>NW_006399841.1:9026086-9031651 GCF_000299155.1 Elephantulus edwardii | reverse complement strand
AATATAATAAATCCCCCTAAATTCATCACCTCATAATGACTTTACTGCATTTTACTACTTGTTTTTGAGGTTATTTTCATGTATTTTAGCTGTTTGGTAAAAACTGTAATTAGTGGTGTATTATAGCCCACTGCTCTCCTTGCCTGCTTTCTTGTAGATACCATTCCAATTGCCCCAATTTCTATCCACATAAAACAGTAGCAGGGTAATTATTGCAAAGATTTCATGTTGAGTGACTCATAGCTGACCCTCCAGCAGGTTTTCAGAGGCTGTCAATCACACAGGAGAAGATTACTCAGAGTTTCTTTCCCTCATGGAGTGCCTGGCTATAGATTGTCAGTTCAACTTCCTACCCAAGGGGCACCAGAGCTTACTAAAGTTCCACAGTAGCAGTTACAAACAAGACAAACTACTAAATTGAGTGCTGTTTGCTAAAATCCACTTCCTTTTCAATCCTCCTTTGGCTTCTTTCTATGTTAATGAGCCACTCTTGCCCACAATAGTAGTCTCTGTCCACACAGACTTGAGCGCCCTAGGCCCCACTGGTGGTCAGACATGAATGAACTTTGAAATCCTTTGGTCGGCATTGTGAACTGCTAGAGACTGGGCTTCACCTCTGGAAGTTCGGATTTAAGAGGTCTGTGATGAGGTATCAGCATTAAGATTTCATTAGGTTGTGCTTCCAGCCCAAAGGCAGGCAGTTCGAATCCACGAGGTGCTTTGTAAGAGAAAAATGGGCAGTGTCCTCCTCTCTGATTTGTAGCCTCTGAAATCCCACTGAGGGTCAGTTCCATCTTGAAGCCAATGAGTTCCTGGTATAAAGGCTTCCTACTCATCACATCGCTAAGATTGAACACCTCTCCTGTCTCCTGTAGGTAAAACTGAGATTTATCTCTACTCTCCTCTTCTGCTTGTTCTGCTCTGTCAGTGCAGTTAACCTGTGTTCTGGTTCTCAGCCGTTCTCCCCACCTCTCAGAATTGGGAATCATCTTCAGAATAGCTTCCTCCCCTGCTCTGTTTATCTCAGTGTGAAATAGTGCCTCTTTCCCACTAGTTTCACTGAGAAATTTAACTGGCCTCACTCGCGTCTTGTATGCTCACCTCTCCATCAATCGCCGTAGCCAGGCAGGGTGATCTTCTCTCTCTACTAAGTCACGGTCCTTTACCCAAGAAACACCACTGACACAGATATTGGAAAATCCCTGTCTTTCCCCTCTACTTGAATGGATGTTTATCAGAATCATGTGTGTTTAGGGTTTCATTCTCATGATCAGCACAAAAGTGGTGGTAGTGGTAAATATGACCCCAAAGTATTTGGTTTTTTTCTCCAGCAAAAAATCTTAAAAGTAGATTTTCTGTTGCATATATATATATATTTACACAACAACCATGTACAACTGTATACAGAAACCATTTCAAATAGTGTCACTTCACTAAATAACAGTTCTGAGTTTTCCTCATGGCTGTGAGTTGCAAGGGATGCTATCTTGAAAAACTTTGGAGAGGAGGTATCTCTAATCGCCCTTTGACCGGATTTGCAGGCTTGGATGTGCTCCTGAGCATTTCTCTATCAGCTGTCTCCTCTGTGAACTAGAGATAAAGATACCTGCTGCATTTATCTCACTGAGGCATTGTCAGGATCAAATGAGATCATGTTGATGAGATAATTTTTGAAAACTGTATCAACCCACAGCTGTAAAGTATTATTCATACTTTCCTAGCTAGCCAAGTGGCTTTAGCTGTTACAAGGAAGTAAACATAAAAACAGACAGGTTCTAATGATTATTTTCAGTAGATATTATTTTGTCCTGATAACTATTTTTTCAGCTGAAGATTTTAATTGGTCTAAAACTCTGCTTTTGCAGAGATAGAATTATACTGAAGCTCCCCAAATTATTTTCTGGTCTTTCTTTGCCATTAAGTATGCCATGAAAATGGAAACAAAAATGCATTTATGTAGGAATAGACTGCTTCATTTTTAAAATAAACTCAACTGGGATTTGAGAAAAGATCTCTTTTATTTTACAATTTCTGTGTTTCAGCCTTGTGAGTTTTAAACTCGCACCTCTAGAGGATAGTTTCTGTTTTGTTTACCCAGTGACTGTTTCTCAAGGTCAAAATCTCAGACATATCGACCTCTTTAAACACTCCACAATAAAATTCTTGTTTTGCCATTCATTGTTTCCTCTAAATTTCCTATAGAACACACACATGGACACTCGCAGATATATATAGCACGTGTTATAAAGGATATTTATTCATGATGTATGCTCAGATTCTTGAAAATAGTGACCGGATGGATCAGTTTTATATTTGCTTCACCTAAAAGCATAGATATTAATTTCTTATACAGTAAATGTTCAATTCATTAGTTGATCTGAAAATCTATTTTTTGATGGAGAGGAGAAGCTAGAATGAAATGAAAAAGGATAAAAAAACCATCAGTAAAAAATGTTTTAGATTAATACAGAGAAACATAGATCATTGATTCAACATAATTTATTGAATATTCTTTGTATGCCAGATATTGAGCTATAGATGAGGTTTAATAGGAGATGATAAGTACCGTATTGATTCTTATTTAGGAAGACAACTATTGCATAAACAAATAATTTTAAATTGTCAGAGGAAATAAGCCAGGAGCAGGAATGGTTGATGAAAAGAGAATGATCTGTTCAGCTAATATGGTTGAAAATGGGTATTTTGAAGACCTACCTTTTTGTCTAAAATCTGAAGAAATACGAATTAGTTGTGCAGAAACCTGGAGGGGGATATTACTAATATGAGGAAAGGGCAGAAAGTGTGAAGACCCGAAGAAGACTAGGCATGCTGGAATACGCCGGACAAGAGACCCACCATGAAGAGTGCTGACTTTATTACTTATCACCTTTCAGTTAGCCTACAAAATGTAGAATATTAGGAGCTACTGGATTTTAACTAGATAGACGAAGGTGTGCCTGATGCATACCACAGTCTTTGCAATTACAGAGAGCTGGCCAATGACTAGGGATGATGGAAGGAAAATGGATGCCTTTGATCTATGGTGCTGGAGAAGAGTGTTGAATATATCATGGACTGCTAGGAGAACAAACAGGTTCGTCCTGGAGAGGGTGAAGCCAGGCTGCTCCTTGGAGTCAAGGATTCTGAAGCTTCGTCTGACATACTTTGGACATGTCACAAGGAGGGACCAGTCCTTGGAGAGGGACATCATGCTTGGGAGGGTGGAGAGACAGTGCAGGAGAGGAAGACCCTCGATGAGATGCATTGATTCAGTGACTGGGGTAGTGGGGGTGGGTGTGTCAGACGTGGTGATATTGACATAAGATAGGGCAGCATTTTGGGCTGTTGTACCTATGAGTTGCAGGCGACTCAACGGCACATAACAACAACAAAGGACACTTTTTGCTTCAGATGACATAACTTGGCTTGCCAAAAGCAAAATGATGTGAAACTCTTGTTGTGGAGGATCAAAGACTTCACCCTGGATTACATCTCAACACCAAGAAAATAAAAATCCTCCCCACCGAGACAAGAGGGCAAAAGCATGATGGATGAAGATTGAAATTGTCGATAAGTTCGTCTTACTTGGATCCACAATAAACAACCTTGGCACCAGCCGTGAAGAAATCAAGACGTATTTCATTGGACAAATCACTATCAGTGACCTCTTTAAAGTGTTAAGGAGCAATGATGTCAGTTTAAAGACTAAGTCTGATTAAAGACTTAAAGTCAGATTCAATACATAGTCTTTTCAGTTACATGTTATGCATCTGAAAGTTGAACAATGACTAAAGATAACAAAAAAGTCTTTGCTTTGAGTTGCTGTGTTGGGGAAGAGTACTGAATATCCTATGGGCTGCCAAAAGAATAAACAAATATGACTTAGAGAAAGTGGAAGCAATGCTCATGAAGCTTCATCTCACATACTTTGGGCATGTTGTTTGAGAGAGTCAGTCCTTAGAAAGGGCATAATGCTTGGAAAGGTGGAGAGTCTGCAAAGGGGGACAAGACATATTAGAGGCATCAGAGCCTGACATACTGACAGACAAATGATCCTTTAAGTATCTATGACAATTCAGAATGCTTGGTATTCTTATTCCATTAAATCGAGTTCCCTCCTCTTTGCTTTTACTTTACTATTCAGATGCTCATTCCACCTGGATCTTGTAGTGTTTCAGTTTTTTACATTGTTATATTCTGAGTTTTGTAGTGTTTTGTTGCTGGCATAGAACTCAGGTGGGACAATCATTTTATCCTGTACAGTTAAGGTATGGTTCAAAGGCCAATGCCGTGGTGTGGACTATTCATCACAGGTCTTTGATAAGATAAATGAGGTAAGGTGTGATCAGGAGTCTTGTTTCATTAAACAATGTTTAGGCTGGCTTAAATATCATTGATTTAGTGTGGAATTGCATGTGACATGAGCTGAATCTGAGTCATGAACTGTAGAACCAAATATCAGCTCATAGTGGATTAGGAGAAAGATGGTCCTTCACCTCAAATAGTTCTCTCCTGTGTCGATAGTTGATTTATCATGTGCTAAATGTAGTGTGCCATTTGTAATTTGCCTCGTGGAAGCCCACTTTATTTCCCCTTGCCTCTTGAATCTGTTAGAAAGAACATTAGAGAGAAAGGTTCAGAACAGGCAGAAATCACACAACTTCCTGTTCTCCCCAACACGGCCAAATATAGCTTGGATTCCATAGTTTAATTACCTAACCTTATAAATTATCCTCCAGTAGCCTTGGGAATGTGAGCCTGTGTGAAAAGGAAGATAGTAGAAGTATTAATGATTCCTCACCTTTGTCTCCAGGGGTGGTTCAGGAGACTAGAACACGTGTTTCATTGATTCAACAGCATGCATTACCTTTTATCTCGATTAAAATGATACTTTATTCTCTAGTCACTCCAGGTCTGGAGAAAGGAGATTGGCTTTGGGGTTTGGACAGACTCCCAGCTCATCAGCAGGACTGGACTGGCGTGGGCAGGTTATGGAGGGGCGGGTTTCACGGGACTATATATATGTATGAAGAATGGAATAATTATTCCCGAGTGAATAAGATTATATGTGTGTGTGTGTGTGTGTGTGTGTGTGTATGTATACACACACACACACACACATACATACACACCCTATGAAACCTGTGAACCTGGAGAAAGGATGAAAATTATGCATGCAAGTCCAAGGACTTTCATTCATAGGGTCGCTATGAGTAGCCTGTACCTCAATGACACTTAACAACAACAACAACAACAACAAAATATCTATATAAAATATATATTCCAAGAAGCATCAAAACACGAAGGAGTACACAGAGACACTATACCAAAAAGAGTTGGCTGACACAAAAGAATTTCATGAAATAATACATGATCAAGAGGCAATGATGATGAAGGAAGAAGCTGAAGCTGCTTTAGAGGAAAGGCCTCAGGTGTTGGTGGAATATCAATTGACGTATTTCAAAAACCAAATGTAAACCTGAACGTGTTTACCAGGTTGTGCCAAGAAATCTGTAGGACAGTCACCTGGCCAACTGACTGGAAGAGATACCTATGTATTTGCAG
>NW_006399841.1:8961942-9025986 GCF_000299155.1 Elephantulus edwardii | reverse complement strand
ATGTGTGTATATAGGTAATTGAAGTAGCAGTGATATTGAGATTATGCAGAAATTCAGTGCCAGTCCTACAAATCATTAGCTTTTAATCCGTTTCGATAGCCCTGAAACCATCTCTCTCCCTCCTTTGCCCTAACGAGGATTTGTTCTGATGACTTTGCTGTGGATCAGGTATCAGCGCTATTGTACCGAATGGAGGAATTTCCTTCCTTCTTGTTATTGTCTGTGTGACTTTTTGTGTTGGGTGCTATGTCTTGTCCATGGACCTGGGTTCTTATTTTTTTTCGGAAAGAAGTTACTGTTCCCACATCCTGGTGATAATCTAGCCCTATGTCTGTCATTTTCACTTTTTGAAAAATGGATTTGAAACCTTTGGTTAAAAAAAACAGAAATCATAGTGCTAAGTAGCTCTCTTCACTACTAGATTGGAATTTCATTACAGCTTCAAATCTGTGAGGCCTGGCCCTGATTAAGACAGCGTCAAGGCTGACCATTCTTGCAAACCCAGATGCTTCCACAGACAACTCACACAGAGGGACGTGAAGGGATCTGTGGATGACTCAGTGCTCCCGTGTCGTCTGAGTTGGAAGTAATGGAAATTTCATTTCAAATGAACCTCAGTTAATTGTACTAGAAGACAGATGCCTGCCATAGCTAGTTACTCTCGCTTAGAGCTCTTGCTTGGAGAGGCAGTTCCCATACAGCACACAGTGGCAGAAACCATCTCACCAATGCACAAACGTGTATGTTAAAATCCCAACTTTGTTCTTTATGCGTTTCTTCCTTGATACTTATGGCTTCCTGCTTCCTGCATCTTCAGGGTGATTGCTTTAGGATCCAAATTATTTCACCTAAGAAATTTGTCCACCGTGTGTGAGGAAAAGGAAAAGGTAGATTAAAGCCCATCCTCTGAAAGCTCCAGCGTGGAGGGAGTTTAAAGCTTGCCCAAGGCTGCACCTCCCTGCTGGCTTGGAGCTTCAACAGCTCCTCTGGAGAAAGGAACAATCTCCATCCTCATGAAAGGTTTACAGCCTTGGAAACCTGACAGAGAGTGTCTGGGAGCTTGCTCCAATGCAAAGGGAATAAGTAAGAGAGAGAGAGCCAAAGAGAGTGAGAGAGCCAGAGAGAGTGTGTTTGAGAGCTAGAGAGAGAGATGAGAGAGAGTGAGAGCGTGCGTGAGAGAGAGAGTGAGAGAGCAAGCAAGAGAGAGAAAAAACGCTGAAGCTTTAGAAATTCTTCCATTAATTATTTTTATTTGTATTATTAGTTTTAATGAACTTTACAGAGGCTTAGGATTTCCATTTCCATTAACTCTTAGAAGCACCAAGACCCCGGTAACTCTCACTGACTGATGGCTGTTTACTGATGCCCTGAAATCAGTGTGCTGTTATGCACTTAGAGGCAAATAGCTATATTATAAGGTAATCTGCTCAAACATCTATTCCAATTCTAATACAGTAACTAGATTGATCCAGGAAATAGTAAAAGAAGATGAAAGGAGTATGCAGTCACTGTACCAAAAAGAATTGACTGATACAGAAGAATTTCAAGAAATTACATATGATCAAGAAGCAATGGAGATGAAGGAGAAAGTTCAGGCTGCTCTGAAAGAATTGGCAAAAAAATAAATAAAGCCCTAGCAACTGATGGAATACCAATGACATATTTCACCCTGGACCTGCTCACTAGGTTGTACCAAGAAATCTGGAGGACAACTACCTGGCCAACTGACTGGAAGAAATCCATATTTATTCCTATTCCCCCCAAAAGGTGATCCGACAGAGTATGGAAATTGTT
The DNA here is from genome assembly GCF_000299155.1 of Elephantulus edwardii. Taxonomy (NCBI): domain Eukaryota; kingdom Metazoa; phylum Chordata; class Mammalia; order Macroscelidea; family Macroscelididae; genus Elephantulus; species Elephantulus edwardii. The sequence goes on along the minus strand of NW_006399841.1, from coordinate 9,024,192 downwards.
GTACAGTAGCACTCATTTCACATGCAAGCAAAATCCTTCTGAAGATTATCTGGAAATGACTGGAAAAATACATTGACAGAGAACTATAAGAAATACAAGTTGGGTTTAGAAGAGACTGTGGCTCCAGAGACATTATCACCAATGTCACATGGATCTTAGCGGAAAGCAAAGAGTACCAGTGGGATATCTATTTGTGTTTCATTGATTATGCAAAGGCATTTGACTGTGCTGATCACAACAAATTTTGGTTAACCTTGAGGAAAGAGGGAATCCCAGAACACTTGTTTGTGCTTATGCGACCCGTATACTTGGACCAGGAAACAAGCCTCACAGCAGAGCAGGGAAACACTGCATGGTTCAAAATTCGGAAGGGAATATGTCAGGGATGCATCCTGTCCCCGTAGCTTTTCCATCAGTATGCAGAACTGATCACTTGGGAAGCTGGGCTTTATGAAGAGGAATATGACATAAGAATTGGAGAAAGATTCATTAATAATCTATGCTTGGCAGATGATACAGTCTTGTTCCATGAAACTGAGACAGACCTGGAGTATTTGCTGCAGAAGGTCAAGGACTGCAGCCTTCAATATGCATTGAAGCTCAACATCAAGAAAACAAAGATTCTCACCACTGGGCAGATTGACAGCATCATGATAGATGGTGAAGAGATTGAGATTGCTAACAGCTTTAGTTTGCTTGGCTCTACAATCAACACTCTTGGTACCAGGATCCAGGAAATAAAAAGAAGAATTGCACTGGGAAAGTCCACTGTTAGAGACCTCTCCAGAGTACTAAGAGCAATGCTGTCAGTCTGGAGACTAAGGTGCACCTGATCCAGGCCATGGTCTTTGCAATTACTTGCTATGCATCAGAAAGCTGGACAGTGACTAGGGATGAGAGAAGGAGAATTGATGCCTTTGAGCTGTTGTTCTGGAGAAGAGTATTGAATATCACATGGACTGCTAGAAGAACAAACAAGTTCATCCTAGACAGGGTGAAACCAGGCAGCTCCTTGGAGGCAAGGACTCTGAAGCTTCATCTGATATACTTTGGACATGTTGCAAGGAGGGACTATTCCTTGTTGAAGGACATCATGCTTGGGAGAGTGGAGGAAAAGCATAAGAGACCCTCACTGAGATGGATTGATTCAGTGACTGGAGTAATGGGGTCAATGTGTCAGAGACAATAGGATTGGCAGAGGATAGAGCAGGGTTTAGGTCTGTTGTGCATAGTGTCGCTATGAGTCACAGGTGACTCGATGGCACGCAACAACAACATAGCAGGGTCCTAGGATTTTGTTAGAATTTTCATCTACAGTGTTCTAGAATTACTGCTCTTTTTCTCCCTTTCCTTTTACTGGTCCGTTTCACAGAGAATCTTTATGGATGACATAGCCAGTATCCAGTTGTGCTGTGAACCCAGAGACTGAGCTCCTCTGTTGTCCAAGTCAGCCAGCAGCTCCTCCCATGTGGTGAACTGACCTGGAAACCTGGTGGATGCTTAGCTGTGAGCCAGAGCTGAGTGGGTGGCAGTGTGTAGTAATAAGTAATCTTTTATGCTGCCAACCCCTAATCAGGAAGTTCGAATCCACCAGCAGCTCCAAAGGAGAAAGATCAGCAGTCTCCTCCTGTTGAATTTACTGCCTCTGAAAACCCACTATGAAAAACAAACAGACGGAGGAGGGGGCACCGAAAACTAAATAATGCACTACCTTTCACACACACTCTTTTACACACGTTACCAGTGACTCCTTTGGAGGTCTTCTGGCTTGAGGATAAGGAGTTGTACTGCCAACCAAAGGTAGGAAGTTCACTTCCACGAGCTGCTCCTAGAGAGAAGTGTGGGTGATCCCCTCCTGTGAGATTTACAGCCTCTGAAAGAAATTATAGTAATAGACCCTCTATGTGATCCAGTTACGAGTCAGATCTGCCTCATAAGCATGTAACAATAAAAACAATTGGTAAGAAAGCACAACACAACAAAATGAAAAATTGTGCCTTCCTAGTCAAGGTGTAAAGTCGACCTGTCAAAGACAGTGGCTTTGGGACAGAAGTCTCACTTTTCAGGCCCCATAAGCAGCCCTCAAGGCAGTAAGGACACATGCTATCTTCTGTAAACTAGCAATGTCTTTTATTTTAAGGGTGCTACTAAAATTGGGAAGCTGACCTTTGTACATATAGCTGTGATCATTTTGATATCAGAGATCAGAAAAGTTGTTTTCCAGATCCTACAGATTCAAATTTAAATGGAAATAGTTTCTTTGAGAATTATTCAACTTCTAAGTGGAAGAACATTAATATATACTCTGTCATTGTTCTTGTACCAAAGCTCAGCATTTGGCTAGCCATTTTTTTTATGCTACTTACACCTTTAAGCTGAGGAAAAGTCTTTGCAAAGTTATTTGGTAATGCTAATCTTTCTTCCATGACACTTGTGAATTGATTTACCAAGAAGAGTTCCTTTCTGTCTACAAGCATGCTGTAAAAATCAATGCAGATTGCTAGTTTAATTTATTATGGTTTAAACTCAGATTCTCGTGTGTGGGTTTCCCCTTCAGAGCCAGGGGACAGGAAGAAAATGTCACCATCGAACAGCTCTTCCTGAACTGGATTTTGAACTCCTTTCAGTCACTTGTCCTGTTTAATTTCATTTTGTAGAATTTCATTTCATAGCACCTCACAGAATATGGGAATAAGAGAGAATATGTGTGCCCTGGAGATCCAGTTAACCCAAAACCCCACCAAGTCCACATCCATGAAGCAGGTCCCAGATCAAGAGAGCTTGAGGTGCACTACCTCTCAGTGTCTAAGACTGTAACTATATTCTTCTATTTCTCTTTCAGTTTGAGGGAAAATTTAAAATCCTCCTGGTTTTCATGAAAGTATTTAAACACATTTTGTTTTGCAAAGTTAATTCTATTAATGTTATAATTAGCTTTAATCATATTAATTAATTTAGCAATGTCAGTCTTTTTCAGAAAACAGCCTGTCTTGTCTTTCTCTTGTGTGGAGGCCGGTAGGCTCCAACCACTGATCTTTCAAGGAGCAACTGAATGGTCTCCACAGTGCTACCAAAGCTACTGCCAGTTGCCATGAACTTGACTCTGCCACGTGATGGGCCCCGTGAAGGTCAGGAGAGCACTGTTCTCCATCTGATTTCCAGTGCCTGATTTTCTTTTGGCTTTATTTCTTTCTGAAGCCCCAACGGTTTCTCCCAGAGACCTTGCACCCCTGTTTTCAGTTAAGTGAACCCATTAACTGTTTGCAACAGCAGGGTCTATGGCGTGAAAACTCCATTCACATCTTGGCTCCACTAGTTCCTAATCATGTGGTCAAAGGTTGGAAACGTGCATGTATTATTACTGTTTCAGTGACATCAACTTGAAATGGGGCAATATTAATATGTATTATGTAACAATTTATGCTTAAACAAGATAATGAGTGTAACACTCTCAGCTCATAATGAACACCTCGTATATGCTAACTATACATTGAATATTATGCTCATTGTCTTTGTTTCTTAATTCTTCTATAACAGAAATGCCATAAATGAGTAATTTGTGGCAAATAGCACTTTCTTTTCCACGGGTTTATTGTTGTTGAGTACTGTCAAGTCTCATTGCTTACCCTCCAGTGGGTTTTCCGAAGCAGTAAATGATAGTGGAGGAGACTTCCCATCTTTCTCCCCCAGGGCTGGTGTATTTGAACCACCTGCCTTTGAATTGGCAGAATAATTCCTTGCCCTAAGCCACCAGAGGTCATGGTTTAGGGTGCTAGAATCTCAAATTCAGAGCACTGGCCTTTGAGTAAGAGTCTCACTTAAGCCTTCATATGCGATCCTTGTCTCAGACAGCTTTCCTGGAAATTCCTGGGTCTGTAGTCAGCCTCTGTTGGCCTCCATTGTCCAGACACTGTTGGTCTTCTCACTTTGATGGCTTTCTTTTATGTCTGATTGGCCTTTACTCAAAAGATGATTGGTTTAAAACACGCCTTACACTGTGGGAGTTCTGGTGGCCCAGTAGATAAAGTGTTGTGCTGCCAAACTACAGGGAGGTGGTTCAAATCTACCAGCTTCTTCTTGGGAGAGAGGTGGGCAATCTCTTCCCTGGCATTTTACAGTTTCTAAAATCTTCCTGTAGGGTCACGTATAGTTGAGAACACCATGAGGGAGAACACTAACTTGACCTCAGCAACATCATTTTTAATCATTAATAAATAACAAAATAATACATTTTAGTCATTGACATAATCATTCATAATTATTTACTATACATCAGAAAGCTCGACAATGACTAAGAATGGTAGAAGGAGAATTGATGCCACTAGCTATAGTGCTGGAGAAAGGTATTGAATATACCATGGACTGCTGGGAGAACAAACAGGTCCATCCTAGAGAGGGTGAAACCAGGCTGCTCCTTGGAGGCAAGGATTCTGAAGCTTCATCTGACATACTTTGGGCATGTTGCAAGGAGTGACGAGTCCTTGGAGAAGGACTTCATGCTTGGGAGCGTGGAGGGACAGGGCAGGAAAGGAAGACCCTCAGTGAGACAGATTGACTCAGTGACTGCGGTAACAGGGGTGAGTGTGTTGGAGACAATAAGATTGACTCAGGATAGAGCAGGGTTTAGAGCTGTTGTACAGAGGGGTCCCTATGAGTTGCAAGAGACTCGACAGCACATAACAACAACATAATAAAGAAAACCTTATTCCCAAATGGAATTGCATCTATAGGTTAAGATTTACAACACGTATTTTTGGGGGAAGGATGAGGGCACTGTTGAACCCTTAACACCTACTAATTTTATATTAAAATAAACAACAACAAAAAACCCCCAAAAACAAAGCCTTTTACCCTGAGGTGGTTGGCAACTATGAAATGATACTGAGGGGGGAAAAATGTAATTTGAAGCTTCAATTTTTCTTTCAACTTTTCTTGAGAAACGGGGGGAGGGGGGAAGCCACGTGCATAGAGTTTAAGAAAGATAAGCCAGAGAAGCTCCAGACGTGTCAATAATATCTGGCGGGATTTGGAGGAGAATAATGAACTGAAATAGAGGCCTGGAGTACCTACATGATAAAATAGAGGGAAGTGTGGCTTCCCTGTGGTAACATAGCATGTGCAATTCGGTGTCAGCGTCTGGATTCCGAGTGATAAAGTCTGAAGGAGACGTGGGCATTTCAGGGCTCAGAGCTATGAAGCCAACAGGCCGCTGCTGCCTCCCAGGCTGCTTCCCGCCTAAAGCATCCAGCTCCCCTGGGCCTCTGACATTCCTCACTGCTCTGGGCAGGGAGGAGAGAAATGCTTTTGAGTCGACTCAGGTTACCTTGTTCTGGTTAAATGAAAAAGTATTAGCATACGTTTCTTGTCCCTACAATTCCAGCTGTCCAAGCCAGTGCTTTTTGGAGTGGAGATATACGATCTTTTAACTCCTAAGGTTAAAATACCAATGTGCTGCTGAGCCAAAGGTCCCCCTCGTTTGACACCCTGCTTCCTGGCTCTTGTGTACGGCAGGAAAGTTACATCTAAATAACAGATCCTCCTCAGAGCGTGAAGACTAACATGACCTGCTGTAAATCAGGTTTGCCATTTGAAATGGCCTTGATGAAGAGAGGCAGTCCTTCAGGGGGAAAATAAACAAGATGTGTTTGGAGTGCTGCCCAAGTGAGACCTCTGAGTGTTTAATGCCCACCTGGCAGGACATTATAATCATTCCCACCACCACTCAGTGCCTAAGATCGCCAAGTCAGCACTCACCCCTCATCCTCCAAAGCACTGCCCATTTCCTGTGACTCTGAGTCCAGCCCTTTGTTCTCTTCACTTTTTATCTCAAATCAAACCTTGAATATTCTGGAAGACACTGCTTGCTTCTCCAGAGCCACCTCGGATCAGGGGCTCCCTAATCACTGTGATGACACTGTAACTCTTCCTTTGACCTTTCCCAGTGATCCTCACTGCTTCTGTAATGTAAACATCCACATTTAAAGCTAATATGTCTTTTCCACACCTTATCATTAGTTTTCTCTGTAAAGTTATTTACTTCTAGTGTATCTGACACTAATTTTGCCATATTATATTTTTTTGTAATGTTAATATTTTAGCCTCTAAGTTCCTTGATATCTTCTCCTCCAATAAGTCTAATCTCTGTATCACCCTCACCACCTAAGTACTGGCCTGATCCTTCATCTTCCCACAGATTATTCCTAAAAACCCTCCCTAATTTCAATTTCATGCATCCTACATTAAGCCCCCTCTTCCTTTATTTCCTTATTGTTTTTGATAGGTTTAAGGAGCTCAGGTTGCCTAGTTCTTAACCTGTTAGGCTACTGACCATGAGGTTGGTGGTTCAAATGCAGCAGAATAAGTTGGGTATTCTCTTCCCATAAAGATGGAAAGCCTTAGAAACCGAAGGGACGGTCACAGATTTGACTGTGGTCAGGTGCCAGAGAGCTGACCGTCACTCATAGCGGAGCCCATGAACAAGGGATCAGAATCGTATCCTGTCCTGTGCCATTCTCTCCAACCCTGATTTGCTTGAGGCCACTCTTACCTCCTGTCCTTTTATGACCTGTGACAACCATCGTGTCGAGGGTCTTCATTTCTTCCTCTGACCCTCTGATTTCCCTAGAGTTATGCTTTGGTTTTTTTTTTTTCAAGGACAGTAGTAAGTTTAGTGAGTACGTTTCTTTAGTCTAAGACTTTTAATGGTCTCTTCTGCACTTTGAGCCACAACCTCTCTCCACTTTTTTCTGTTTTCTTGTCTCTTCGTATGTCCATGCCCTTCCCTAATCTAATTTGATTTCATGGGACACTATGTTCTTACACACACCACATAAACTTCCTTTCTCTCCTTGCTTTCCTTTAAACCTTAATCCTACTTGGATCCAACTTTCGCTTCCCCTTACCTGCTGTAAAGCTCCTGGACGTGATGGGAGCAGGACACGACACGTAGAGGATTCTCTCTTTATTCAAGTATTCATGAGTGCTGACCCCAAATGGGACATTATTTGAGCCTCATGGCCTCTTGTGTTTCTCTGGTTTATTCGCTCTGCCACTGCTTTGTCTGTTGTAAATGGGGAGGGTGAAGCTGCCCAGGTCAATGAGCCTTTTCCTCACTTCATCTTACAACAGACTACTGGAGCTTCTTTGTTTTACTTTAATTCTTGGTTGAATTTGAAACAACTGATTTCCTCTAGAAAAAGATGGACAGTCCCCATCCATGCGGGTCTCACACAGCCTCAGAAACTCAGTGAGGTGTCTGCTGTGGGAGAGTCTTAAAGAGAAGCTTCAGAAACGCCCTTGTCTCGTGTCCTCTGCTCATTGACCAGCTTCTTAGTGGCCTCCTTCTTGTCCTCCCCTTCCTTCAGTCTTGGAAACCACTGACACTCAGTCCTTGGACATCTGTCTGTCTTTCTAGGTTCTTTCATCGCCTTAGCAAACTCGTCTCTTTAAACATTCCCAATACCTTTGTGATTACAAAAATTATAGCTTCAAGTTTAACATCTTGACGAAGGCTTGGGCTAAGGATACCTGAAATTAGAATTCTCACCTTGGAAGTGGAATTGACCTTATTATGTTAACGTACTAAAAACATAAACAAAAACAAAACAAAACAAAACAAAAAACAACCCAACAAACAGACTTCACCCTCGGCCTTTCCAATCTCAGTACACATCAAGTGTATTCTAGTTACTCAGCTAAAACATGTCTTGTTTGGTCTTTTTCCCCCTCCCATTTGTCATAGAATTTATCAGAAAATGACAACTCCAGCTGACTACGTCTCAGCATCTCCGTTGCTGTAATGCCTGTGGAAATCACCACCGCCTCTTTCCTGCACGTAACCACATTGTCAGTCATAACCCTCGAAACATACCTGCCTCCCTTAATGTATCCTCCTCTCCGAGCCAGAATGAATGAAACTTTTAAAATCTGCATCAGTTCATGTCATTCTACCATCCTAACTCTCCGGAAGTTACTTATCTTATTCAGATGAAATGATATTTTTATAAACATCTACAAGGATACTTTTTATCTTACCTTCGTCCATTCTCCAAATGTGCTATCTTTTAACCATTTCAGCGTTTTATCTAATGACTTAGAGGACTCCAGTTCACTCTCCTGCCGCCTATATCTCAGTTTATCTGTTTGCCTTATTCCCTCAGATGAAATACTATCCCATCTGAGACTATGTCTACAAACTGTACATATGTAATAAACACATATGCCATCCTCTCGAAGGCTAGCATTACATTTGCAAGTGTACCCTGGAGTTATTATGGGCTCAACATCCGACCACCACAGCAAAGACAACAATGCAATAAAGCTGGTCACATACGAGATTTTGTTCCCAGTGAATAGAAACGTTATGCTTGTACAATACTACTGCTATACTGGCAACTCTTAGGTTCTCAATAGAAGTATGAAAAAGTTTGAAATATTGTGAGAATTACTGACATGAAACACAGAGACACAACGTGAACACATATTGTTAGGGATGAGGGAGACTTGCTCATCGTGTGGTTATTACGAGCTTAGTTGGTAAAAAAATCTTAGCTGAGCAGTACAATGAAAGTAAGTGCGATCAGATGAGGTACGTGTCTTAACCAGCGTCGTTTTCCTCTATATCTTAACTTGCTTAGTACGCCATGTGTGGTTCAGCATATATGGTGTATGTGTTTATTGCCTGGATTCCAAGACTGCAATGTTTGCTGCTGCAGGAAAGGACACACCACCTTGTGGTTTGTTCACCGCCGAGTGATTAGCGCCTAGAAAAGTGTGTGCGTCAGCAGGTGTGCCAGGAATATTTGTCGAATGAATGAGGTGCGGAAGATGAGAGTATGAGCTTACACTTGACAGATTGGTCTTTTTCATCACTGCAATATTTACCCAAAATTTTGCTTCCCAGGAAGGCCAAGTTTAAGAAACATGTAATTAGATAATTTGGCATTGAGCAAATGCTGTTCTGTGCCCCCATCTGTGCAGTAGGAGCATTTTTCCATGATAACAAGCCATGTTTTATCCCCCCACCAAAAAAAAAGCTTGCATTTCCCACCTTTTAGTGCAGATACATCATTAGACATTAAACAAGTTCTCCCAGTGTTGAAGTCAAAGTGAATACGAGAGGAAGTAGATAGAAGGGAAGAACGCGCTTCTGCATATTAAATCTGCTCCTGATATGTTTGTTTTTAATTAAAGCATCCTTTAATTGAATCCTTTTTTGGAGAACTATTCTGCCTGAGGAGTCATAGAGCCACAGTAACAGCAGAATCAGGTTTCAGTCTCCCTTCAGGCAAGAAGGAAACATTTCAAAGTCTGCATGTAAGATCCACTTCCATTGTCTCTCCTTCCTCTTTATTGCCCAGGTATGCTTTGTAAACACGACTACTTATTTTTGCTCTTTGCCATTAGCCTTTTCCTTCTCTTGTGCAGAAATACCTTACCCTTGGGTTTGCTGTAACCATGACTCCAATCTCTGCAATAAACAAGTTCCCAAATTTAACAAACATAAAAGAATGGGGAGAGAAGCCAGTCATTAGCTCACAGAGGTCCACTTGGCATGATCTTGACCGCCATGCATTTGTGTTTTATCACCTAAATGAATGTCTAACTTCCCACAGACCTGAGCTGTTCAGAGGCACGTACCACTCAGTGCCCTCAGGTATTTGTGGAGAAGTTCTTAGAGAAGTTCTGACTCCCAGGTCAACCTACTGAGTGTCGCATGTCCCACTTACTCTCTAACGCTTCCATCGAGCTGATGCATGAATTTCGCATTGAGTTGAGGTGATACATATGTGTGCAGTGTTTTCTTTGGATCTGAAGTTCTCAATAGTGACAGACACTGACCAGGACTAGGGAAGAGGGTCACAGGAGAGTCAGAGCAATAATCCCCAGCCTTATTTTGACAGCTGCAGTCTTTGATTCGTTGAACGGAGGAGGTTGTGGTTTAGTTTCGTTTCTCAGTCAAGGTCTGCTATTTTAGGATCCCTTTCCAAGGAGGCTGGATTTATAAGCATCGTGACTCTAGAAATGCTTCCATGGTGGAGTGTAGAGATCAGGGTTGGTTGGCTGGTGTTATGAGCAAGGGTGGGGTGCTGCTATTGGAAGAGGTGTCCTCATTCTTTTCACTTAGCCTGTTTGTATGTAATAGCTTTATGAGAAATTGATGGGACCGTATATTGATAAATGAGATCAATGGAACAGATTTAAAAAAAAAACTCCTAAAGTATTCTTCAAGCTACTACTTTAAAAACAAAGTTTTGACATCTGTTTGAATGGCTTGGTGTCAGTTTCCACATGAATTGTGGAATAAAGCTATGAAGTTATGGAGATTTTTAAACTTTATTTTTAAAGTTGAAGATTGCAGGAATCCTCTGCTTTTGTATATAGTTTTGAGTTTCTAAATGTACGATGAACTATTACTGTTGTAAAAGAAACAGATTTGGAAAGTATTGTTTTGACAGCTATTTCATAAGATGTGTTCTCTTACGACTTATTCAGAGTCCTTTTTTTTTTCTCCTTTATGATTGGAAGATGTAATATAAAATTTCATGGCCAGTAAGAGAAAGCATGTGAGAAAATGGCTATTAAAATACTTCATTAATCTAAGATAATGTCAGCTATAACATATACCAGCCTCTTGTGTGGTTAACTGACTGAAACCCTGGTGGAGCCTCGGCTTTGGGTTGGTTCTGACTCTATGATAACAACAGCAACAGCAACAGCAACAGCAACAGCAGTTATTTCTTAGATGGCTACTTACAAGCTTTGACAGCCCAAAGTATATAAAATACACTATGGCAGTTTAATAAGTTACAGCATGTGCCTATCTTCCTACACCTTTTAGCCCATGAAAACACTCTCACAAAGTGTTTTGAGTATGTCTAGAAAGTCTCTGTAACTGTAGCCGCTCTATGTTTTATAATACATATGTTGTTTTTACATGCCATCAAGTTGACCACAACTCAGAGGCTCTATGAACAGTAGCTCTGAACCCTGCCCTATCTTACATTTACTAGTCTAAGCATACTCTGTTGTTTGTAGGGTTTTCAATATGAATATGGATTAATTTTATAAAATTAAGTGTGTCTGAGTGATGGTTTGAAACACAATGTGACTGTTGTTTTTGTTAAGTGCTATTGAGTCGTAGGTAACTCATAGCGACCCTATGAACGAAAATCCTTGACACTTGCGTGACTCTCATCCTCTCTCCAGGTTCATAGGGTTTCGGGAGGCAAGCTATTACGGAAGTGGATGCCGCTTCTGCTTGTAACTGTAGGAGTATGAAAAGCAATGTACTTAAAATGATATGCAAAGTGTACACATTTTGTATGCAAAACAATATAAAATAATGAAGTGGAAAATACATGAATATACATATCACAAAAACATATAATTGCACAGGCATACAGATACACTTAAACACAAAGGCACCCATACACACATATTTCTTAGCCCTATAGTATTTAGATTAATTCACACTAGAAGGTGTTTTACATACTCATTATGCTTTTTAATTGTGTGATATCCCATTGTATGGATATAGTACAGTTTGTCTATTCATCCATTGATGGACTTATTTTCTTTTCTTTGCAAGAATGAATAATGCCATAATAAACATGTGTGGAAATGCCTGCTAAAATTTCCTTTTTTTGTCTCTGTGGTAGAGTCACCATTATCTGTGTGGTAGAGTCACCGTTTTCAGATTCTTTGAACTCTGAGCAAACTGCTGTGATGAAAACTAGATCACACATTTACAGCTACGTTTTCTCACTCAGTTATAGAAGAAACTGAAATAAAGTCTTGGCATCAAGAGGATTTGGGCCTTTTAAAAAAATCATTACACTTTGAATTATAAGATTCCAAAATATATTTCTATGAGAATATGCACAAAGGGAGATGCTAAGCTCAGCGCCACTTAGCATTCCAATGCTGCTTCAGAAGGGATGAGTCTTTCCTTCCTTTCTAAATAATCTTAGAGTTTATTCGAAGTATAACAGTTTTCAGTGACAATCCTCAAGGCAGTCTAGTTTTCACTTTGCAAATTTTGTGTAATTCATTTAACTTGTAGCAGCCATTTTCCATTGCTTATAGTAAATTATACTTTTTTGTGAACATATATGTTGATATATCCTAATTCTTTTTATAGTCATTTATTGAACCATGTGACCCAGAAACTATTTGGGATTCTGAAAATGATAAGATAGGTGATATTCAGTATCCGCCCCAAAAAGATGGAAGGCACTCTGGTTCATAGAAAGTTGCACTGCTAACTCCAAGGCCATGTGTTTCCTGCTGATCAAATCTACCAAATTCCAGAGGTACATGGTTCAAATCCACCAGATGCTCTGCTGGAGAAGGAGGGGCAATCTCCTCCTGTACCAGTCAGATCTGATTTGACAGTACACACATACACAAAATAAAAAATTTTTTGAATAAATAAATAAATAGATAATTAGGTAAATAAATAAAAATCAGGATATGATACCAACCAGTAGCCTAGTGGTAAGAAGGTGTGCTGCAATCCCAAAGGAATAAAGTTTGAATTTTCCAGCTACCCCACAGAAAAAGGGACAGTCTCCCCCCATATGGTTTACTGCCTCTGAAAACTCACTGGAGGGTCAGTGAGTTGGTTCCATGCAACAATGACAAGAATGTAGTAAAGATAAGGAATGGACTATGTCACATTCTTGTGGGTAATCAGAAGAGAAAGTTGAAGATTTAAAAAATTCAGGCACAAGAAATTCATTAGGTAAGTATCAACTTACACAAACTCAATTTTATATTGAAATTTAAAACTTGAAGAAACAAGTAAGATGGGCTAATAGTTGAGGAACTCACACTTACCTATTATCATCTTTAGCAAAGCCAAATATACCATATAAAAATAAAACATACACATCACATTCAAATGCAAGTCAAATCGGAATTCCCGTGCCCAAAACACTTCAATGGCTTCCTAAAGTTCTCCCCAAAGCCTAGAATTTTCTCCATGTGTGTTGTTAGGTGTCCTTGAGTTCAGTATGACTCATGGCAACTCTATGAACAACAGATCCGAACCCTGTCCTATCCTGTGTCATCATTGCCCTCTCTGACTTGTTTGATCCCAGACCTCATTCTGTTTGATCATGTTTCTGAGGAAGGGTGAGACATATGGCTCTCTTCTAGTCCATCAGCCAGGCAGCTATGCTTCGAATTTTATGGCATAGATGGCTGAGCACATCCAGGGCTGCATATGTGAGAACAAACATGCCAATTGGTATCCTGTCGATTCCTGGGGCCATATTTTTGCCAATGCCTTCAGTGCACCTTTGAACTTCTTCCTTCATTACCATTGGCTCTTGAGCATATGGTACTTCCTGAAATATTCCAGTGTTGGTCAATTGTTTTTGATACAGAGTCCGTGTATTTCTTCTTCTTTTTATGCTTCTTGGCTCATTCAAGATTTTTTCCCCCCTAGCATCTGTCAAGATTACAACTTGAGGCTTGAAATTGTTTTTCATTTTTTCAGCTTGAGAAATCCCAAGTTCTTACCTTTTTGTTCTTCAATTCCAGCACTCCACACATTCTGTTAGAATACTTTGTTTTCTCTTCTCATGTTGACCTTTGAAATCTTATGTTGAATTCTTTTACTTCAGTATCTCTTCCCTTTGCATTAGCTTCTCCATGCCCTAGTACATTTTCAGAGTCGATTATGACATTCATTTTGGTTTTGTTGGGTTTTTTTTCTCTTCTCTGTCTTTGTAATGACCTTTTGTTCTCTTCATGGACCATATCCTTAATGTCATCCCACAATGCATCTCCTTTTAAATAATTGATTTTCAGTAGCTCAAACTTAGATGACTTTTAAGTTTTAGTAGAAGAGGTCATATTTTTATTCTTGTGGATTTGTTTTCATTCTCTTTAACCTCAGTTGGAACTCACAAATGAGTAATTGGTGGTCTGTTGTACAGTCTTAGCTCCTGGCCTGGTTTTAACTTCTGATATTGAGGTTGACTAATGATTCCTTCTACAGATATAGTCAATCTGATTCTTGTGTAGTCCATAGAGTGAGATCCATGTGTAAAGTCACTATGTGTCACAAAAAGGTATTTGCGATGAATAAATAACTGAGCATACAAACATCAATCATTGCCTTAACAGCCTCATTTCTGTCCCGTAATCCATACCTTCTGACTGCCATATCGTCTCCATTGTTTCCACCTTTTGCATTCCTATTATGAATTCTCATTGATGCATTTTGATTGCATGTTTGGCCAATTTCAGACTGCAGAATTTCATAAAAATCTTCAATTTCCTTCTCTTTGTCTTTATTTTGGTGCACATATTTGAACAGTTGTAGTATAACAGTTCTTTATATGCATATGGATAGTATCCTATCACTCAAAACACTGTACTTCAGGATAGAATTTGAAAGTGTCTTTTTGACTATGAATGCAACACCATTTTTCTATTTTTCATTCCCAGCTTAGTAAACCATGTGATTTTCTGATTCAAAGTGGCAAATGCCATTCTACCTCATCTCACGAATGCCTAGAATGACTGTGTTCATATGTTCCATTTTATTTTTGGCAATTTTTAGCTTTTCTACCATCATTATTCATGCATTTCACATTCTAATATGAAAGGATGTTAGTAGCTATTTCTCCTCATTGTGATTGACTTTCAATCTGGGATCTACCTTTAATACTATAGCTACCCATGTTCCTCTCTCTCTGACTCTGTCTGTCTATTACATTTCAGTATCAAGAAAGCAAAAACCCTCACCTATGGTCCAATAGGTGAGATCATGATAAGTAGATAAAAGATTGAATTGTAATATTTTTTTTAAAAAACACCCCTGAATTGTCAACTTGGATTTTTGTTTGAATCCACTATCAAGAGTCTTGATACCAAGAGTCATGAAATCAAAGGACACGCTGCGTTGGGGAAATTTGCTGTGAAGTACCTATCCAAAAGAGGAAAATAACAAGGATGTCAGTTTAAAAATAAAGGTGCACCTGATCCAAACCTTGATATTTTTCAATTGTTTCCTACATATCTGAAAGTTGGACAATGAATAAGGAAGACTAAATTAAAACAAAATTTAAAAAAAAAAAGGAATTGTGGTGTTGGAGATGAGTATAAGATCCCGAGAATGTCAGTTACTATGAGATTCATTCAGGATAGTGCAAGGTTCAGATCTTTCGTGCACAGGATGTCTATGATTCTAGTCCTTTGGATGGTACCTAACAAAAACTGCCAATTGTGGATGTGTCAAATGTGATAATGGTCACCCATGGTGGACAGTGTTTGGCAGAGTTCCCCCAATAAAACAAGCTTGGAAGCAGGAGTGGCATCCTCTGCTGAAAAGACTTGCCTCAGGAAACTCTCTGAATATGGACAAACAATGAAGGTTATACAAGTGTTCAGGTCTTTCGTTCATAAGGTCACTATTAGTTGTCTACGACTCGATGACACTTAACAAACAACAACTACACACATACACATGTACATATTGATATTCTTTTGTATTCTGGGTATTTTCTTGCATGTTTTCAGCATTTGGAATTATTTTCAAGTAAGTGTTTTAAAAATACAAGAAACTGGGTTACCATTTTGTGTAGAGTCTGAGGTTTCTTTTTTTTTGAATTATTTGAAAGAGTTTATTTTCTTTACTAAATACCTAACTTTCAGTCACGCAGGGAGTTAGTCTCTTGGGAAGATAAGATGTTTTGTACATAAAAATAGCAATATGGAGGTGTTTGATATGTTAATGTTTTACTGCGTTTTCATTTTTTATTATTTATTATTAATGAAATGCAGTTGTCTTTGAAGCCTGCTGAGTGTTTAATAATGGGATTGTGCATCATTCATTTCCAAATGTCTGTGTCCCATATGTGTTAGGAAGACAAATTCAGTATGTGCCTCTAATCATTTCATAAGGGGAGACTACAGCCAGAGCGAACCAACTGATGCTCTTGAAATCAGTGTTTATGAACACAGTGGTCAGATTTACTGCGCAGTTTGTGAGTACGTGTCTTGTATGCGGAGTGTCTGTTCGCTCAGCTTTTGGTTCCATGGGCCGAGGTATCTGAAACAAGCAAGCACACAAGAAGGCACTCAAGTGGCAGCCCAGTTGATTTCAAGTTACAGCTACTCCTGAGTGTCGGTAGAACTCCACTAGGTAATATTTTCTTCGAGTCTTTTTGGAAGTGATCACTAGTTGTATGGAAACTACTCACATTTCAATCAGTAGCCAAGAGCTTACCTGCTTGTGCTACCCAGGGATGCCTCATATTATAGCATGGCCAGTAAAGTGTCTTGTGTGGTCCATAGTTGCATTTATTCATATTAGAAGACCAATTAAATATATACTCAAAATCCTAGTATTTTGTAAATTAATGTGATTGTTAACTTGTGATTATGCTGCCCTGTCTTTGATCTTGCGTTCCTGTGTTGATGTGTGCAATGGGTCTCCTAACTTTGATCGTTTGTATTCATAAGCTCAGTGCTGTGACTGCCTTGACTTGTTTGAAGTGAAGAAGTCCATTAGTTTAAATGTTAATGAGCAACATCAAATCATCTAAGCCAGCCATCCACAAAGCTCTTCACCTTCTCTTCTCATTTCTCCATTTCTTCTTCATTCTCCACACTTCTCTGAGCTTTCTCTCAAAAAAGCTTTTCAGCCTCAAGTAAGTTGCAGGTAGGCAATCCCATAACCACAGGGTCTTGTCCTGGGACCAGTGACAAACACACTTAATGCTTCCATCATGACCAAGTGTTCAAACTGTGAGAAGGAGGAATATCTTTGGAGAATTGTGCACATAACTGTTCTCAGTGCCGTTAATGAGAGTGGAAAACCTTTACATTCAGATTGGCCTGGGTTGTAGCCTTTTTTCACTACTTATTAATTATGTATACATCATCAGCCAATGTCTCTGAACCATGGACTCATTATCCATCAAGGGGAAGTAATGACAATACCAATCCAAATAGTTCTTGTGGATTAAAATGAGATTGCATGTGCTCATGTGTGCGTGAGTGCGTGTGCACGCGCTCGCTCTCTCTCTCTCTCTCTCTCTCTCTCACACACACACACACACACACGAGCTGACTCTTACAGTGGCTGACATACTTCCTCATGTTCTGTCTTGGTGTTTAGTCGATTATGTCATTGTTGTAATTTCCCTTTTTAAAGAGTTTGCCTCTTTAAAATAGCTGTTACAAGTCTTTTCTGGGTAATGCTTGGGATGCATCGAATTGGTGTGTAAATGTTCATGGATGAGCAGAACTAACCTTTATTCCTTTGTCTCTCGAGTTCTCAGAGTGTCTCTTGCAGTCTCAGCGACTCATTGTCTGAGATACTGTGTGGACTTCCATTAACCACATGCTGCTAACAGAGTCAAGAAAATAGTAGGTTGTACCATTTTGTTCTCAGATTGGCAGAACTGGACTTCTTTTTTGTGTTTTAAAAGTTCTCATAACTTATGGATGAAAAGATCTTTATTAGATCTTCTCTGTTGACAGGATTGCAACAGAGACCAGGGCTGTGGTCCACCATGACAGTTTGGGATTAGGACTTCTGTAAATGCTGTCAAGACTGCTGTGCAGTGCAGGTGTGAGATTACGGTTTGAAAGAGCACACCTCTCAAGAAGTTCATAGGCTGCAGGAGTCAAGTAACCAGCAAAAACATCTGTGTGGCATGAATAAAACCAAGCTCTGTGGGTCTCACCCAGCCTGTGTTTTTTATGGTGTGTTGACATGCATGAGGACACACAAAGGGAAGAGTGTCATTTAGATTCTTGTTACTCAGCTTTGAAGAGGATGGTTTCGATGTTTTTTTTAGAGTTCGCTGCTGTCCAGCTGGGAAATGCTTGGTGAGAATGTGAATCACTTTGTAGATCTCCTCAGAAATGTTTTTCCTATTCCTGTGCTCCCAGGCTGCCAGCGGTAGGCAGCCCTCTGGACTGAATGCCGGCTTGGAGCACAGCTTCTTCCGCCTGTGTCAAATCTTCTCTCTGCTCTAAGTCTGTGCCAGCTGAATTTTCTTTCCCAAAAGAAAGGCATGATCACATAGAGAAAATAAACAAACAAAACTTTAAATCAGCATTTACACACACACACACACACACACACACACACACATTACATATCTTCACATCACAGACTTATACTCAAAAAGATGGATGCATGAGGCTACTATCATAATAATGAAGGAAGTTAAGCTTGGCTACGTTATCGGTAGGGAAGGAACCAGTCCCTGGAGTAGACATCCTGCCTGGGAAAGTAAAAGTAAATGAAAAAAGAGAGGCCCCACAATGAGATAGATTCATACAGGGGCTGCAGAAATAAGCGAAAGTGGAGTGGAGGTTGAGGAAAGCACAAGATTAGACAATATTGTTCTGTTGTAACTTAGGATAACTGTGAGTCACAGCCAACTAGGTGACATCTAACAACAACTAGTTTTTCTCTCTTAAATGGACTTAGCAGCCTCTTTGTAAATCAATTGACCATAGATAGATACATGTGATCATTTCTGAACTCTGTATTCTCTTCTACTTGTATATATGTTTAGCATTATTTCAGTGCCAGATGATTTTCATTTCTGTGATACAAATAGTGTATTTTGAAGGGGAAAAAAGTAATTCTCCTATTTTATCACTGAAGATTACATGTGTGAGGCCTCTTGTAGTTACATAAATATTTGAGAATTAACTTTTCATTTTTGAAAAATAAAAGTATTGAAATCATGTTAGGGATTGCATTGAATCTCTGGATTGCTTTCAGCAGTATTGTCAGATTAACAATATTAAAATGTCTATAAACACCTTAAAATATTGTCTATAAATATGAGATATTGTTCCATTTACTTATATTTTTAATTTCTTTCTGCAACATTTTATAGATTTTAGTGTACAAGTAATTTTCTCTGGTGGCATTTATTCCCAAGTAATTTATTCTTTTCTAATCCATTGTAAACATTTTCTCATTTTTCTTTTCAGCTTTCTAGCATATAGAAATCCAACTGAAGCTTGTATCTTATCTTTCCACCCTGTCTCTTAGTTTAATCCATTTATTGGCTCGAATACCTTTCTATGGATTCTTTGGGGTCTTCTTTGTCTACAATAATGCCATCTGTGAGAAGATACAGTTTTATGACGTTTTGTTGTTTTTAAAAATTTCTGTTTCTTGCTGTATTGTTCTGGCTAAGAGACCAGTTGTTTTTCTGTTGTACCGTAGAGTCAGAACCAACTCATAGCTGGCCTCCAGTGGGGCTTTGAGAGACAATAAATCGCACAGAGGCGATCGCTCACCTTCCTCCCATGAAGTAGCCGGTGAATTCGAACCACAAGCCTTTGGGTTAGCAGAGCAACTCCCAACCTTTAAGCCACCAGAGTGTTCAGTAGCATTTGTTAGAATGGACATATCTATATTTTTCTAGATCTTAAGAGCAAAGTGCTATTTTTCTTCATTGAATAATACTCTGTTTTTGATAAATATATTTTATAATACTAATGAGATTATTTTGTGTGTTTTTATTATTAAAGAGATTTGGATTATTTCAAATGTATTTTCACTTTCTACTTTAAAGGACATTTGGTTATTTTGCATTTGAATTATTAACATTGTATATGACATTGATCCCTTTTCTAATGTTAAATGAACCATGCTGATAAATATTGTTTAATCCTAGTATATAATCCTTCAATATAACTTTGGATATGGTTTGTAAGTTATTTGTTGAAGATTTTTTCATCAGTATTCATAAAATATATTGGTCTGCAATATGCTTGGGACATCTTTTTTCTAGCTTTAGTAATAAAGACATGTTAGCTTCACAGAGCATGTTAGGAAGTGCTCTGTATATTTCTAAAGTAAAAATAAACAAGGAAGGCTATAGAAGAAATGGAAGATATTGAAAGGAAGCGTAATTGCTCTCATTACTCAATCTCTAATATTTACATCTTCAATGCAAGGGGAGCTAAATGCCTTCAGTATGTGAGATTCTTCTGAATCACAGTTCAAGAAGATCTTGGAGGCTGCAATAAAGAACTGAAAATGATATTGAAAGGACTCATGGTGGAAAAACTAATTCCAAAATGTTAGGCTAAAGAAACAAATGTTGTTGTTGTTGTTGTTGTTGTTGTTGTGTACTGTAGAGTGAGAACTGACCCATAGCTGACCCTCCAGCGGGTTTTCAGAGGCAGTTAATCACACGGGAAGAGATTTCCCATCATTCTCCTGCAGAGCAGTTGGTGGCCTCAAACAGTATACCTTTGCTATTGCAGGGCAGGTTCTTGCCAGTATGCTACCAGAGCTTCCTAGTTCATGAATAAAGTAGGTGTTCCAGTCTATCAGTCAGCGTTACAGAAAACTTGTATTAATAACAGATCATGTAAAAACGTGTATTCTATCATTTGATGATGATACAAATAGTATTTTAGTAATATTCCATAAAATACTCAATAAAATAATTGTTATTGCATAGCGTCTTCTAAAGGCACATACATCTAATGAGTTATGACATCTTACCTTTACAGTCCTTGCATTTCAGATTAACCTTGGTCAGAAGGACACAGTATTTCAGAACAGCACAATTTACATCTTTAGAAGACATTTAATGTCTTCACTGGTGAAGAGCTCAATAAATGAAGATTACTTCTATTTGCTACTGCTTATTTAAACCCAGGGCATATATTAAGAAGAGATGATAGAGCAAGGCGAGATAGGCTTTTAATTGAAACAGTGAGAATCACTTTAGGGTTATAAAGGAGCAGAGATCTGTAGAATGACATGAGTGGGAACTTCCAAATGGAGATTAGGACTGGAAATCTGCCTTCCGCATAATGCTAGAAGTGGAACTGCATGTGAATTTCATTTCCTTTCGGGTTGGTTTTTTTTTTTTTTCAAGCAGATGAGTTCGTTTTACAAAAACTTGAGAATTGAGTCTTACCCTCGTTGGTATTCAGACAGCTGCTATGGTTCTTTTCTATCTCATGGTCAAAGTTACAGTAGTTAATTTTTTAAAAGAGGAAATTGCTTGCCTCTAATTAAAGAAAGACAGCTTTGAACAAGTCAACCCAGAGTAGAACATTTTAAATGCCAAGAACATTACCGAAGCTGCCGGCAGGATGACTTCCACCAAGCTGAGTTGGGGGTGGGTTTGCCGTCCAGACATGTGACAGCACGTTTAGTGGCCGGTGAGGTCGCAGTGTTGGTTTATCATTATGTTCACAATGTCGTTTTTTCCCCTTTAGTAATATACTGATTCTTTTCCCCTTAGTAATATGCTGAAGACTATGCTTTTGAGTATAGGCATATGCAAAGAAATTTTATTCTAACAACAACAAAAGTAGATCTTATGTGGAAGATCTTTAACTAAGAATTCAAAGTAGTAATAAGAACGACAGCCGAACAGTATTGTAAGCCTAACACCTAGCTAGCTCAATCATCCATCTGAGAAGCAAGTTAAAAATATTTCAAGGTTGTAGGTTATAATTATATATATATATATTCTCTGCAGAGAGTTTGTGTTCGATAAATGTTCCTTGAATGGATGGATTAGGTAGTGATGTAGGTTTTATTCACTAAAACCCTAAAATGTGAGTAAAATAATATAGTAGCTTTGAGATGTGTTCTGACTTCCTTTTTTGCCGATGAGAATGATAGTGAATTAGCGCTATCGATTTTTGCAGGGAGATCTTGGAAATATTTTCCCTTACATTAAACCATATTCTTGAACTGAATGAAGATCTGCTGCTTAAAAATAGGGACTGGATAAAAATCTGCTGGTTTGCTGTTGTTTGCTTGAAATTATCTTGGTGCCTTGTACTGACTTAAAAATACAGCTTCTTCAGCGATTTGTAACTCATATTACATTTGACATTTCTTAAGATGAGGGACTTTACTCTGTCCAGTATTTGCAGTTTGTGGCACAGAATTTTATACCAAAGAATATTAAAACGGGGTTGATAAAAGGGAAAACAATTACAAACTCAGGGCTAGCATTAAAAAAACAAACCCAACAAGCTGGAGTTATTAGCAAACAGCAGCGCAGCAGTTCAAAACAGAAGGAGGCAGAGACTATGCTCTCATGCAATAGTAATCCGCTGTTTATACTTTATTTACTGAACATTTAATTTGTACAAAACCCTGCTGTGATCTAGAAAAAGTGCAAGAGGACCTTTGAATGTTTTAAGTGAGTAGCAAGAAAAGGAAGAAAGGGTTCAGCTTTTGATCATGAAAGAATCAGATATGGCATGTTCTCAAGCTGAGTAAGAAAGCTACAAAGTTAGGAAATGTTCAAAAGGTTTATATGCATATAGTTCATACTTCCTTGCTATGCTTGGGAAATAGTGGCTTTAGAGGATGCTCGTGTTTGTTATATTGTGAGGAAAACGCTGGCTATGCCTACACTGAGGTGGGGAGGGGAAAATACCCATATACGTGCAGTTCTTGCCCATGAGATGCTGTTCTTGTCTTACTTAAACCCAAACCCATTGCCAGTGAGTTGCATTTACTTCTTGGTGACCCTTCATTGTGGTTTTGAGGTTAGGAGTGTTTACAGGAAGAGATTGTCCATCTTTCTTCCAAGGAGCAACTGGCAGATTCAAATGATTGACCTTTTGGTGGACACTCCAGTGGGTAATAGCTTCTGAAACCACGGTGCCTTATGTGAATTAGTTTATTTAAAGGAAACCACAGGGAGTGTGTGCTGTCACTTGATGTTAAAGTGTCATTGAAGGATGCCATATGTGCACTGTCCAAATCAGACCTGCTCAGAGGGAAGCTCTGGGACCCCCTGATTGGCCAGCTCCATCATCTTCCCATCACCCAAGTGACTTGAGCTGAGAAAAGCTATTCTATGACCTGTAATAACTGAACCCCTGTGTTAAACCCAATCCATCTAGAGTTCACAGGAAAAGGGAGAATTGAGAAGGTGATGTGATTTCTGGACGGAAATTCCAGAACTGTTAAAAAATGTTGTGCCAGGGGAATGTTGGGCCACTGAGAAATTTCTAAAGAGTGACTAGAATAAGAATGTACAGTTGAAATTCAGGAAACGCTAGTATTTTCAGTTCTCTCTTTAGTGTTATTATAATGATTGCAGAGATTACATTAAAATATTCATAAGGAAGGCAATCCCTTATCTGTATTTCTAACTGGAGAAAATAGTAAATAATCAAGTAGCTTTTTAAAAGTATACAAACTTGATCCAAAGGCAGTAAACATGTCTTCTCCCTTTTCTTTTTTTTAAAAAACTTTTTAATTCTTTTTACTTCTCACATGGTTCAGTAGTTTCTCCCTTTTCCCATGTGACACATGTCACTCTCAGAACATAGAATTTTGAGTTAACTTTATGTGTTTTGTCTATGGATTAACACAGATATCAGCATGTGACATTATCTTTCTTCTGTGTGGACTGTTCAGTGTCTTTGTTTAAT
Organism: Elephantulus edwardii; assembly: GCF_000299155.1. Lineage (NCBI taxonomy): Eukaryota > Metazoa > Chordata > Mammalia > Macroscelidea > Macroscelididae > Elephantulus > Elephantulus edwardii. The sequence goes on along the minus strand of NW_006399841.1, from coordinate 9,000,771 downwards.
AAGACAGAAGGAACAGGTATGTTGTCAAAAGAGCCCTGTTCTGGGAGTGACAGAACACAATTTCCCGCCACAGACTTTAGACTCTCATACATGGTGATCATGTGTTACTGGTCAGGCTACTAATGAAAGGCTACCCGTTTCAATTCACTGGCCACTCTGTGGGAATAAATGAGGCAGTCCTCGTTCGTAAAGATTTACAGTCTTAAAACCCCGCTGAGGGGTCATCATCTGCTTACTGGAAGTGGCTCTGAAGAGTGGATTTTCCTTAAACATAACAAATGGAGCTTTTCTTTCAAATCCGTTGCTGTCTGATAGTTTTACAAAGTGTAAATCCTGGTGGTTGGCTGTCACAGCAATATCAAGTTGGCATAAAATTTCCTAGGTCCTCGCTCCCAGTTTCTCCAATTGATACTTTTACAGACTTGTCACAGTGTAGAGAAGCCCATGTGTGCAGACTCCAGGCCACACTGAGTTAGAGTTCAGGGTTTGCTGTTTGCTTTGGTGAGAAGGACTTCACCTCACAGAAGTTCTGATGTCCATTTATAAAAGAGCAGGGACACAGGACATGATCACTAAGATTCTTTGAGCCTCTCCCCATCGTGAGTTGTGCCTGCGTCCTCATGAGGAGATGCTTGTTGCTGTTGAGTCCACCAGCTGCTCCATGGGTTAGAGATGTCCAGTCTTCACCCTGCAGCCCAAAGTCTCAGAAACAAAATGAGTCTGTTCCAGCTCAAGACAATGAGTTGAATGAGTTAGGTTATCTCTTTGGTATTCATGATTGTCAAGATGTTTACTGGAGTGTTGTTGTTGTTGTTATGTGCCGTCGAGTCGCCTGCGACTCATAGCGACCCTATGTACAACAGCCCTAAACTCCGCTCTGTCCTGTGCCAATCGCACTGTCTCTGACACTCCCATCCCAATTATCCCAGTCACTGAATCAATCCACCTCATAGAGGGCCTTCCCCTCCTGCGCTGTCCCTCCACCTTCCCAAGCATGATGTCCCTTTCTAAGGACCGGTCTCTCCTCACGACATGTCTGAAGTAAGTTAGACGGAGCCTCAGAATCCTTGCCTCCAAGGAGCCACCCGGTTTAACCCTCTCCAGGACAAATCTGTTTGTTTCATGCTTAAAAGAAAAAGGGAAAACCCCCACCCTTTTCTGTTTCACAGATACTCTGAAACCGTTAATATTTTCAGCCTTTTTCCCCTTGGACTTGAGGAAAAACAAGGAATATACTTTTCATAATGGTTGTGATTGATTTGGGATCATTTGTCATAGATAGTTATAAGTAGAATTTGCTAGTAACTGTGTGAGGTGGGATTGACAGAATGTATTAATTAGATGAATGAGGTCTTATAAGCGAGAACATACATGCATATCAAGACTCTTAGTAATTCTCCTTGATTGTGTTTTAAAATTGTGTGACTGTCCTTCACTTGTCTAGCTCCCCTGCTGCTATGGAGAAAGTTCAGCCCTTTGTACTTCAGATCATTCAGTGTGTGCCTGTTGCCTCAAGGGCTAATGTAGCCACTGAGCTATCCTAGGATGTTGACTTGTTAGTAGTTAGAGAAAGTGAAGACACCACCCAACTTCTTGTTTTGTTTTACTTTCATCATTTCATACTGATTTATTTACAAAGTTTGAATATATTGTTTTACACAAAAGATCATTCCCATTTCCTTCACACACACCCCCCCATCAAATTGTGCAGCCCTATGATTAACACCCTACCCTCCTGCCCGTCCTCACCCCTCTGCTTCCACCCTCAACCCAACCCTTGGATCCTCATACTCATTCTACAGTCATGGTTTTAAACAGTATTTGTCCTTACCATCCAACTTTTTTTGTTGTTTCTACCACTCAACTTTTGAGCTTCCTCTGTCATCTTGAAATGTTGTTTTTGTTGTTAAGTGCCGTTGAGTCGTAGATGACTCAAAGCAACCCTATGAATGAAAGACCTGAGCACTGTTAATAGAGTTTTCGGAGGCAAGCCATTTTGGAAGTGGATGCCACTCCTGCTTCCAAGCTTGTTTTAATCGGGGAGCTCCACCAAACACTGTCCACCTTGGGTGACCAGTATCACATTGACACATCAGTGTCACAGTATTTAGCATCACAGCAAACACGAGTTAACTCTGTACAGCAAACAGACAGGCCAGGGGTATACCATGTAGAAGAATGTTTGACAAAAACCAATTTAAACCAGGTGTGAGTGCTACAGATTAAAATCACCCACCTTGGGCTTGTGAGCCTCTCTTTTTGTCCACTAGGCCAACAGAGCTCTCTGTATGTTGTCATTGTTATTGTTGTCAGGTTCTGTCGAGTTGTTGATGACTCACAGCGACCCTATGAGCAACCTGGGTGCTGTTACTATCTTGAAATAGGTGTATTAAATGAGATAGATGGACAAATAATTAGATATCTTCACACAAATATCACCTGGAACCAGGCATCATTTTTCCCCTGCTGAAAATTTAAGTTGTTGAGTTTAAATAAAAATGACTGTAACCCCCTAATTATCATCAGTTGTCGTGTACCATTGATTGAGTGGGAACCTGCCCATAGCTAACCGTCCAGTGGGCGTTCAGAGCCGGTGTATTGGACGGGAGGAGACTGCTCTTCCTCCTCCTCCCACCGAGTAACTGGTGGCTCCAACAGTGAAGCTTAGACTTGGCAGCACAAGCCCTTAGCACTTCCCCAGCAGAGCCACCTAATCATCCTCTAGATAAATGCACATAAACACCCAGACCTGTTAACAAATCTTGCAGTCAGAGTCCGTCATCACTATGTTTGCCTGGAGCCAACCTGCAGTTGTTGTCTGTGGTGCATTTCTGCAGGAGACGTTAGTTCAGCATCACAACCCTCTCTTGATGTGTTAAGCAGAGGGGCTCACAGCTATGCTCACTCCACACTCATTCTGTTGCGACTGACCTTAAGATAATGTAAAAAAGCAATTAGTTTTAAACAGTAGGAGTGCCATCAGTGTGAAAGAAACAAATTACATGGTGGAGTGATATTTTTAGTGATTTTTAAGGAGATTATTAAAAATGAAATCTGCTCTAAAAGCGGTGATTGTAATCTTTAAAACCGAAACAGAGCAATGCATTCATTTTGAACCCATGTATCCCTCTAAAAGACAGACCAGGCCATTTCAAAGGCTGAATGAAAGGCATACACGTTTATTAAAGCACATCACAACTCCTTCTGAATCATCAAGAATGAATTCCTTACACATGATTTGCTATGTAGGCTTTACCTCAGGATTAAACTTTTCCAGAAATATTTTCTGGGCACATAGTATGTAGCATGAACCAGAATGGGGCTGAGTATCAGAAACAGTTGTGTATCCAACTTAAACAGACCCTCAACGATATTTTAAAAGAATATCTAGGTCCTGTACACACGTTGTTGTTGTTATGTGCCGTCGAGTCGTTTGCGACTCATAGCGACCCTATGTACAACAGCCCTAAACCCTGCTCTATCCTGTGCCAATCTCATTGCTTCTGACACCCCCATCCCGATTACCCCAGTCACTGAATCAATCCACCTCATAGAGGGTCTTCCCCTCCTGCGCTGTCCCTCCACCCTACCAAGCATGATGTCCCTCTCCAAGGACCTGTCTCTCCTTACAACATCTCCAAAGTATGTCAGACAAAGCTCCAGAATCCTTGCTTCCTCCAAGGAGCAGCCTGGTTTAACCCTCTCTAGGATGGATCTGTTTGTTTTCTTGGCAGTCCATGGAACATTCAATACTCTTCTCCAGCACCACAGCTCAAAGACGTCAATTCTACTTCTATTTTCCCTAGTCATTGTCCAACTCTCTGATGCATAACAAGTGATTGCAAAGACCATGGCCTGTATCAGGTGCACCTTAGTCTCCAGAGAGACACCGTTGCTCTTGAGTACTTTAGAGAGGTTCCTAAACACAGACTTTCCCATCGCAGCACGGTTTTTTATTTCCTGGCTGCTGGTGCCAAGAGTGTTGACACACATGCACACTTTAATTATTTAATAATGTTGCTTGTTCATTTTTTTCTTTTTTGTCAAAATATGCTTCTTTTATAAATGCTAAATTATTACTCTTGAAATCCCACTTGTTTTCATTTAAGTAGTAGAGCAATAATCAGATAGTTCAAATCTACCAACTGTTCCTGGAGAAAGATAGAGGGTATTTACTGCCTCTGAAAACCCAGGGAGGGTCAGTACTGACTCCACAGCAATGGGCTGTTGTTGTTGCTTGTATTAGTCACTTATATCCAGGTTATACGGCCAAGGAAGAAATTACTTCTTAAACGTACCATGGACTGCCAAGAAAACAAATAAGTCTGTCTTGGTGAGGGTGAAACCAACTTTATCCTTGGAGGCTACGATTTTGAAGCTCTGTCTTACATATTTTGGGCATGTGGCCAGGAGGGGACTGGTCCTTGGAGAAGGACATCATGCTCAGAAGAGTAGATGTACAGCGCAGGAGAGGAACACCCCGGATGAGATGGATTGATATAGTAACAGGGCAATAAAGGTAGATGTGTCAGAGACAGTGAGACTGGCTCACGACAGGGAGAGGTTCAGAGCTGTTGTACATGGGATTGCTATGAGTCGCAGGCAGTTCAATGGTACATAACAAGAACAACTACATGTTAAGCCACCATTCAAAGACTGTGAAATGTTGGCGTATACCAGTTCTCTTATTGACAGTGGTCCAAGTTGAAGGTTTTAAAATATATAAGTGGTCTGGTATATTTTGTAGAATCCATGTAGACTTTAATGTGATTCAGTAACAAATTGAAGGACAACAGATGACAATACAAATGACAACTTTGATCGACTGCATAAAGTGATTGCATACTTTCTGGGGACCAAAACTGTTCTCAATGCTTTGCATGTCTTCCTTTACGTGGCCATCACAAGTTAGGAGGTTGGAAGTATTAATATCCTAATTTTCAAATAGTGAAACTGAGGCTTGGAGACCTTAAACACGTGTTAGATGACATGGCTAGCATCTGAAGGGGCATGTGCGCAAACCAAGCCAGGCGGTCTCCAATCCGGAGCGCCCATTCCGTATGGGCCCACTGTGTGGTCTATGATCCATTCTGCTCTCTGTGGTTAAACAGTAGGGATCTTTTTGTGGATCAATAGATTTATTATGACTTTATTTAAATATACATAATCAAATATTCTTAGAGACGGTTACAGTGTTTATAATTTATACCATATGCGTATCTTCATTTGATTAAAATTTGTCGTCAAAGACTATTACTATAGTAGTCAAAGAATGCTTTCAGGGTTAGGGTACTAAATTACCCAGCTAAGCACTTAAATGTTTTCTCAGCAGTGTACTCTCTTTATTCTAAATGATCATTGAGTTTGTCTTAAGCATTGCCTTCACTTCTGTAGCCCAAGTAACACATGTCTAAACCCTAATACAATTCTTGTCTTTGTTGAAATTTAATACAAACCAACATCTCAGTAGCTTATCTAGCTAAATCAACATCATTTAATTAGTTTTGTGTGTATGTGTGTATATATATATATATACACACACACATATATATACACACACTGATATTTTGTATTAATTAAATGACATTATTAATGGTATTGCAATTATTATTATTCAGTCTTATTTGGTCAGCTTTTGACTCCTAATACCCCCATGTGACACAGTCGAACCACCCTGGAATATTTTCAAGGCTGTATGTAATCTTTACAGGAACAGGTGACCTCGTGCATTGCCCACAGAGCTGCTGGGTGGGTTCCAACTAACCACCAATTGGTTAGTGTCTGATTGCATAAATGCTGCAGCATCAAGACTCCCTGGAATAAAATTGAAGGACGTTGAATATTTATATATATCATTGACTATGCAAAGGCTTTTGACTGTGTGAATCACAACAAGCTGTGGCTGACTCTGAGAAGAATGGGAATCCCAGAACATTTGATCATTCTAATGCGAAACCTCTACTGTGATGAAGAGGCAGTTGTTGGAACAGAGCAAGGAGATACTACATGGTTCAAAATCAAGAAGGGGGTTCTTCAGGGATGTATTCTGTCTCCGTTCCTTTTCAATCTGTATGCAGAACAGATCATCAGAGACGCTGGGCTGTACGAAGAGGAATGTGGCATCAGGATTGGTGGAAGAGTCATCAACAACCTGCGTTATGCAGATGACACAAACCTGCTTGCTGAAACTGAGAAGGACCTGAAGTGCTTACTGTAGAAGGTCAAGGACTGCAGACTCCTATATTGATTGAAGCTCAACATCAAGAAAACAAAGACTGTCACCACTGGGCCAATTGACAGCATCAGTATGCGTGGTGAAGAGATTGAGATAATTAACAGTTTTAGTTTGCTTGTCCCCACAATCAACACTCTTGGTAACAGCAGCCAGGAAATCAAAAGACTAATTGCATTGGGAAAGTCAGCTGTGAGGGACCTCTTAACAGTACTGAAGAGCAACAACATCAGGCTGGAGACTCAGGTACACCCGATCCAGGCTATAGTCTTCGCAATTATGTGCTATGCATCGGAGATTTGGACAGTGAATAGGGTTGATAGAGAATTGTTGCCTTTGAGCTGTGGTGCTGGAGATGAGTGTGGATTATACCATGGACTGCTAAGAGAACAAACAGGTTTGTCCTGGAGAAGGTGAAGGCGGAATGCTCCTTGGAGTCAAGGATTCTGAAGCTTTGTCTGACATACTTTGGGCATGTTGCAAGGAGGGACTGGTCCTTGGAGAGGGACATCATGTTTGGCAGAGTGGAGGGTCAGCGAAGGAGAGGAAGACCTTCGATGAGATGGATCGATTCTGTGATTGGAGAGGTGGGAATAAGTGCGTTTGAGGTGGCTAGGTTGACACAGGATAGACCAGTGTTTAGAACTCTTGTACATGGGGTCACTATGAGTCACAAACGACTCGATGGCATATAACAACAGCAATATGACATTATAAGCATAGAAGGAGGGAAATATCCCTATTTAAGGATTTTTTTTTTTAAAAAAGAAGTAAATGTTTATTTGTGAATGAGAATTGCAGATTTGTTTTACCTTCAGTTAGTTTGCTTGGCTCTACAACAAAAAAACTCTTGGTACCGGCGGCCAGGAAATTAAAAGACTAATCGCATTGGGAAAGTTTGCTGTCAGAGTCTTCTCCAAGGTACTGAGGAACAACAACGTCAGTCTGGAGACTAAGGTGCACTTGATACAGTCCATGGTCTTTGCAATTACTTGCTATGCTTCAGAGAGATGGATAATGACTAGGGAGGACAGAAGGAGAGTTGATCCCTTTGATCTGTGGTGCTGGAGAAGAGTGTTGAATATACCATGGACTACCAGGAAAACAAACAAGTTTGTCCTGGAGGGAGTGAAGCCAGGCTGCTCCTTGGAGCAAGGATTCTGATGCTTCATCTGACATACTTTGAACATATTGTAAGGAGGGACCAGTCCTTGGAGAGGGCCATCATGCTTGGGAGGGTAGAGGAACAGAGCATGGGAGGAAGACCCTCTATGAGGTGGATTGATTCAGTGACTGGGGTAATCTGGATGGGTGTGTCAGAGGCAGTGAGATTGGCACAGGATAGAGCAGGGTTTAGGGCTGTTGTACACAGGGTCGCTGTGAGCCTCAAGTGACTCGACGGCACATAGCAACAGCAACCACAATACCTTCACACAGTAAACAATTTCTGCCATAATTCTGTAGCTCTTTTAATATAATATAGCTTGATAGTGATATTTAAATTACCCTGTAACTTTAAGGGACTCATGTACCTAAATATCTCTGACTTATTGTTAGATATTATGTTTTACTATACAGTATTATTTTACTGCCCTTCTTTCTAACTCAAGAACTGAGCTGACAACAGCAAATCCCAGCTCTTTTGAAAAGCATTTGCCCCATTATATTGTGTAATCACTATACCAAACAATTGCTAGGGTTTGTTGTGTTGGTTTTTTTTTTCCTTCAGAATATACACAATAAAGACTTGACGCTTCTGCATAAAAATGCTAAAGCTACGATGAGACTGAGCCAGAAGACTGTTTTTCCAAGTGAATCTTTTGTTATCTGGCTGATTTCTATCACACCATGTCTCCCAACTCAAGTCTTTCCTTAAGGATGGAATGTTGCATAATTAGTTTGCTGTTGCAGTCAAATCATTAGCAACTAATATTCTCATCCAGATACAAATTAAATAGGCCCTCTTGGGCCTAGAGGGGCCCTTTGAGGTTATCAAGTTCAACTTGCTCATTTGAGAGATGAGAAAACAGCCGCTGGCCAGTGAAATACCACAGCAGGTTGGCTCGTTTTCTGGTAGTAAGTTGGGTAAAAGTTGCATTTTTTTAAGTGACTGCTCCACTTAGCTCTTTCTGCGTAAAACATTGTTGTTATTGTGTACCCTTCAGTTGGATCTGACCCATACATATTGGTCAAAGCAAGTTATGTCACTAAATCCACAGTAATGTGGTCAGATACTAGCCTGGAGGACACTGTCCACTGCAGGTACTGACAGGTGTAGCAGTTAGAGTGGTAGGTAATTTATGTGGTTGAGGACAAAAATGCAGGGTGGCGTGCTGTAAGTGATGTCGTCTAACCTAGCTTTTCAGCATTACTTGAATATGCATTGCAGAGCCATGGGGCAACTTCATGATTAGAAGATAACGGAAACTTTGCCGCAAGGATGATCACTGGGAAAGTTTACATTGATTTTGGCAGCCATTGTTGCTGGAATCGAATAAGTGGATTTGAGATAGAGCCAGCCATTTTTCCACATTGACGTTTTTCAATCAAAACGACCAGAACAGAGGCCAGCACATTTTCAGTGTATTAGAAATGAAAAGTAACCTCTTATTCATCGAGTCCTCTGGAGATGTAGTTGACCCAACAGCAACAGATAACACCAATGGAAAGAAAAAGACTCAGTAGTAGTTTTCTATGAGGATGGAAATAATTGTCACCTGGACCCAGCCTGTAAGGAATCAAGAGAATCCACCACTGAATAAAGGCCTCAAAAACAAAAACTAAAACAAAAACAAAAACCCCTCACCTGTTTGGATTTTTAAACAAATACAAATCAATCAGTACTCTCTCTCCTGTGTTTGGTTACCCGGTAGCTTCTCTCAAGTCCTTCATAAGCACCTAGTCACTCAGAGAGGCAGTCTGCAAATTTCCTAAAAGCTCCATTAGTCAGATCTAAACAAGGGAAGCCCATCTGTCAGTTTCTGTGGCACGCTCTTTCTTGGATCTTCAAGGGGAAATATGTCCTTGAGACACCCAGATGGATCAATTTGTGCCAGTGTCTGGTATCCCCAACGTCTGCCGAAGGCGTCTCTCTGCTGTTTGTATTGGCTTAAATATCTGAGCTCTGCTCCACCCCGCCCCCGAAGAATAAAACTTGACAAGTAACATTTAAATGTTTGGTAACACTTTTTTTTTAAAAAAAGAAATCTCAATTAAAAGCCTTCATTACGTTTTTAAGCGCCAGAATCGAGCACAGGAGGAGCCCTCTGTTGGGGAAGTCACAGTCTTCACTGGGTGGTTCACAGCACAGCCTGTGGCTCCACGTTGACAGGACAGAAGCTGCAAGTCCACATCAGCTGGTGCCTGTCAGCCAGTGTTAGAGGAACTTTCAGGAAAAGATGGTGTTAGCAAACCTTCCTATTAAGGGTATTTGTTGGAAATAGCTGTATGATTCCCTTCCTTAGATTTTTTCTAATTTTTTAAAAAAAGGCAATACCACAATTGGTAAGGATGTCCAACTCCCCTTCATACAGAAGTGTTAAGGGCACATGACATTCTCTTGCCGACATGAGGTTGGAGTCCCACAGAAAATGAGAAGCGACACAGAAATTTTGGAAGAATAGTGATCCCATTTCAGTTATTTCTTTCTCCTTGGTTTTTGTAATGACCTTTTGCTTTCTTCTTTGATATCATCCCACAACTCATCGGGTCTTCTATCATTGGTGTTCAATGCCTCAGACCTATTGATGATCATGAAATTCAGATGGAATTGATTCAAGATCATATTTTGGTTCCTGTGGACTTATTTGGATTTTTTTTTCAGCTTCAGTGTGGATTTACATATGAGTAATTGGTGATGTGACCCAGAGTCTGCCCCAGTCTAGTTTTGACTGCTGATATTGAGCTTCTCAAATGATTTCTTCCACAAAGGTGGTCAGCCTGATTCCTATGCATTCCATCATGTAAAATTCACATGCAAAGTTGTCTTTTGTGTCTTTTAGGGAAAACATATGCAATGAATAAATAATTGTAAATACAAAATTCAATCATTCTATTTCCAGCTTCATTTCTATCGCCATGCCCATATTTTCAAACTATTGTTCATCCAGTTAACAATTATCATTAACACGTCCTGATTGTATGTTTAGTCAATTTCAGACTACAAAATTTGTTAAAAACTCTCAGTTTATTCCTCTTTGTTTCTATACATTATGATTATGACACAACCGTGCTTGCTGAAAGTGAGGAGGGCTTGAAGCACTTGTTGCAGAAGATCAAGGAATGCAGCCTTTGATATGGATTGCATCTTAATGTTAGGAAAACAAAGATTACTACCACTGTACCAATAGGCAGTGTTATGATGGATAGAGAGGAGATTGAAACTGTCAACAGCTTCATCTTGCTTGGATTCATAATTAATACACTTGGTATGAGCAGTCAGGAAACAAGGGGATATATTGCTCTTGGAAAATCTGGAGTTAGGGATCTTTTCAAATTACTGAGTGGTAATGATGTTCATTTGAGGACCAAACTGCATCTGCATCAGGCCATAGTCTTTCCGATTACTAGCTATGCATCTGAGACCTGGACAACTGGAGAACACTGAACACCCCACGGATGGCCAAAAGAATGAACAGATATGTCTTGGAGATGATACAGCCAGAGTGCTCTTTGGAGGCAAGAATGAGGAGGCTTTGCCTCACATACTTTGGATGTGTTTCTAGGAGGTGTTATTCCGTGGAGAAGGACATGATGTTGGGAAGGGTGGAGAGTTGGCAAAGGAAAGGAAGTCAGCCAGGTGGATTGACACGGTGACCACTGCAATGGGCTCTCGTGTGTCAGAAAGTGTGAGGATGGTGCAGGATAATAACAGGGTTCAGATCTTTTACTCATAAGTTGTGCTCGACTTGATGGCACCTAACAAAGACAACAACAGAGTGATCCCATATGGATTTACACATCCTCTGTGGAAAAGTCATCACAGACAGAGGGACCTTCCCACTTCTAGCCTAGAAGAATCAATGACTTTGAGTTATGGTATTGGAAGAGAGTGCTGCATGCCCATCTCAGAGTCTGCCAAAAGAATAAACACATATGTCGTGGCGAAAGAGCAGCCAGGGTACTATTTGGAGGCAAGGGCAGTGGAGCTTTGTGTAGCACATTTGAGCACGTTGTTAGGACAGGCTGGTTGTTAGAAAAGGACATCATGTTGAGAAAACAGAAGATCATTGAAAAAGAAGAAGCCCCTCAATGAGATGGATTGTTACAGTGACTGTGACAATGGACTTGAGTAAATCAGAGGCGATGAGGCTCATCCAGGACAGGGTAAGGTCAGGGCCGTCTTTGCTTTCAGGATCATTTTAAGTATTTGGCTTAAAGGCCCCTGACAACAACAACCTACCGGAAAGATCCGCTCAGATTTCATGATAAATGATGGCAAACTCACAGGTTTACTGTTATCAGATTAGTCCTGACTCCTAGCTGACCCTCCTTTATGTTTCTGAGACTGCATATTACATGGGAGAGAACTTTGTCCCATGAAGCCGCTCGCAAATCCAAACCTCTATGCAACATGGCACCCGAGCTGCCTAAGTGACGCTAGCACGGCATAAAAGTGATGGTCAACTCATCACATGAGGATAAGAAATAAGAGTCAGAAGACAATTCACACATATGTTATGAATTTTAGAATTGAGAAATGAATGGCTATAGAAATTTGGAAAATTGCTTTCTCTTTGGGAGGAAAAATTACCTTCACACCTGCCTGGCAAATGATGTATGCAGGTATGTGAAAAGTTTAAAACAATGAAAGATTGATACCTCTGGGCTTTTAAATGGTTCATAATTTCATTAGATTAGAACCCACTTCCCCCTTTTTAAGGAAATGCTCCACAGTACTTAGTATTATTATTAACAGGATCTCCATGCTCTCTAGCATCTGCTAGTAACACTGTGTTAAGAGTCTGAGCCAGAGAAAGAGTGAAACTTTTGTGCCCGACAGTGTTTGGATGAGAGAGATAATTATAGCCTCATCCACGGCAGATGCTCTGTTCTTCACTTTGGCACTTTCTCTGTTCAGTGCACAAATAATTTTCTCTACCGGAGTTGGGGGTTATTTGTTACCCATATATTTCTTAGCAAAGGATGGATCTTTTTTATTGCCACTCACAAATAGCAACTGAATTGATTAGGATTTGTATTGTTTCAAATACCAGCAGAAATCCGATGTGAAGAGAGAAGAAACTAATATGAAAGCTTCATGTCCATCAAATGATGAGATGCCTAGAGAGAAATGTTGGGTTTTATTGTGATTGGGGTGTTTGGGTTTTATTTTTTTTTTCTAAAATAGTTGGAAGACTAATTATAACAGCTCTCTTGACATATCAGCACTGAGGATTTTATTTTTGACTGTTGAAGTCATAATATTGATGGTCAAAGAGATAGTTCATTCAAATGTGCACACAGTCAGTTTTTGAAAGAAACTAACTTTTCTTTTAAAAAAATTGTACGTATGTGCAGATTTTATGAAGCTCTGTCTCTCTCTGGAAAAAGCCACAATACCGTAGTGTATTATGAATTGAACTGTTTAACACTGGCAGTTGGAATCCACTAACCTTTCTGCAGGAAATATGTGGGCGTCTCCTCCCCTGGAGACTTGCAGTCTTGCTAGGCCAGTAGTGGTGGTGCTTTGTGAATTGGAATTGACTTGATGGCTACAGATTTGGCTGTAGTCCGTCTCTGTAGTTCTGTAACTGGCAATATCCACAATGTTTAGTGAAGCTCAAGTGGTGAAGTCAGCTTCCTTCATGTTTTAGACAAATACATGCTTTTGTTCTGTTTGAAGAAAATAGGCTTACTTGCTCTAGACAATAGTCACTGGCTGCTCTTGGTTGATTCTGATGGTAGCAACGCTCCGTTGAGTTTCTGAGACTTTAAATCTTAATAGCGGAGAATTGCCCATCTTTCTCCCATTAAGCAGTTCATGAACTTGAACTGCCAGGGATGTATAAGGCCAGTACAGCATGCGATGGAGTGTAGCTCTGATGGCCTAGCATCAGAGCTGTGCTACCGACTTGAACACATGTGGTTTGAGGCCAACAGTTCACCATGGGAGGAAGGTAGATCATTTTCTCTCATTCTGTTTACTGCCTCTGCCTCTGCAAACCTGTTGGACGGTCAGCTATGAGTCACTCAGTTCCAACTTGATGGTACACAACAACAACAATTTTTGATAGCCACGTTCTGTCTTCTTTTGGGATAGGTAGTCCAGTTGCTGTACTTGTATCACTAAGCAACAGAGGAAAAGTCTTGTTAAGGTTTGGGAGCTTCCTTTTCTATGGAAAAATTGAGGCCTTATTTGGTGAGACACTCTGTCTCTGCTCTTCTTAGTTAACCTTTCTCTACTTTCTGCTGTTACCACTTCTCTAATCGTCTGCACCTAGAGGCACCTATTCCCGCATGTCCTTTTCTCCTTGTCAAAGTGCTTACATGAACGGGTGAAAAGAAACCAGTTTGAGGTATTCTCAATGTGAAGACATATTTTTAAGATTTTAGAAGGAAGCCTTGTTGACAAGCAACTTGTATCCATTTCTGATCACTTTCGAATCACACTTGCAGGGTCTGTGCCTGGTCATGGCAAAGAATGAGCTTTTGTCACAATAGAAATACAGATACTGGGCTCTGGTGGCCTAGAGGTAGGAAGCTGTGCTGCAATCCCAAAGGCACATGGATCAAATCCACCAGCTGCTCCCATCTCCCATGTGATTAAGTGCTTCTGAAAAGAGCTGGAGGGTCACCTTGGAGCCACTTCCAACTGGATGAGACACAATAACAACAACAATTGAAGGAATGAAATATTTAGGGACAAATACTCTTTACTCTTTTCTAGTGTTGGCTACGCTCACAGGAGCCCCTCGGCTTTTGTCCGTGATGTGATGCGCGGCTGGGGAGCCACTTCCCTCTGCTCTTTCTATTCCTAAGGGAATGCCATCAAGGTTCTGTGACACAATAAATGACTCAGGACCTAAACCAAAGGGGCATCATTCTTCTCGAAATAATTTAATTACTCAAAAAAATGCTTTTTGGGTGAAACTCCGTGTCTCTCATCTTCCGTCTTCCTGCCGCTTATCCAGACGCAGGATTACCTCATTCGTTAGTTCTGACAGGGGCTGTGTTTGTCTCGGTGCCTGACAGATGCATTACATGTTTCAGTTCTGAAATATTCGACTCTGAGCCCAGTGCCGCATAGTTGGGAGATGATGTTAAATCAGCTTCAGCGATGCATGGCTGTCATCACGCCAAATAACTCAGGGGGGAAAAATGATAAGGCTATAAAGAGATCAATAAGTCAAGAGAACCCATGCTTTCCCAAGTTAGGCAAAATATGAGTAAGACTATCATTCAGGCATTGGGGTGTAAATAAAGAAGGAACAGACCATGTTGAAAGCACTTTTTTCGCTACAGTGAGCCATTAACCTACAAGCAGTAAATCTCTCTTACGTTTGCCCAACACCTTTAATATAGGTCATTCTAAAACACAGCGGGGGATTCACTGGGACATTGATCAAGCTGCTTTACTCATCCTTCCTTCCTTGTAAAATGAGGATCAGGCCTGTGAGGGCAGAGAGGGATGACCCCAAGACCATTTCCATGGGGCTGGTCCCAGTGGAGCAACCTCCTTTCTTGATGAAGATTTGTCCCATATCATTGTAAATCTGGATTCTACACACACAGGCCTGCTCTTTGAGGTGATATTCCTAACAGAGCCTTGGACAAATCCAGTGGAGTTAAGTGTCTCGGTGGTAAACGGACAAACTATGTTGTTGTCGTTGTTAAGTGCCGTCGAGTCACAGTCGACTCATAGCAACCCTATGAAGGAGAGTCCTCAACGTTTGGGTGCCTTTCATCCTCTCTCCAGGTTCTTAGGGTTTCCGGAGGCAAGCGATTATGGAAGTGGATGCCACTCCTGCTTCCACGCTTGTTCAATCGGGGAGCTCCACCCGACTCTCTGTCCGCATTGTGTAGCCAACCATTAAGGCATTTGACACATCCGTGTTACAGTGTTCAGCCTCACAGCAACCACAAGTGACCGTGGGAGGGCAACTTGTACACCAGGGCTATACGACCTAGAGGAATGTCTGAACAAAAACAATGAAAGACTGGCTGGAGGGTCACAAACTAAAAGTCACCCACCTTTGTCTTGGTCACATCATTTTCTCTTTGCGGGGCCAGCTGATCTCTCTCTCTCTCTTTCTCTCTCTGTTGATGTTACTGTTGTTAAGTGCCGTCGAGTTACAGGACAAACTATAGATACTTGTAATTTGGAAAGTAAATCTTTTCTTGCATAATGGAGACTCAGATGTCTATTAGAATATAAGACCTCTATTTTTCAGTAATTAAAAAATACATCCTTCTAAACATCCAAAATAAAAAAGGGATCATTTGTAGACCCAAGGCAATGAACTTAATGAACATTTGGAAATAGCACTTTTGTCGACTGTCCTGCTAACCCAAAGGCACACAGTTCGAATCCACTCACTGCTCTGCAGGTAGAAGATGCAGTTTCCTCCCATGCACTTAACTGCCTCTGCGAATCCACCAGAGGCTCAGCTCCGAGTCAGTTCTCTCTGGGCCATTCATAACAGGACTGGTCAAGAAGAATTTGTGAACATGGTGCAGAGATGACAGGCCAAATTGGAGTGTTGAGAGCATGAGCACAGGAAGCAGAACTTGGAGGAAAATTTCAATAATCTATGAGGTAAAGTGTATGTAATCAAGAATTGAACAGTAGAAATGGACAGTAAATTATGAGACACTGAAAGGGATGTGTAGGCAGAACTTGATGCCAGGTTGATACATAGTAAAGAAAAGGACAAAAAAAAACAACAACAGATATATCACTAACAAAAAGTTACCAGTACACAGTTAACTGGTAGCAAATGATAGCTAAATTTAAATTGAGGATGCATTCAAGTTGGGAAAAAATGTTTCTATTACACCATGTTGTTATTGTTAAATGCTGTTATCATAGAGGCTCATAGTGACCCTATGAACTTTTTTCGTTTCTCCAAGGTCATAGGGTTTCCAGAGGCAAGCTCTTTCAGAAGTGGATGCCACTCCTGCTTCCAAGCTTGTTTTAATCGGGGAGCTCCACCAAACACTGTCCACCATGGGTGACCTATATCACATTTGGCACATCAGGGTCACAGTATTCAGCATCACAGCCACCACAAGCTACCTCTGTATAGCAAATGGACAGACCAGTGCTATACGACCTAGGAAAATGTTTGACCCAAAACAATTAGAAACAGGCCTGAGGAACACAGATTCAAATCATCTACCTCTGGCTTGGTAGCATCACTTTCTGTCCAGTAGGTCAACTGAGCTCTCTCTATGTTGTTGTTGTTAAATGCAGTCAAGTAGTAGGCGACTCATAGCAATGCCAAGAACTTTCTTCGTTTCTCTAAGTTCATATGATGATGATTACACCACGCAGGAGAAAATGTTCATGTTATATTGTTGGCACGAGGCAGCTGACGAAGCCATTAGTACCAGACCAGAGAAGGACACGAAGGGACATGATGCTAAAATCACATTTTAGACAGAAAGGAAGCGAGTGGAAGAGCACTGGTGCACATTAGCACAGAGTCTCCATGCAGGTGACAGTGCCAGATCATGTGATCTGGTGAGCGAAGGGTGGAGCACAGATGCAGGAGTTGCCAGAGGCAGGTTTGATAAGCAGCTGTTGACCAATCCTGTCCACTTACTTGTCTCTGGCCACTTCTATGCTTCTGTATCTGACTTTGTGTCCCTAATCCAAATTGTATAAACCTTAGACATCACCAAGGTCTCATTCTCTCATTTGTCCAGGATGTGTTCACTTGGTGGGGATTTTTTAGAAGAAAAGTATGTTAGTCAGAGCCCTTAAAGATCTTTGTCTCCAACATCCACATTTATATTTTCAGTCAGTGAAGCATAAGAGTCCACTGCCATCTACTTGATTGTGATGCGTATTGATCGATCGTGTAGGACAGAGCAGAACTTCTCTACCGGATATTCCAATAACTTGTTCATTACAGAAGCACAAGGTCATGGCTTTCTCCTGAGAAGCTGCTGGGGACCTTGAATGCCAACCTTTCAGCTGGCACTTGAATGCTCAACCTTGACTGTAACCCTCCTGCACCCCCAGGGCTTCCATTCGCACTTTCTTTTTAGTCATTGATAGTGGGTGTTTTAAAATGTATCTAAAAGAAAAGAAAATGGGAGACACATTTGAGTTCAATAGATTATACTTTTGAGTTATCATTCATGGTTATATGGTAGAGAAGGTATCCAAGAATATTCAGGCTGCCCGTTGTGCCAAGGTACTGGACATTGTACCACAAATTTTCTGGGCAAGGGTCTTATTTTGATAGGAGTTTGATCTCTCATACCCAACACTGGAAATTTTAAAAATATTAGGCCAAAATATAAGCAATGCAAAATTCATCATAGTCTTTGTTCCAATGTAATCATCCTAATACTTTAAAAGCATTAATGAATTGTAAACCTTATGAAAAACCTTTATTCTACTGTAAAAAACAAACAAAAAAACAAAAAAACCAACACAAAAAACAACCCACAAAAATCCACAAACAACAAAAAACCCCAAAACTGCATCCATTCTCATCTCCATACTCTTGGGATGAGCCTACTCTTTTTTCTGAAAGTATTTTTCTTCCTTAATAAATTTTTCTTGGTAAATTTACTCTACGAAACTTTGTTGTATGGAACTATAAAAAAATAAAAACCTCGCCAAACACCAAAAACCAAACCTCCTAGAAGATAGGCAAAATCGTCTTTTTATTCTTTATAGAGAATATTTTAGAATGACTGCTTTAGAAGAAGAGGTCAATTGGGGTGGAAAGTCCCCCTCACCCTCAAAAAAGAAAACGCGGAGAAATTATTTTTGAAGTATATCATGCAATTAGTGTTATTTTCTGCGTTTCTCCATTTTGAGTTGTCAGTTCTTGAAAATGAATAAATGATTGCAATTCGTTTTTTATCCTAAGTAATGCTTATTTTTGTATGAATTTCATATTTACACATTTCATTCACTTTTTTAGGAGAGTCCTAAAAATTATACAAGGTTAAGGCACAACAAAGCTGAAACCACTTTTGTTGGAGGTCGTAATTACAATCAAGTGCATGATCATAACCTCGGGCCCGCCTTGCAAACAGTTTTGGAGTGAAATAGTTCTTGCTTTCAAGATTCAGATGCCCATTTATGTTCCCTTTACCCTCCTAACTCTGCTGGGGTGGTCTACAATGTGTTGCACTATTAACTAAGAGACAGAGTCTCCTATGGTTCAACGACACCTGCAGCCTCTTGGGAGAAACATGGGCAGCCTCTTCCCTTTAAGCCTTCATAGCCTGACAAGTGCAATGGCGGGCACTGTGACTGACAACCAACTTGAAAGAAGGGAGTTTGACGTTATTGCTTGTTTACTTACTAAACTTAGCTATAATGCCCTCTAATTCTGGTTAAAAAGAACCTTCTCCTTTCTGTATAGCATATTATCTGCGAAATATATTTAAGGAGATCTTTAATTGTCAGTGATTTGGAGCATTTCTTCACGTGTCTGTTTGCCATTCGAATATCTTCCTCCATGGAAAGTCTCTCCATGTCTTGTTGTTCTGTTTTTAAGTGAACTGGATGGAGGGATGAAAATGTACAACAATGAATTAGTGCAAATCCAATTTTTCTGTACATTTTGTTAA
Source organism: Elephantulus edwardii (assembly GCF_000299155.1). NCBI lineage: Eukaryota > Metazoa > Chordata > Mammalia > Macroscelidea > Macroscelididae > Elephantulus > Elephantulus edwardii. The sequence goes on along the minus strand of NW_006399841.1, from coordinate 8,981,780 downwards.
AATCACAATTGAAAAAAACCAACAAAACCTTGCAGTATTAAGTATCAGCACAGTATAGTATGTATTTTATATAGAAACATTAAAAAGTATCAATGGAGCAGAATACAAATGCAAATCAGGAAGACCTCAACATGTAAAGTGATTCCACTGCACCTTACGTTTGCAAAAGTGTAACATCCCATGCTAATGTGCAAGGCCTCTATCTGAGTGTAAGGACTGAACTCTAGCTATCTGTAACAGCTTACATGAAGACCTTAATTTGACTGGGAAACATGAAGTAGCGCATTGTAAATGGAGCACACCCAGTCGTGCTATTCACAGTATGTGCAAAACATCCTTCTTGTTCCTTATCATCTGGGCCTTCACACAAGTCCACAGATCAGGTCTACACTGGAAACCAGAGGCCCAGATTAGCAGTTTGTCTTTCTGTCTCCTTGCCTTTTAAATTGTTGACCTAGGACAGGACCTGGCCTTGTTAGAAACCTTATCACTAGCTGAAATTAATGACCAGTGTAAAGAAAGTAAAGGAAATGTGCCTTCCCATGTTCTCTGCAGGAGAGGCTGTGTGGAATATTGTAATATTTGAATGACTCCTTCCTGGCCAGAGGTAGATGTGACAGAAGCTCACAAATTGTACATGCCTAAATGGACTAAGATGCTTTTAGGCATTTAAAACAAATTTGCCACTGATTCAATCAGGAATCTGTACTTTTATCTGGTGAATTCAGGCAATAATATCAGGGCATGTTTGTTTCTATGCTATAACATATTCCCATGCCAAAAAGGGGGATTTAAAGATCAGTCTACCTAGAGATCATTTACTCTTGAACATCATGAAAGTTTAATATCACTGGTCCTTTCTACCTTATTTTTATCTCTCACATTGCGAAACATCATTTTCTCAGATTTATAAAAACCACATGAAAGGGTAATTCATAGTAATGCCATTTATGGTCTTTAAAAACTGTAGCTTTAAAGTTAGAATGCCCCACCATGCTAATCTTTCTAATACTTTTAAAAGATCACTGTTAGTATAAAATCTGTGTTTTGTTTAATATGAAGAGTATAACTTACAATAGAAGAAATAGACATTCTCATAAGAATTAGCATTACGCATAAAACCCTCTTTATTCTTATCCTCTAATAGAGATAAGTGTAGGCCATATTTTGATGTATATCAAGTTTCTTTCATTTTCTTTCTATGCTGTGGTTATATGTGCTGGGAATGATATGCTAACTTCACTTGCCTAAATTGCCTCCAATTTTGTTCTTTTCAAGCTTAAAGGAGGGATTTCCAGTAGTTATCGTTTATATAGTCATAGTAAATGTTCTGTGGAGCTGCTGACTGACCATCTTTAACTAGAAACAAACAAATTATCCTGCCATTTAAAATTGGTAGCTTTTTAAGGAACACTTTTGTATTAATTAAACAATGGGCTCAAGCATATCAGAGACTGTAAGGATGGCGCGGGCTAGGGCGAGCTTGAGATCTGTCACTCATTGGGTTGCTATGAATCATAATGGACTAAAAGGCACCTAACAATGACAGAGACTGTTGCCCGAGTGGCATTGTCTACAGGGAGTTTATGCTGTTAGCTCGAGGCCACACACACCTCTCTGACAATGGGAATCCACCAGTGACTGGGATAAAGATGGACAATCTCCTCCCGTGCAATTTACAGCCTCGAAAAAATACACTTGAGGATGAGCTGTGAGTCCATACCCACTCAATGCCCCATGAGTACAGTGTGTTCCTGGCCAGTTCCACCACTTCTGTGATACAAAGAGAAGCAAGCATTGATTTGATAGCACGGACTAAAGTTTGTGCCCATTGGCTGAAATTAGAAGTCTTTGTTTCTTCCAGAAGGAGAGGTGGCGGCGGCTTCTCAATCAGGCCCGCCATCGTGCACCCACTGAGTGCCTCCCGTACCAGAGGGTCCCTCTGGTGTTTATATAGTTATAGTAAATGTTCGGACTTGTGTCGGACTGCATTCTGTCGTGCTTCATAATGTTTCCACTGGCTGATTTTGGGGAACAGGTTACTAGTCTATTCTTCTTAGTCTGGAAGAGCCACTGAAATCTACACACCATGGGTGATGCTGCTGGTATCTGAAATCCTGGGGACATAGCCCCCAGCATCATAGAATGAAACAATCTGCCGCAATCTGGCAGAGTGACAAATGGCCTGTGACTCTCTCCATCGGAGGCCCAAAATATGAGCATGCAATTCATTCTGAATTCACTTTCAATTTTGACCCACACCGCCATCAGCTTGCCCCCTCTTGCATAGAACAAACACTCCACTTCCATTTGGGGCAGCAAAAGAATGGACACTCTTAGAAAAATATTGTTATGTCTTTGTTCAGCAGTTACACTTCACAAAAGACATAGTATTCTCCAGAGCAAAGCAGAGAAATAAAAGCAGTCTTCTATAATATTTGATACGCTCAACAGCCTTCTGGAATGTATGGATGCAGGACTATCTCATCTCTAAATGATAAACTAATTGCTTCAATTACCCTAAGGCACACATAGCATACAACTTGTTAGAAAGAGTGATTTAATCAGAAATAAACATCTTAAGCCACTGTTTACTTACAAGATGGTCTTGTAACTTTTTAAAACCAAACTCTTTTTGGCATCAGCAGGTGTGACATTGGTATAATTCGTTTGTAAATGGAACACAATGAAGACATAACATTTGGTGCTTTTTGCCTTGATCAAGCTTTTCTCACTGAGATAACTTAAGATTTTCACAATTTATTAATATGGATGGAACAATACATCTCTTATTTCCAAGAATATTATTGTCCATGGCAGCAACCAGTGTTGCCACAAGACCTTAGAAGTTACACAATATTATCCTGTACCTGTAAAGTACTTGGAGATAAAAGAGCAGTTCAGGCATGATTCTCTGTGTTCCACCCTGGATAAGTCATTTGGAAGTTGTAACACTCTTGTGAAGGTAGTAGCCTAATTGTTACAGAAGAGGAAACCTAGACAAAGAAAAACTAAGTCACTTATGAGTGGCGTTGAGCCAGTACATGGTAAAGCAGGATTTCAAGCTGCATGTCCTTTCAGCTTCTCCGCTTTTCCTCACCAGGCAGCAATGCTTTCCCTTCTAGAGCTGTCCGAACACAAGGACAGTCGCTGCCTAGTTGCTGTCAGGTAACTCACACTCCCAACTTCCCCATATGGGTAGAGTAGAACTGTCCCCCACAGGGGTTTCAGTGGCTGGTTTGTGGACATGGACCATCAGACCTGCCCCTGAAACCTCTCTGGGTAGACTGGAATCTCTGACCACCCAGGAACTCTTCTCCAAAGAGGCGCTAAAACCTATTGTGGACAAGTTGATTCTGACTCAAGGCTACCTTCCATTGGGTTTGTTGTCATTGTTAAGTTGGGCACAACTCATAGTGACCCTATGAACAAAAGGCCTGAAGCCTTTCTATAACTGTCGTCATTTTTTCAGAGTTCATATAGTTTCCAGGGGCATGTCGTTTAGGAAGTGGTTGCCACTCCTGCTGCCATACATGGCTGTAAATATTTGTTATTATCATCATCATTGTTATTAATTTCAATGAACATTTACAGAGATTGTGGATTTCCATTCATTCATTGTTGCACTTTTCTCCCCGCCCACCCCACCCCACCCCCAGTTTGCTCTTCTTTAAAAGTAAAAGAAAAAACGTCACCGGTATACGTGGCTGTAAATCTTAACAGGAGCTAATGGCCCTCTTTTTCGTACAGAAGCTAATGGATTTCACTTGCCATCTGTTGATTATCAGCCCTGCTGTAACAAGCCACCAGGGCGCCTTAAAAAAAGTCATCAAAGCAAACCCAACCCCACCACATTGGTTCCTTCTTGAGCTCACCCTCTGTTGGGTTTCCAAGGTTATAAATCTTTGTGTGAACAGAACACCCATCTTTCTTTCCACAAAGTGACAGGTGGATTAGAACTCTTGGCGATCAGCTTGGTATGTTATGCGGTACATCAGCAGGGCTCCTTAAAATAAAGAACTGAATGAATAAATAGATAAATAAAGCACAGGTCTTATGCTTGTAGATCTATGACACTTCAGTCACTTGTCTAGTATTCTGAGAATCATTTGATAAGCAAAAGCAGGATTGTCTTACTGAAACATTCATTTCTCTGAGTAGACACTGACTTATCTCTGACCCTCTAGCAGCTTTCTGAAGCTGTAAACCACAGTGGAGGAGATTGTCCATTTCCCCCTCGCCAGGCTTGGAATGGCACTTCCTGACAATCACCACCTTTGGCTTTGCAGGGCTTCTCTCTGCAGACGACATCACCAGAGCTCTTGTCCTTTTATGTTGTTGTTGTTGTTGTTAGGTGCCATCGGCTTGACTTTGACTCATAGCAACTCTGTGTCCTGTGCCACCCGTATCATCTCTGATCTACTCGAGCTCATTGCAATGATCATTCTCATTAAGGTTTGTCTTATAGGGGTGGTTTATTCTCTTGATCATGAAGACTATTGTTAGGTAAAACGCATGTGCTGGTGATTATACAACAAAGAGTAAGCAGATGCATTAGAGAGTGGATGTTTCTATATTATTTTGTAATATTCTCTAAGGTACCAAGAGATTACCTGAACATGCACTGACGGGGAGGTGGAGATGGAGGTCTTAATGGAGGTTTCTAATTGTGGGAAATAAAGTTTGAAGATGTAAATATTTCATAAGTTTCTGATTATAAAAATTTTAATAAATTTGATAACAATATAAAATGCCTAATATGCATTTTTATAATCGGATCATTTTTTCCCCTTGAACTTGAGCACTAATTTATTCTCATAGTTAATATTCCATGACCCAAAAGACAATAAATGGTGCAAATTTATTCACGGAAAATTATCTGTGCAAGTGCTCCTTCCAATTTTTATAATGAAGCAATTTCTTTGCATATATTAATTGCTGCCTCATTTTTGATCTGTATCCTAAGATAGTCTGCTTCAGGAAATAACTGTATTTTATAGCCCAAATTTCTCAGATTTAGGACCTTTAAAAACCTAGGTTCTGCTCCCTTTTAATTTTGGTACATCAATAAAACATGAATGAATTGGTTAATAAAACAACACAACTATTTTATGTCATGGAATGTAGGTTATTGTTTATGAATTTGCATGAAGCTCAGTATATGAGAGAGCTTTCTCCTTTCTTTGGTCTATTTACGGAAGAGAACACAGATAGCGAGCATGGGAAGGCATGTGGTAGTGGGGCTGGGCGCGCTTTTTCGGGGCGCACAGGTAAAGTGCATGAGGCCGCACAGGACGTCTGGAGAGAGGGCCAGGAGACTGGTGTCCCAGGAAGAGAATCAGTGGATCGCAATTATCAGTTCATCTCAGTTGCTCTCTATTCTTGGTGTTTAGAAATTTCACTCTGCAGATGAGAAAACAAGTCAATAAAAGACATCTTGGGCTTCCCACACATTCCGTCCGATGTTCTGGGGACCTCTGACAAGGTCTGCTATTGGTCAGGGGCAGCATCAGTTTAAAAATGATTTGACAAGTCAAAACCTCGCCACCCTTATGAGCTAAAAATAACAAATGCAAATCAGACTCTGTTGAAATGACATTAATTGCACTTAAAAATGTTAAAAAAAAAACCTATCTAAAGCAGTACAGAAACTGTCCTGTGAAGTATTTTTTCCCTTCCGCTCCACACAGAGGGTCTGATGGAAGTGCAGATCTGGACAGCGCGGGGTGACAATGTTGCCAAGGACTCGAATGACCTGTAGCCACACTAGTGAGTAACACTGTCCCCGATGATGGAAATGTTTGATGTGGGCCCTGACCAATGCAGAGGGCAGTCGCCACTGTGTACGTGCAACTAAGAAACTGAATTAAAGAAATAATAAACAGTGACATTTGAATTTAAATAACTGCTCTCCTGGGTGGGGAGCTCTGGTGGCCTAGTGACAAGATTGCACTGCAATCCCAAAGTCATGTGCTTCAAGGCCACCAACTGCTTCATGAAAGAAGGATGGACAATCTCCTCTTGTGTGATTCACTGTCTGAAAACCCGCTAGACGGTCAGCTATGGGTCGGTTCTGACTATGCTACATATAAATGTGCATAGTATATGAACTTGAACTTTTTATGTAAACCAGTATAAAAGAAAATTTTTAAAAAACACTAAAAAAAAAAACAAAAGCAAAACCCAACCCACCCAAAAATAGCAACATGGGTAGGGAGCTTAGGTGGCCTAGTGGTAAGAAGCCGTGCTGTAATCCTGAAAATACACAGTTTGGATCTACCAGCTGCTCCTCAGGACAAAGATGGACAGTCTCCTCCCATTTGACTAGCTGCCCCTGAAAACTCCCTGGATGCTCAGCTGTGGGTTGGCTCCGACTCTACGGTTCACAACAGCAACATGTTGGCGAGCATCGCTCTACAGTTAAACCTCAATGAACGCGAATGAGCACTGCCTGGCTCAGGCTGAGATGTGATGCTCAGGGGCCGATTGGGGCTGGACAGTCCTTGTGTGCCCCCGAGTCTCTAACCCTCACCTTCCTTGGGAGTCTAAGAACGGCACTTAACTCCAAGAGTTATGAGAGCGCTGCCCTAATAAGAAGACAGTTCTTAGAACTGTGCCTTCCACATAATACATGCTCAGTAATAGTTTTGGGTCAGTCTTGCCAGTTCTTGTAGAGTACTGAAGGCACAGTTGTGAACGCTTGGCTAAAAGCTGACAGGTTGGTGGTTAGAATCCATCCGGCAGCTCTAAGCAGAGAAAAGACCTGACAAGTTGCTTCAGTAAAGCGCAGGACTCTGGTAGAGCAGTTGTAGTTTGTCATGTGTGATCACTGGGTTTGGTGTTCTTGTTAGGTGCCCTTGAGTCCCCTACAACTCAGAGCATCCCTATGAACAATAGAGCAGAACCTTGCCCTATCCGGACCAGCCTTGCAGACCTCACCATTGTCAAGTCCATTGCTGCAATCAGTATGTCAGTCCATGTTCTTGAGGGACTTCCTCTCTTTCACTGACCCTCTGCCTTTCCAAGCATGATGTCTTTTTTTTCCCCTTGAACTATTGATAATATACCCAAACCATGTAAGATGAAGTTTTACCATCCTTGCCTCTAACTGCATATCCTTCAGGACAGACTTGTTTGTTCTTCTGGTAGTCCATTCTGTGCTTTTCTCCAGTACCATCATTCACAGGCATTGATTCGTCTTTGGTCTTATGACTTGTGCAGGGAAACGGATTGAATAAGTATGGAGAAAGGATACAGACCTGACTCACATCTGTCATGATTTTAAACCATGCAGTGTTTCCTTGTTCTGTTTGGACAACATGGGGTCATTGTGAATCAACAAAGATTAGCCATTACTGTTTAACTCGCAGATGCATAGGAGGCAGTTGAAACGAACTTGGCTCAGATCAGGTGCAACTTAATCTATAAATTCATATTCTTCCCATTTAGCACTTTAAAGAAGTCCTTCCCAGCATTTTCCCAGTGCAATACTTCTTTTTATTTTTTTATTTTTTTATTTTTTTTGGCTGCTACCATCATGAGTGGTGATTGTGGATCCAAGTCAAATGAAGCCACTGATGTCAATCTCTCTCTGTATATCATGACATTGCCTATGATCTAGCACTGAGGATTTGTGGGGTTTTTTTTATGTTGAACTATAATCTATATTGAAAGCTGTAATCTTTGATCTTCTGCAGTAAAGGCTTCAAGTCTTCTCCACTTTATATAAGCAAAGTTGTGTCATCTGCATAACGCAGGTTGTTGATGAGTCTTCCTCCAGGGCTGCATTCTTCATATATTCCAGTTTCTCAAATGATTTGATCAGTGATACAGATTGTGTAGGTACAGAGAAAGAATACAGATCTCACACAGATCTTTCTTGATTTTAAACCATGCAGTGTTCCCTTGTTCTGTCAGACAACATGGAGTTACCAAAGAGGAGGCGTTAGTATTAGAAATACTTTATATTTTTGTAGATTTTTAATACTTTGAGAACTCAAAGGAGAAGGAAATGAAGCAGCTCTAAAGAAATTTAAGGGAAGTGTCATGAAATGCGGTGGAATTTTATGAGATGCTTCTGTGAGTTTTAGATAAAGTAATTGTAAGGGGACTGCATATGTCAGTTTTCTCTAACTAGTCCCAACTTTCAGCATAAGACCAAGCTAGTGATTAGGGGGTATGCGACCAACCCCAAGGCAGGCAGTTTGAATCCCAGCGGCTCTGCAGTAGTGATTTAAAACCTCTGAAAAGCCACTGGAGAGTCAGCTATGAGTCAGGTCTGACCCAATGGCAAGGAGTATGGAAGTGAACTTTCTGAAAGGTAGTTCTAGTGGGATAGGCCCTCAGGAGTTGTGCTATGACCTCGAAGGTGGTGGCCCTTGACTGTTCAAATCTATCAGGGGAAAGATAGACAGTTTGCTCTGATACGATTTACAGCTTCCAAAATGCTCAGCTGTGTGTAGATTCTGACCATGAGTGAGGAAACGGATAGGGTTGCTCCACTTTGTGAGGTCAGCTTTACGGCCACCCCAAAATCCACAAACCCCACGTCTGCTGCCAAGACAGAAGAAGGCAAAATGATATAATGAAGCGGGAGTGTCGTGAATGGTACATGAGGACGGAGGCGAATAGGATTAAATACGGTCTGGAGACCTGTTATGGCAGGAAGATGAAAGGTCTGGTAGGAAAATTATATCGAATTATACACATTATCTGTGCTATCATTTTATTCCTTCTGAGTCAATATAGATTCACAATTAGAAAAGCAGAATTTGCCTTGAACTGTAGACAAGCACTGTTGTATCAAAGCTGCAGCGTATCATTTGGTGTTCTGACTTTCCATTATTGACAATGCCTACATGGTTGAGAAGAAAACGTTTTCTTTGTATCACCCATTAGCTGCTAGTAACAAAATCAAAAGTGTGATTGGCTAATAAGAAAATTGCTTATTCAATCAAGTGGGGAAATGGTTCATTACCTCTCTTTTCATGACTGAAGGAAGAAAATGTAAGAGTTTATTTCGTGGCAATAAAGTATTTTTCGAGAAAGTATTTCTCTATCTTATGATAGAGGTCTTCAAACTACAAACCCTGGTTTGAACTCTGCTTATGAAGTCACAGGTCGTAGAATTAGGGAAATTGATTGCAAATATAGCTCATTGTCATTTTTCGCAAACAAGTGCAATATTAGACTTGTTTTCGTCATGCGTCGTCAAGTTGCCTGAATATTAGACTATGAAACATAAAATCCATGTGAGGAAATTATAGAGAGTAGGAAACTGTTTGAACTTTGATAAATGATGATAGATACAAAAAGGCTTCAGGCCCTTTTTTCCTCTGGTCGCTGTGGGTTGTGCTCCATTTGACAACAATCAACAACAACATGGTGAGAAAACAAATTGTTATGGTAAACATGTGAGTAGGAGAGAATTTATTTGGTCTTTCCAAGAACTCTCATTTCCCTGAATAGGGAGCCGCCATGGTGTAATCTTCGGGGAGACACACTGCTAATCCGGAGACAGCACCTCTTAGCTGGTTCGAATCTACCAGCATCACCTCAGAGAGACGGGCGGCCTCCTCCCATGACACTACGTCCTCTGGAAAACCACTGGAGGGTCAACTGTGCATCTAGACCATGCAAAGGCCCTAAGAGTTTGAGCATTTACTTTTAATTGCCTTCTGTGTTGAGAATCTGACTACTGTCAGAGGGATTCTCTTGAAACAGTCACTGATGACAGGTTTTAGGTTTTCACACCTGGTGGTCAGAAGCTGTGCTGCAATCCCAAGGGCACGCGGTTTGATTCCACCAGTTGCTCTGCAGGAGAAGAATAGGCAATCTCTTCCCAAGTAATTTACTGCCTCTAAAAACCTTAGAGGGTCAGCTATGAGTCATTTCTGAGTGGAGGACACACAGAAGTAATTCTGAAAGTAGGCATTTGGAGTGACTTCTGAGATGTCCCTTAAACAATGACGCAGTGATCCCTCAGGTTCTCATTCACTTTTCTGAGAAATGCCCAGATTCTACCAATTATCATGTAGAGTGAAGTCAACACATAATCTCTGGGTGAGCAACCCATCACAATTAGCATTGAATTTACTGGCATTTAGGCTTATTATCAAAGTACAAATTTGAGATTTTTAATCTGATGCCATAAGCACCTCAGACTTTGAAGGTCGTCTTGTTTTTCCTTTAAGGGATCAAAAGGTGGACAATTGAAAAGAAGGGCTGAGATGAAGTTGGCATGTGGAGACTTGGACGATGTTTATCAATCCCACCACATTCTTTATAGTGGTCACTCTTCCCTAGCTTGTAAATTCATTAATGTAGGTATGTCTTCGCTAGCTTGTAAATTAATTCATGTACATCTTGTAGGTGGCTCCTTGGAGGCAAGGATTCTGAGGCTCTGTCTAACATACTTTGGACATGTTGTGAGGAGAGACCGGTCCTTCGAGAGAGACATCATGCTTGGGAGGGTGGAGGGACAGCGCAGGAGAGGAAGGCCCTCTATGAGGTGGATTGATTCGGTGACTGAGATAATTGGGATGGGAGTGTAGGTACTTTAACATAATATTTTACTATATTACCAGATATCATGAATTTTAAAATGTTGTTTAATATCTAAACCTCTGAATGGAATTCAGTGACTTGCACTAAACCTGTTTGTAAACAACACAGAATAGTGCATTACTCTGCAATCTGCTGCGATTTTAAAAACACTAATAGAGCAAAAAGGAACCTCCTCCTAACCAGATTTGAATAAAAACAACATAGTGTTGTGTAAATACCTTGAAACTAATTATCCATTCCTTTCATAATGAATATTTCCCCACTGCTTAGCCATTATTCTTTGGTTCTTGATGGAAACAGCAAGTGACTGCTCTAATGACATCATTTTGTTTCACGTGTATTGGCTCTCATGCTTTGAGAAATGATTAATCCTTTTCTCATCCCTTTTAAAGGGGGTCTCATTAACCATGACCGAGAGAGAGTCAGGCTGTTTTCAAGGATTTGTCACATGCTGTTGGTACTGACACGCTGATAGCAAAGTAAAGAATGTTTGGCGTGAGCCTGACCACACGCCAGCCGTGGTGCTAAATGTTTCTCAGGTAATTTATGTATTTAAGACCCAATCCTGTGAGGCGAGAAGATCATAATCCCACTTTTCCTCATGGCAAGAGGTGTTAGTGCCTAGCTAGTGGAAGAGGACGATTCACAGCAGGCAATCTGGAGCTCGCCAGCACCGTGTCCCCACTGTTGACGGAAGCTGTTACCTAGGCCAGTTGACAGAGAATGTTCAAAAGATTGCCATTTGTGAGGAGTTTTGTCCTGTGTCATTCACTTCCTGTCTAAGCTGTGGGTTGGAAAAAACAAGAGTAGGTTCAGTTTTCACCAAATTCCATTTTAAAAAGGCATAATTGAAACAATTATTCTCTATAGTCATATTCTAGATAATGGCAAGACAATTACCTGCATAAAATGCAGAGCTGTAATGTATGTGGTTTATGAAACCGTGGCTAGAATTACCTGGCTTGCCTTAGACATTGACTTCGCCGCATTTGTTTCTTGCATGGCCGGTGTTCTTATTTGCCCTCAGTGGAGGCTGTTACAGACACACCGGTGATTGCCCAGCTCGCCCTGTGTCCACGCTCTCATTCCGTGTGCACTCTGGAGGGGAGGTGTGTGGAAGCAAGGTTATGTGCAAATTACCGTCTGGGAGCAGAGTTCTATAGCCTGCAGCAGCGTGATCCAGCAAGCAGTGGATTGCCTGTGTGCGTGCAAGCTAAATAATGTATGATTTAAGGCGGGAATGCGGTTTGTATTCATTTTGGGATAGTAAAAGAGTTGGCATGTGAGTCCCGTGGGAGACTTTAGCCAAGGTTTTACCCTTGAGTGGATAAAAGAGTACAAATTCTATTGCACTGGAGATGGATGAAAACAAATTGGGGAGACCATCAGTAGAAGAGACTGCTGCGTGATGCGGGCCAAGGCTGCTCCCCAACCACCAGTCCGAAGGCCTTCGGATCCTGCCAGCAACCAGATGCTGGGGAGAGAATTGACTGCAGTTTGGCATCCGAATCTTGTGATTCCCGTCCAAGGGAACTTGCATGCAAGAGAATGTTTAAAATTGGGTTTGTAAAAGAATTATGCTTCCCATCACAGAAGGAAGTGTTTCAGAACCCATTGGCAGCAACTGATAGGTGACCTTCAAGTAAGTGGCGTTAGGCCAGTGGGTCATTGTTGGGTGCTCTTGAGTCAGAGGTGATGTACAGAGGTTCTGTGGGCAGTGAGTTAATTAGTATCAGTAATTGATGAGGAGTGTTGTAGGGGCTCTTCATATAGAGGGGCTGGGTGTGTTCAAATCAGTGGTTTTTCTTAGCCAGAGGCAATTTGGCAACTCCAGGGTGCATTTGACAATTTATGCAGGCTTTTGGGATTGTCATAACTTTTTAAGGGAGAGTAGGATGCAAATAGTATCTAGTGGATAGAGACCAGGAATGCTGTTAAGGGTCCTACAGGACCATTGTAGGAAGGGTCCTGCAATGCTACAGCTAGTTTTATACAAAGCGGTGGTTATTTGCTGTTGGGTCAAAACTGACCCAGAACTGACCCTCTAACAGGTTTTCAGAGACAGTAAATCACACACACAGGAGATTGCTTTGGTTAAAATAACCTGGATTAAAATAATCTAGATTGTTTGTATATGTTCTACGCATACTTGCAGGCAGGTGCTCTCCAATACGATTAGGTCCTGCATGAAACAGAATTCTTGATGAAATCTGTGCTGGAGGAGGTACAACCAGGGCTCCTTGGAGACAGAGGGGATGAAACTTCATCGCTCTTTGGGCATCTTATCAGGAAGGGTTGTTGTTGTTATTATTGTTGTTGTTAAGTGCCGTTGAGATGTAGATGACTCATAGCAACCCTGTGAAAAGAACACCTGAACACTTGTATAACTTGCATCATTTCTCCATGTTCATAGGGTTTCCGGAGGCAAGCTGTTTTGGAAGTGGATACCACTCCTGCTTCCAACCTTGTTTTATTTAATCAGGGAGCTTCACCAAACACTGTCCACCATGGGTAACCATTCTCACATTTGACATATCAGTGTCACAGTGTTTAGCATCACAGCAACCACGAGTTACTTCTGTACAGCAAATGGACAGACCAGTTCTATACTACTTAGAAGAATGTTTGCCCAAGACCAATTAAAACCAGGCCTGAGGGGCACAGATTTAAATCACCCACCTTTGACTTGGTAGCATCACTTTCTGTCCACCAGGCCTACAGACAACAGGAAGGGTTAGTCCTTGGAAAAAGGCATCATGCTACAGAAAATAGAGGGTCAGTGAAAGATAGACCATCAACAAGGTAGGTTGACATAGTGACTGTGACAATAGATTTGAACATAGCAGATGTTGTAAGGATGGCACGGAAGAGGGGAGAGTTCTGATCTGGGGTTCGTAGGGTCACGGTGTGTCTAATCCACTCTACAGCACCTAACAACAACATTAATGTGTGGGTAAAAGTGCCAGATGCACAGAATGTTTTCTGTTAAAACGGACCAACAGAACTAACAATCACATGGAAACTTACATCTATCTCCAATCAACTTGCAGAATACAAAGGGGGAGGAGGGGGGAGGCACGGCCCCAACACCCTGCCTTGCTTCCACGCCTACACACGCAAACCATCCATTTTACAAGATCGTGGGAGGACCCGGATGATTCACTTTTCAAAATTGAGAAATGAGGTTTATTAACAAAGCACACTAAATGAATCAGCTGTTGAGTATGATGTAAAAGCCAGTTCATTTTCCATTATTAAATAACAAACCATGAATTTTGACATTGTTTGAAAAACGCTTAACGTGCTGGGTTCTGATGGCCACTTCCCCTTTGAAATTGAATTTCAGACGGACTTCATTTCAATTCTGAGAGCGGAAAAGGGCTTGTTAACCTTCGTCCTGATTGCAGGCTGTTCTTCATCGTTTTCTGTGGTGTTCCACTTTGTGGGATCTGCTGGCCTGTCAGCGCAGTCACTTTGTTGAGGTCTCTGAAAGATTTTCTGGTTCTGTCTTTTGGTCAGTTTTGGGTACCTCTTGTTTTCTTTTTTGACTGAGTTAAAGTTGTCTGCTGCCTTTGATATAATGTGGATTGTTCACTTCATATTATTTTGTTTTGGTGTATCTGATTGAACCATGTAGGTGTGTTCCATAGCTTCCTAGTTTGGAATGTTTTAATATTTTACTTCCTGTTTTCTGTTGGATATGATGGTCGATGGTGATAGTTGTACAGTTCTATGTGGAATAATAGTTAAGGGCAGATCATCAGTGTTGGTTACAGTCTTTCATTGATCAGGTAAAGCAGGACCTATCTTTAGTTCCATGCCAGACATATTTTTTATTTCTCAAAGCTTTTTATATATGTGTTTGTTTTTATATTTTGCTTTTGTGGGTGGGTGGTTGTTTATTTTTTTCTTTTTGGGTTGTTTTTATTATCAGTTGTTGAGTTGTCTGGATGTTTTTCTCTTCCTTATCTTCCATATTCTCTTTTCTCTAGTTTTTTTCTTTTAACACACCAGTCTGCTTACACTTTTTTTTTTAACTTTCTATTCTGATTTCCTTTGTTTTGGTGAATAGTGCTGCAATAAACATGAGTATGTGGGTGCGCGCATGTGCACGCGCGCGCGCGCACGCACACACACACAAACATTCTAGAATGTTGTAAGAGACTATCCAGGTCATGGCCCCAGCCACTCAGTGTCACAGTGGTCCTTCTAGTTGTTTGACCTTGGAAGGGTCATTCCTCTTTCTCAGTTGCTCAGTTTTCTTGTAATATGAATAAAATATTATTTGCCTCTTAGGACTATTGCAGGTGGCACAAAAATCTTTGGGGCCCAAGGGCCTTTGGCCCTTGGGCGAGGAAAACAATCTGTACACCAGTTCTACAGGACACATCACCCTTGCTTGGGAAACATTACCACTAAACATAAGAGGCACTGGTCACAGCATAAGCAATTGTCAGCAGCTGATGTGTTTGGAACCACAGAAGCCCAGAAAGCTTCAGATATAAGCAGTCAGATCAAGGGCTGGACAAGGGGAGATTGGTGCTGAAGGGAGTGGATGAGGATCCTGGTGGAATTTCAGTGAACACATGCTAAATGAGTCCATTTGGTTTCTAAGACTATGATCTTAAACAAGCCTATTACCGCCTCTTTCTCCCACAGAGAGGGCTTATAGCCTATCCTGCCATCCCTTACATACCTTCTCAGCAATGTGAGCACCTCGGCAAAGGCCTCATAGTTGCCAGCCATAGGCAGCTTCAAGAGAAGTCTGCACTCTCTCTCTCTCTCTCTCCCTCAATCCGAGTGCCATCCAAAGCATCTCTTGTGGAAATCTGCCCTTCCGACTGGGGTTAAATGACTGCCACTGCACATTGATAGCTGGCGCTCGCCCTGTCATAACACAGCGCTATAGCACTCCACAACCCCAGGCCAGAGGCCTCCTGACTCCTACACAGAATTTATCAAGTGTGACTTTGAGCAATAAAGGAACCTCAGCTTTATCCAAGGGGGAGAAAAGAAATACTACCAACATTTAAAATTTCTTCCTTACTGCTTCAAAGTGATAAAAACAAAGCTAATTGATGATATAACTCCAAACCAGTCTGTATACAAAGAATTGGAAAAGAATAGGTTTTCTTTTCATTGGCAAATTAGCCACTGTGACCCTTCAGTGCCTAAAGAGTAGTTGATAACTCACATCCCCACCCCCTGAAGTGTTGCTGGGGTTTTATCATCTGCCATTGGCAACAGACTATCCAAAAGCACTTCTGCTTTTCATAAATTGATTCAGTTGAGTTTGTATATTCGTTACACATTCTGGGAAGCTTCTGCCAACATTTAGTTGATGAAAGGATGTTTATTTTGAGGGTGGTCTAGTGAGGAGAGAGTTGCTGCCAACCTGAAAGCAGGCAGTTCAAATCCATCCACTACTCTGGTGGAGAAATACCGACAGTCTTCTCATGTGCATTTTACAGAGTCTGAAAGTCCATTAGAAGGTCAGCTAGAGTCAGTACTGGCTCGGTGGCAATACATTTTTGAGTTAGTTTATTTTGAAAATGGGTGGAGAGGAAGATATTTCTAATTCTTAAAGCCAAAGAAAGATTTACAATATAGGATACACTTGAGTCGCTTAGTGCACGAGCACATAAATATTCAAGCATTAAGATGAGATCTCCCTTCCCAACTTGAACCTCAAAATCCATGAACTGACTGGTTCAATGACACTCATTTCAGTGAAATTTCTAGAAATCATAAATACGAATCTGATATAGACAACAACTTTTTGTTGTGCATTTGTTCAAAAAGTCTTTTCAAATGCTTCCTTCACAGCAACCCGGTGCCACCGTTCTTATTTATAAATTACACATCTCATCATGCACATAAGTTCTTTATTCCAGACCAGCTTTGGTTTCCTTACTGTTTTGTTTACGTTTCTTCCCCAAAGTGAATATGGCAGCCTTTGTTTTTTTAGAAACCATGTCGTTTACAAAATGGTATCACAGTTATGGAACTGCTCGCCAAGAAGGCTGAGGAAAATGAATTAAGTAAATATATATTGATCATCATGTCGTTGATGTTTTCATGTCTGATCAGTCGGAGGCGGGGGGAAAGCAGGTCATTCTGAACAATTCATCAGATCTGTGTGGTACTTAGCAGAGACATTTTTCTGACTCCCCGGTGGTTTTAAAGGCTATGCAATGGGCGAAACTGCTTTAAACACAACTTCATTTTAAAAGAAGCCTAAGTACACAATGGAATTCAAAGAATTTGGAGCAAAGGGAGGTGAAAGTGTTAGCAAACAGCTTTAAAAAGGCCCTGGGAAGTTTTAAAGAATGAAGCACTTAAAGGATGTGAAAGAGGAATCCAGCTAAACCCCAACTGGAGATGCAGAGAGGAAGGAGGCCCCATTGGCAAGTGCCTGCTAGACCCCTACTATGTGCAGTGCTTGTGATGGAAATGTAGACTCCCAAAGTTTGATGGGAAGTCTGAGGAGGAGAAAATAGATCAAGAAGAGGGAGCTTTTTGGTTGGTTTTTTTCCCTCTCCCACACTGGAAAAGAAACTGATATTTTCTGTAGATATTAATTTCTAAGTGGTAATGGATATTTGTAGCTTTAGTCCAGCAATGAGGAGTGTAAGAGAATTTTCTCCTGGGTAGTTTATTTTAAAGTTTAAAAATATTGAGAGTAAATTGAATCTCCCCCTAAATAAACGGTTAAAAAAGTGTTCATTTCATAGTTGGTATTCGGGAATTCTGGGTTTTACCTATTGTACGTGGTGCCTTATATCCAGACTCCTTTCAAAAGAAATTGTTTGGTACATTTGTTAGTTTGCACATGACTACATTTTTTTATTAAATTGGGAAGAGTGAAGTTAGGTAGATCATAAATGAAGCTTGAAGTGGTTTGTATCTATGATGGTTTAAATTCAAGTCTAGGCGAAAATGGAAATTCAGATGAAAGGAGGATTCTAGAATTTGTTTTTTTGGTTGGCTAATGATATGCCTGGTAGTAGGCTGAGGGAATAGAAGAAGCTATTATGCTAACACAGAAGTTGGAACAGTGACAGCAGAGCTGATAGGACTGCAGGAATTAGGAAGGGTGACTGCTGTGGGGGAGTGGGGGTTGGGAGATGAAAGAGCAGAGGTAGTGAGTAGCTTTTTCACAAATGCTTGTCTTACAGGGTTCTGGTCTTATAACTCAACATCCAAACTGACTGCTGGTGATTCAGTTCCGAGTCATAATGACCCCCCCCAACCCCCATCAGTTTCCAAAGCTGTGAATTTTCCCGACTTTCCACTTTTCTCCCAGATTTGAACCATCTGAGTTGTGCTGTCTTTTGTTAGCAATGCAATCGATATACTGCACCATCCTTATTATTCTTTACATTTTTATCATGCACGTTCTAATTTTCAGGTACCATTTGGTTTTTGCTAACTCACTGAATTTCAGTTGAGGAAAATGCTGCTATTATCTTCTTCATGGTAAGGAGAATGCTGAGTCCCAGAATCGTAAAGAACCATCCAAAGGTTAAGCAGCCAATAAGAAATATTATTGTTGTTAACTGTCGTTGGCTCCAGCATGACTCACAAAGACCCCATGAACAAGAGATCTGAACTGCTTCCTGCCCTGCATCGTCCTCGTCAACCCTGACCCCTCTGAGTCCATTGCCTCATTGAGGGGCTTCCTCTCCTTCTCTGACCTTTCACCTTTCCAAAACCTGCAGTGCAGACTTAATATGTTTTAAGCACTTTTATAGATTTGACTGACGCCTGTACTTTAGAAAATAATAATAAAATGAGTATCTTTGTTGGCTAAAAATATCGTAATGATATGTATAATTACAAGTTATTGGAGGTCCTTTTATAATTTCAGTTTGTCATAAAATTGCATGACAGTTTAGGGTCATGCTTTTAAACAGGAGATAAATCTGTTTCCCCAAGGATTTTTGGCAATGTCTAAATGCATTTGCTTTTGTCACAACTGGGAGTTAATGGTACTAGTATCTCGTAGTGAATAGAGACCAAGGATTCAGTGAGACATCTAAAATGCAGAGGAGAACCCATAACAAAGGAGTTTCTTGTCTGAAGTGGCAATCATGCTGAAGTTAGGAAACCCTCAGAGAACTTGACAGAAAATCTTGACTCCAAAGAGAGAAAGGTGACTCAGTCTCATAAGCAAAGCGCCGTTGATATAAAGAGACATTGTGGGAACCTGGAGAAGGCTAAGACACTCCTTCATCCATTCATGGACGTATTCTTTATAGAGGACTTGAAAGCAATAATGTGCTCACAGTGCCATAGCCAGTTAAGTGTTACAAAGTCGGCGGTTCAAACCCACCAGCTTTCCCACAAAAGAAAGATCAAACAGTCTGTTCCCCTTAAGATTTACAGCCTCAGAAGCCCAACAGAGAGTCACCATGACTTGGAATTGACTTGAGGACAGTAGGAGGTTGTTGGTTGGTTGGTTGGTTTGGTTTGCACATTTGGAGATATTAATGGTGAGATAAACCAAAGATGCTTAGCCAATGAAGAGAAGTTATAGTCATAGCTTCTGTGTGAAGAACAAGCCACTGCCTTTTATCAAGGAGGGGGTTTGTCTCTTACTTTACAGGTATAAGGAGAATTGTGGGAGGCAAGGATCTAGGCCTGATTTTAATTGCTTTTTTGTCAAACTTTCTTCTAAGTGGTATAGCACTGGTCTGTCCATTTGCTGTATGGAGGTAACTCGTGGTTGCTGTGATGCTAAACACGGTGACACTGATGTGTCAAATGCGAGAATGGTAACCCATGGTGGACAGTGTTTGGTGGAGCTCCCCGATGAAAACAAGCTTGGAAGCAGGAGTGGCAGCCATTTCCGAAAGAGCTTGCCTAGGGAAATTCTGTGAGCTTGGAGAAACGATGGAAGTTATGCAAGTGTTCAGATCTTTTATTCATAGGGTCGCTAAGAGTTGTCTACGACTCGTAGCACTTAACAACAACAACAACAACAAGGGATCTAACAGTTAGAAGCTTCATCCTTCTCAGAGGAGAACCTAGTAACTTTTTTTTTTGCTACTATTTATTACTGACTGACACAGATCAAAATGCATAGCCCGAAGGAAAAAGTCAAATGATGTTCTCATAAGCAACATATGGTCGTAATCTCTCTGTGTGTGTGAGTGAGTATGTCCGGTGTGTGTGTGTGTGTGTGTCCAGGGTGTGTGTGTGTGTCCAGGGTGTGTGTGTGTGTGCACACGCGTGTGTGAGTATGTCCGGTGTGTGTGTGTGTGTGTGTG
>NW_006399841.1:8957351-8961324 GCF_000299155.1 Elephantulus edwardii | reverse complement strand
GCGCGTGTGTGAGTATGTCCGGTGTGTGTGTGTGTGTGTCCGGGGTGTGTGTGTGTGCGCGCGCGCATGTGTGAGTATATCCGGTGCGTGTGTGCGTGTGTGTGTGTTAGAGAAGCCGAGGATCGCACTGCTTTAGAATGGCTCTGCTGGCTTCTGAGCAGGTGCTGGCTCTGTTGTTCCAGTAACAGCTCTTTCTGTTTCCAGCAGTCCTATGCACCAGCTCCCCACCCCATGGCTCCTCCCAGCCCCAGCACAAACAGCAGCAGCAACAACAGCAACAACAGCGGAGAACAGTTGAGTAAAACCAACCTGTACATTCGCGGCCTTCCACCAGGCACCACTGACCAGGACTTAATCAAGCTGTGCCAACCGTAAGTGCCCTTCCATTACCTATAGGGTTTCTCATCACGAGGGTGCAGTCCACAGAGAACTGAGTTCACCCAGCATCCCACGTTCCCTGATGCCAAAGACGCAGCTGCACAGAATCTAAACTAGGGGTTTGAACTCAGTTTATTTGGGCATTAAGATTTATTTCATTCTTGTTACAGAGGAGGTGATTCCTGAGCAGATATACAAGGGAACTAAAGGGTTGAGTTTTCACATCATATGGTTTAGGGAACCATTGAAACCTTTCATGAAAGAACAGCTCTTCCTGAGAACCGGAGGCAAATCTCAAGAGTCAGCAGTAGATTTCTGGTTGGTAACGTAGGTCCAACCTGGGGTAAGAAAGCCACCAAAATCCCTGTTGTTGAGTTGATTCTGACCAGTAGTGACCCTGGAGGACAGAGGAGAACAGTACCACAGAGGCTCAGGGTCATATACCCTTATGGAATCAGACTGTATCCCCTTTCTACATGGAGAAATTGGGGAGTTCAAACCACCTAACTTTAGCTCAAGAGTTGAGTGCATTGTACACTGTGCCACCTAGTTTTCTGTAGATCAAATTGGAACCAGGTGATTGGAGAATTATAAAATTTACTCTTCAGTTGACTCTAACAATGGGATCAAGTACATCAGAGATGGTAAGGAAAGTGCAAGACAGTACACACTTCAGACTCCTTGTTCATAGGGTCCCTATGAGGCATGGTCAACTGGACAGCACGTGACAACTTCAGTTTCTTGGAAACATTAATGGCCACACTGAGTAAAGCCATCCTCCCCACAGCCAAGAGTGGCACCCACCACGTTTTGCCTTTAGGAAATACGGAAATGATTAAAACTTCCAAAAGAGTGTCATTAATCTCTTATTACCATCATTTACTAACACTTATTCCTATGGAAATAAATTAGACATATTTATTCTTTAATTAATGGTGGATAATTAATTAAGAATCATAGAATTGTGTTCTTATGTGGTTTCCCAATTGCTTTCGAAATAGCATCAGGACTGCAAGTTTGTCAATTGATTGTCTTGACTGTGTGCATTTTTAAGCATTGAGAAATAATTATTGCTTAATTGTTCTTTCTCTCTTTTGCAATATTTTTACAAGAAAGTTAAGAAGATATTTATCTTGGAAATTTTCCAGCCTCTAAAATGTTGAGAAGTTTTTTCTGTTTTGTTTTGCTTTTTTTAAAGCAGGCAGTGTTTGTCTTTGTTCAGAGTTGTAAGATGTGGAATAAATATCAAAACAACAGGAAGTGGCAGATAAACCAAAACACAAACACATAATTATATAATCAGAAAAATATGTGAATTAGGATAAAGGGGCCCCAGTGTTAGTTACTGCCTTGGTGTGTAAAGAAGATAAGGCAGAACTTTGAAAAAGTAAATACTTAAAATTATTTTAATATTTCAAATCAGTTACTTTTTAAAAGGGTGAAAAAAAATGAAAACCTTGAGAATTAAGAGGGCGCTCAGGTGGCGTAGTTCAGAGGAAGAAAGATGGACAGTTTTCTCCTCTGTGACTGACACTTGAAAAGTCAAGCTATGAGTTGGTTACAACTTGATAATAATGACTTGTTGACTTGAAATCACTAAGTCCTCTAAATATGTCTAAACTTTGGCCTATAATGATTAACAAAAATTACTCATTAGATTTTTCTATTGAAAGGTAAATAAATCTGGTTTTTCTAAATGTTGTGGCAAGAAAATTCTCAATTCTTTTGACAACCCGTGTCTTCAAAAGTGTGAAAGATTAATGTCTATCTGATAAACTTATCTCCTTTGAAGGCTGTTGATGTGAATAGAAAATGTATATATTTTATTTAAATATTCATTTTAATCATAGAAAATATTGATGAGTATTAAGAAAAATGTTATTCCCCGATCCCCACCCCGCATTCTGTACCTCGTCCAAAGTTCCTTTGCTAAAATTCCCCAGTTCTAAGGTGGCCCCAATAATACACATTTCTAAAAGGGTTCTGGAGTTCTTAGTGCTGATTGGCTATGGATTACTATCTTATAAAGGATATTGACTCTCTATTATGCATAAAGTTTCCCTTAATATACCGAGTGTAGCTGAAGTTCAATATGATAGATTAAAAATTGCTCAGTCACTATGTGCTCCTGAGTCTCTTAGAGCCTCAGTTTCTGCTTTATCATGGAGCTGGTTGAATTGGATTATTTTTCGAGTTCCGTGTGATATTAGTGGTTTGATGGAGCAAGCTCTGACTTGCTCCCTAGTGCCAGTTATTAAATATTCAGAAATTGTGCTAATTGTTACCGACTTGATGGTTTAAAATTGGAGGTGGTGAGAGTAAGTAGAAATCATTAAGGTGTTTAAATTAGCAATTTTTTTTTCCATTCTTAATTTTAGAGAACTGTTTTAGGAATAAACTGCCATGGACTCACAAAAGAACAAATACATCTGTACCAGAGAAGTGCAACCAAGATGCTCCTTAGAGGCAAACATAGGGCAACTTCCTCTCCTTAACTTTGGACATGTTGTCAGAAGGGACCAGTCCTTGGAAAAAGAAATCACGCTGGGATAGGAGAGGGTCAGAGACAAAGAGGGAGACCTTCAGTAAGATGGTTTGATGTAATGATTGTAACAAGAGGCTGGAGCATGCCAGAAATCCAGAGGATGGCCCGGGGCAAGGTTAAGGTGTGGCTCTGCTTTCATAAGGTCACAATAAGTCACAGTCAGCTTGAGGCCTCTGAAGTTCAGGGTCCTTCTCTGTGTCCCTACAGAATTTACATATACAAAGTATCCTCTGAAACATATACTAGTATTTTCACCCAGAGAAAACTTGATTAACACAGAAATATGGCTACTGAGACAAAAGTGTCATTAATATATTTTATGTGTCTTTGAAAAATTTAAATAATATTAAATAAATGAAGGAAAATGGCTCCTTGTTCTATTTTTTGTATTTTCTCCATCCTTTTTATTAATATTTTTATCATTCATATACATTATGTTTCATGCATGTACACTGTTTCTTATACAATTTTTTTCATTTACATTATATTTTGTTCTTGCATTTTGTGGGTTATTTTCTCTTAAAATCATCGTACTAATAATTACATTCTTGAGAGCACATACATCAGCTATTTCCTGCCTCCTTCCTTAATTTCCCCATGTTAGATAGCCAATTTCTGCTTTGTCCATCCCTATCAAACCATTACTCTGAGGGAACAGGCATATCCGTTTTGTAGACGAATCTGCTGTTCAACGTGGCAACTTTGAACAACTGCTGCAACAAGCAAAGTCTAAGGCAACCAGACAAGCAATCAACCCCCCTCCCACCAAGGATCACCTTCTTATCCCCAGCCTCTGTGGCTGGGTTCAAATGAGCATCAGCCGCAAACTCAGAAGTCCCTGTGTTCTAGACCTGTTGGCCCCTTTACTGGATCCTATCCCAGAACACTTGATCGTTCTAATGCGAAACTTATACTTGGACCAGGAGGCAGTCGTCAGAACAGAGCAAGGGAACACTGTATGGTTCAAAATTGGGAAGGGCGTACGCCAGGGATGCATCCTATCTCCATACCTTTTCAACCTATATGCAGAACAGATTATCCGGGAGGCTG
>NW_006399841.1:8901262-8956101 GCF_000299155.1 Elephantulus edwardii | reverse complement strand
TAAGGAGAGACAGGTCCTTGGAGAGGGACATCATGCTTGGGAGGGTGGAGGGACAGCGCAGGAGGGGAAGAGCCTCTGTGAGGTGGATTGATTCGGTGACTGGGGTAATCGGGATGGGTGTGTTGGAGACGGTGCGATTGGCACAGGACAGAGCAGGGTTTAGGGCTGTTGTACATGTCGCTATGAGTCGCAAATGACTCGACGGCACATAACAACAACAACAATAACGTCCCCTCATGGGGCCACATCAGTAAGTGTTTTTTGGAAACATGTCAGTTAGTATTTTATAAATTGATCTTCGCAAATATTTGCTCTGCATCCTAGAGCTGGACAGTAACTAAAGATGATAGAAGAAGGATCAATGCCTTTGAGTTGTGGTGCTGGAGAAGTGTGTTGAACATGCCTTGGGTTGCCAGGAGAGCAAACAAGTCTGTCCTGGAGAGAGTCAAATCAAGCTGCTCCCTGGAGGCAAGGATTCTGAAGTTCCATCTCACATACTTTGGGCATGTGGCCAGGAGGGACCGGTCCTTGGAGAAGGCCATCATATTTGGTAGGGTGGAAGGGCAGATTAGGAGAGGATGACCTTAGATGAGATAGATTGACTCAGGGACTGGAGAAGTGGGATTAGGTCTGTTGAAGAGAATGATGTGGGCTCAGGATAAGGTGAGGTTCAGCTAATGTAACAGAGTATCTCTATGAGTCCCAGGGGACTCGATGGCACATAACAACAACTACATCAACAATAGAGTTTGCTCTATGATGTCATTTAAAAAATTTCTCTTAGCCTTTTAGTCATAAAGGGATGTGAACTTGGAATATCTTGCTCTGTTTCAAAATAGCAAGTGGTGTTCTATCTCTCTTACCCATATCTTTAGGCTGTTGCAGAATTTTAAGGTAATAGACAAAGATGTGATATTTTATGCAAAGACTGGCGCTAGATCCTTTGAGGAGCACAATACAGAGGCTGGGGGAAAAAGTGGCTTTGTAAAATCTACACCGTGGTCTCTGTTTCTCCAAAGTAAGTGTCTGCTTTGTTCCTCATACTGCAGTGATGAAAAAGAACAAAGAAAACGACAACAAATATTAAAATACCTTTCACTGTTGGGTGAGTTTTGTCTTTAGATGCCAGTAAAACTTATTTGCGTGATAACAGAAAAAAAAAAAAAAGGATGACATAGAGAAGTGGGCATGGCTGCGCGCAGGGAGATCGGGCTTCACACCCATCGACTGAGTCTGTGGCTTTTGGCAAAGGGCTTGCTCCCTCCCTAACACTGGTTTCATGAGTAACAAAATAATAAGCTTGAACTTGATATAACTTCAGACTTCTCCCCACTCATTATTGATATTTGATTGAAGGTCTCGTTATCTCGTTATCTGGCAGTGGAAGCTTCTCCATTGGTAGGATCACTGCCTGAATTGATTCACCTTTGCTCAAGACCACGAGGTTATAAGAAAACTCATCATCTTCTTTTACTGCTTTCTCCTAAGGTGATTCATCTCTGTTCCATTCTTACTTTCTAAAATTGCAAAATGTTTTGCCTTGCTGTATTTTTCATCTAACATTCTAAAATTATTACACTTAAAAAAACAGATTATTTGTAGGTTTAAATGAGCTTGCCAATAGGATCCATTTTCCATGCCATGTCTAGAAAATTATAAGTACTTTGAGATTTAATATTTTCTTATGGGAAATATAATATTGCTAATATCCATGGTAATAAAATAATAGAAAACAGAGATATACAGAAAAGCATAGATAAATTGAATTTTCTGGTATTAATACATAATATTCATATTAATACTAATGAACAGCTGGAAAAATGACATGAAAGAAACAGAAATCACTTCTTTCTCTCTGTGTAATCTGAGAGCAAATACTTATTTAGCAATTTCATTCACATTCATCATCAGAGCTCCTCTGTTAGGACAGCACGTAAAGGGAAAGGAAAACAAACAGAAAGAGAACAGGGAATAATAAACATGAAGAGTTATTTCACTCTCTGGAAAACCCCTCTCGTTTTATCTCTATTTTGAGTGAAAGCACATGTTACAGTCATATATCTGAGAGGTAATACTGTAGTTAAAGACTTTATAATGTCTCCATCTTGAGAAAGAGGAAATAATTTTATTTTTTTTTCACTTTATTAACAAATATTTACAGAAAACTTACTGCATGCCAGCAGCAAGTCCTAAGGATTCAAGATGAGCACATTTAGACAAGCTAACCACAGCAGGGTCTACATTCTATATGGCAAAGGGGATATTAATGTGATCGTCCTATCATTTAAGATGATATTTCCACGTTAAGTGGAAGACAGAGAGGTATTGGCACTAATTTCTATCCACAGTGTGTAAGTGATAGCCCATCGCAGGAGAGGAACATGTAGCTGATAGACAGACCATTTATGTACTTACAGCATATAGGGTAAGTGTTCAACTCCTCATAGAAAGGTCAAGAGTTGAAACCCACCAGCCACTTCGCAGGAGAAAGTTGAGTTTCCCTGCGGATAATATTTCCAGCTTTGGAAACCTGACAGAGGGCTGCAGAGAGTCAGCATTCACTAGGTGACAGCGGGTTTGGTTTTGTTTGTTTTTACTTATCTCAACACAGGCAGATGGAAATGGGAAACATCGATTTCATTTAATGAAGAGAGCCGAGCCGGAGCATTGCAAATTTTATGGCTCAAATAAAATTTTGGTAGTGTAATGATTTTTTAAATATTGAACTATATTTTATCCTTCTGGAAAAACTGGTAATTTCCATTGTGGGTCTCTAAATACTCCCTTGAAACACACTGATAGTGCCTTTTCAAAAGTAAATCCAAACATTTACTATGATGGACGAAATTTAAGAAGGACTAAATTTGGAAGCAGGAGTGGCATCCACTTCCTCAACAACTTGCCTCCGGGAACTCTCTGAACTTTTATAAATGTTGATAGTTGTAGAGGGGCTTGAAACCTTTTGTTCATATGAGTCGTGCTTGACTTGAAGGCAATCAAGAACAACAAAATTGGCATTATGTTTATGTCATTCACATCTATAAAATGTTCATCTGTGAGTCACTGCGGTTTATAAATGTTACTAAATACAACATTCTCCAAATCTCAGGAAGTCACCCCACTTCTCCTTGCGTAGCCAATCCCGAGTTAATTGCAATATTGTCCATGTGTGGAGAGGATTGTTCTGTCCTGAGTGGATCTGTTGCTCCTAAAGGCATTTGAAGGAGATTGAAGGACAAGCAGAGAGACTCTTGAGAAGATGCACACAATCTTCGCCACCAGTGGGAAAGCAGGCCCGTTAGCTCAGCTGCTCTTCAGTTTTCCATTTAATTGTCCTCTCTGCTCAAGTCGTGATACCCTAGCATTGCTCCTTTCAAGGGGAACTATGAATGTCACTTTACCAGTTCATGGGAGGAGAGAAGTGGCTATGATCAAATGCTCAGGAAACTCGATGGGAATGTTGTGCTGGAGAGCTTCAGGGTCTGCCCAGCCTAATCCTGCAGACTTCCCCCCACCCTGCTGGAAGTGTTGTCATGGTGGACGCTGCACACTGAATAGTAAACGCTGACTCCAGCGCCACCCGGCTCCGAGAGCACAGTCCATTATACACAGCGGCAGGCAGTTTTGACAAATGCACCGACACAATCAAACCTTTTATCAATTTAAAAGTAACCTTGTCACAGTAATCTGTCAAAGTGTTCAGACACAGCTAAAAGAAAACAAGTCATCATGCACTCTGGGGTAACCAAGTAAATAAGAAAAATGTGACTGGAAATTTGGGGGGAGTTCTTTTTTACTATGTCAGTGAAGATTTAAAAGTCCCCTCTAATGAGACCTGAGGAAATTTATTGGTAGCTTTCTTCTCCAAGTCACACTCAAATTGTACAGCTGTTTCTGAGGTGTCATAAATCTGGGTGGTGGCAGGTGTGAGCAGGAAGTGAATTTGGAAATCTTTAAGCTTTGTCTTTGAGTCATTTAAATGGAAGAGTGAGTTAAAGACTCAAACTGGATGTCTAAATGCATCGAGTCTGCGTAGATCTGACACTGGATTACCTCTATTAATTCAGTTGTTGGCTCAGCTGTGTTGCCCAAGCATCTTTTGTAAATCAGACATAGTATTTATTTTCTAATTAATAAAAATGATCATTAAAAGGCAAAGATGGTGAAACATTGACTCACATATTTTTGGCATGTTGTCAAGAAATCCACTCCTTAGAAAAAGACAACATTCAGGGAAAAGTATAAGCTCAGCATAAAAGAGGAAGCCCCTCAACATCTTGCCATAGTGACTATAAAGATGGGCTCAGGTGTGTCAGACGTGGCGGGGATGGAGTGGGACAGGGCAGGGGTCAGATCTATTGTTGATAGGGTTGCTATGACACAGTGATACATAACATCACTAATAATAATTGTTACATTTATACGTGTATGTTATTAGAGGTATTTATTATTGTTGCCTATCATATACTTGATGAAACTTATAAATTAGCAATCAAAAACACCTCTCTGAAGTAGACTGTTATTTTGTAGTTGTGCAGACAGAAGTTCAAAATGCTTAAGGAGCTTGTCCAAGTTCGCACAAGCACCATGATCCAAAACCTGTCTCTAACTTCAACAACTTTATTTATAACCACTCATATCTATTTAATAGAGAAAAAGTAGTCTAACACATGGACTCTCCAACATGGGTACTTATCAGGCTCCCTTGGAAGTTTAATTACCAACTCTCTGGATTTTTATCACCGGGGATTCTCATTTAACTATCACAGGTAACAAGATAACAAGATTTGTTAAAGCCTACCAGGCAGTTCTCATATGCACCACAGTTTGAAAGCCTACGAGGAAATGGTACCTGTGCTAGTCTGAAAATAGAATTGAATCCTCTGCTTGAACTTTCTTTCTCTGACTTGTACAGGATCCAGCTGTTTCACTGGAGCTGCCAGTTTGCTTGAAATTAACAGAAAGCCCTAAAACGAATTTATATTAAGAAATGAGGGGCTCAACTATATTTTCTGATCACAAAATTGAATTTCTAGATAAGTTATAAGGAATATCAAGCCCTGGAATAGTTCTCTAAATAGGCTTTTAATGTAATTGAAACTTTTCTTTCATATTTTATATTATGTGAAACATATCTCCCAATAGTCTACCTTTTCTCATGTTCTCATTTAATTGACAACTGAGAAAGAAAACTCTTCTTACTTTGATTCCAATTCTTGTAATTGTGTAGGTATTTTTATTGCTGACCCATAATCTATTGAACAAAATCCTATGAGTGTTAAAATAACCAACACTTTCCAGCAAATCTGTACCTGCAGCCTATAGACTCTTGTTTTTTCTCTAGTTAGAGAATTATGATACTGTGTATAATTACCATTTTATATTAAAGAATTATTAAGTTAATTGCCCGTAAAAGATTACCCCTAGGCTTTTCTCTGCTTTAGTGTTTTATTACTCTGTGAATGCCGTAACTATTCACACAGTTCATGACACCGTACCCCCAAAAAATCCTGAGGCCATTCTTTTCCTGAACCTCCAGTGAGTTCCACATCTTTACTTCCTGTTTCTAATATGTATCCAGAATTGTGTCTAATTCCTGAGTGTTTCAATCACATACACATTTATTCAACAGAATTATTATATATCCCTCTTTCCCTCAACCTCCAATTAGTTCCAAAGATATGGATCTATGTATCACTTGTAGGTGCTACAGAGTTGACTGTAGCTTATTGTGACCCCACATAAAGACCCCGGTTTATGTGGCATCAGTGTCAGCTACAGTCCGTTCTCTGGTACCTATAACAGACACACAGATCCCTATCTGTGCCAGACCTTCCGCTGCCCTCCTAATCTATGCTGCACGTAAGCCCCTTGTTGCCATCACCGTGTAAATCAGTCTTGTGGACGGTCTTCTTGCCTTGTCTGACCCTCTATCTTTCCAGGCATTATACCTTTTCCTAAGAACTGGCCCCTCTAGACAACAGCACCAAGGACGTGAGAGGGAGGTGCACTATCTTTGCCAACGAGGAGCACTAGGTTTCACTTCCTCTATGACGCACTTGCTTCCTAGTCTGACAGTCCAAGAAAACTCCGTATTCTTCTCCAAAACTACAGTTCAAAGGCTTTGATAATTCTGTCATCCTTATTCATTGTCCAACTCTCCCATACACAGTAAGCAACTGAAAAATCACTGGCCTGGACCAGGGGCCCTTTTGGCTTTAACTTGAAATGGTTACTCTTTAGCTCTTTGGAGAGGTCCTTGACAGCTGAGTTGCCAAACAAAACTTGTCCTTTGAATTCTTGAATGTTGCTACTGTAAACATTGATTGTGAATCCAAGTAAAATGAAATCTTTGACAACTTTCTTCTTTTCTCCATGCACCATAATGTTGCCTTTTGATCCCTTGGGGAAGAGTTTTATTGTCTGAAGACTTACACGTAATCTATATTGAAAGCTATAGTCTTTGAGCTTCTTCAGTAAATGTGTCAAGTCGTCTTCATTTTTTTAAGCAAGGCTGTATCATCTGCATAATGCAGATTATTGATGAATTTTCATCCAATCCTAATGCCACATTCTTCTTCATATAGTCCAGCTTTTTGAATTATTTGCTCAGTGTATAGAATGAATAAGTATGGAACAAAGACACAATCCTAACCACACTTTTCTGATTTTAAACCATAAACTGTTCCCTTTTTCTATTCAGATTACTGTCCCCTGAACTGTGTACAGATTTCACATGAGCATGAGAAAGGATTCTCATTCTTCTTTTTTTAATTTAATTTTTAGATTTCATTCATTCATTGTTGCACACTGCCCCTCAAGTTACCTTTTCTCTTTGTTTGTTTTTTTTTTTAAATTTTGTGTACGTGTACCATCAAATCAGATCTGACTGGTATAGGAGGATATTGCGCCTCCTTCTCCGGCAGAGCGTCTGGTGGATTTGAACCGTGTTCCTCTGGGATTGCAGTGCAGTTTCTTGCCACTAGGCCACCAGAGCTCCCCTCCCTTTTCTCTTTGACAACTAAAAAAAAAATAAATTCTTTCATTGTTATACAATCCCCTCCCACCAGTCCACTCCGCTAGGCAGGTTTCATTCTGGACTCTTCTCATTACAATACTACCTGAGGATATATTCCTCCTAAACAGTATTCTCCCTCATCTGTTTCAATGCAGTATATATTATTTATCCCCTCTTAGTTTCCCCCCACTCCAATGTCAGTCCCACTTTACAACAGTGGCACTATGCAGTATTTGTCCTTTTGTGACTGAGATATTTCACTCAACATAATGTCCTCCAGGGTCAACCATTTTGTATAATATTTCATTAATTCCTTGTTTTTCAATGCAACATAGTATTTCATTGTGTGAATATACCAGAGCTGCTCTATCCATTCATTTGTTGATGGGCACTTGGGTTCTTCCCAACTCTTTGCTATTGTGAACAAAGCTGCAATTAACATAGGTGTGCATATACCTGCATGCGTGGCAGTTATGGTTTCTTAGGGGCATATTCCCAGTAGTGGAGTTGCTGGGTGAAATGGTATATTTCCAAGGATTCTCATTCTTCTTAATGTTATCCATATTTGGTTATTATCCACACAGTTACATGCCTTTGCATAGTCAGTAAAACACAAGTAAGCCTCTTTCTACCATACCTATGTTCCTATGTCATTTGATTTCCCAATCTTTTTTTTTTTTTAGCCTAACACACTTCCTCCTATTTGGAAAGAAGCAGAATCATTTTGTTCTGCTTGAAGAACTACTTTTTGACCTGTGTAATATTCTGCATGAACACAATGAAATGCTCCACACTTCTCATTCTTCATAATTATAGCTATCGTTTGTTATTATTCACAAAGTGTAAAGCCTTTGAATAGTCGATAAAACACACATAAACATCTTTCTTGTGTTATCTATTTGGGCAAAACCCAATCTGACATCCATAATAAAATCCCTCCCTGCAAGGTCCTTGTCAACGAATGGCTAGCATAGTTTTTCAATTCTCTTCAGAAATACAAAAGAATGTTCTTATATTTAGTATATTGAGTAGCTTCGACATTCCTGGTGATCATAGTTCCTTGTAATGGCACAAGAATGGATCTCCTCTAGCCAGTTACCAATCAATCTAAGAAACTGCACAATATGGAGAAGAATATAGCAGAAGGATTGGAGAAAACACTGATCAACTAGGACCTGCAGATGACACAACCTTGCTTGTCAAACATGAAAACAAGTTGAAGTATTTACTGATACTTGAAGGTCAAGACTGCAGGTTTCAGTTTCAGTTAGGGCTGGATATGAAAAAAAGTAAACCCACACCTATCCTCACAATTTGACCAGTTAACAACAGGACTTTACAGTGAGTGATATAAGAGGTACTAAAGATTATAAACACGAAGTTCTCTTGTTATATAGATTCTCAACAAGTGTTTTCATGGGAAGCCTTGGAATAACATGAGTCCCATGAATTTAAGAAACCAAACAAGTATTGCTTCTGAGAAAGGACAGAGCAGTTTACTCTTGTCTGAGCCCTCAGGTTTTGACTGTCGCATGGATTACAGTCTTCTAAAAGAATCTGTCCTTTCCATACCTAATATAAAGTAATTTGGACTCATGAATATCATTGGTTTGAATTTATTGAATATTATTAATCTTCCCTCCCTTTTTATTTGCTCTAGTGTTTTCTAAAAATTTGGCTTTGCAATGAATGTTGTTGTTGTTGTTGTTGTGTGCTGTCAAGTTGCCTGCAACTTACAGAAACCCAATGTACAATAGCCGTAAACCTTGCTGTATCCTGTGTCAATCTCACTGTCTCCAACACACCTATCGCCATTACCTCAGTCACTGAATCAATCCACCTCATAGAGGGTCTTCCTCTCCTGCACTGTCCCTCCACCCTCCCAAGCATGACGTCCCTCTCCAAGGACTGATCCCTCTTTGCAAATGTCCAAAACATGTCAGACAAAACTTCAGAATCCTTGCCTCCAAGGAGCAGCCCGGTTTAACCCTCTACAAGATGAATCTGTTTGTTTTCTTAGCAGTCCATGATATATTCAATACTCTTCTCCAGCACCACAGCTCAAAGGCATCAATTCTCCTTCTATCATCCCTAGTCACTGTCCAGCTCTCTGATGCATAGCAAGTGATTGCAAAGACCATGGCCTGTTTCAGGTGCACCTTAGTCTCCAGAGTAGCACTAGTGCTCTTCAGTACTTTGGAGAGGTCTGTAACAGCAGACTTACCCATTGCAATATGTTGTTTAATTTCCTGGCTGCTGGTACCAAGACTGTTGATTGTGAGGTCAAGCAAACTAAAGCTGTTAACAATCTCAATCTCTTCACCATCTATCATGATGCTGCCAATTGGCCCAGCAGTGAGAATCTTTGTTTTCTTGATATTGATTATCCAAAAACGAGTGGAACAGCACATCTACAGAGAACTGCCCTAAGTGCAAGCTGGATTTAGAAGGGGTCGTGGTACTAGGGATATTGTAGCTAATGTTAGATGGTTCTTAGCTGAAAGGAGGGAATACCAGAGGAATGTCTATCTGTGTTTCATTGATTATGCAAAAGTGTTTGACTGTGTGGATCACAACAAACTGTGACTGACTCTGAGAAGAGTAGGAATCCCAGAACACTTAATAGTGCTAATGAAAAACCTATACTTGGACCAGGAAGCAGTCATCAGAACAGAGTAAGGAAACACTGCATAGCTCAAAATTGAGAAGGGTGTATGCCAGGGATGTGTCCTATCTCCAAACCTTTTCAATCTATATGCAGAACAGATCATCCGGGAGGCTGGGCTCTATGAGGAAAAGTGTGGCATCAGGATTGGAGGAAGATTCATCAACAATCTGTGTTATGCAGATGACACAACCCTAGTTGCTGAAACTGATGAGGACCTGAAGTGCTTGGTACAGAAAGTGAAGGATTGCAGCCTTCAATATGGATTGAGGCTCAATATCAAGAAATTGCAATTAATATATTAGAAAGATTAAAAATTATTGTCTTTTATTTGGTAATAGATAGTAGTGTTATTAAAACATATTTTTAATTGTATGAATGAGAATAAATGATAGTTATATCTATATCTTTAAAAGAAACTTTCAAAAAGTCATTTTGACAGGGAGTATTACATCCTATTAGATTTATTCACTCTTTAAAACTGGTATCGCTTAAGAATGACCACTTTATAACCTAAATGTGCCCCATATTATCTTTTTAAAATGTATTTTAGTTTTCAAATGAAAATTATGAAGGGGTGAGATAAAAGTGCTCCTTTTAAATGCATGTTTCTCTGAGTTTTGATAAATATATACATCTAGATCATCACTAGAACAAGCAAAATATAAGCATTTCTCTCACTTCAAACAAGCACATAAAACATGAACAGTCATTCATAACCTGGGAAGTTCACAATTTGAAGACATTATCGTAACAATTACTTAGACAAGCGAGGAGGCAGCAGCATGCTGGCAGCTGCCTGGGATTTGGAGTCTGTGGTGAACGATGAGTCACTTCCTAGTTGTGGGCTCTGGCCAAGTCATTTAGCCCTGCTGACCCTAATAGTTCCTTGTACATATTAAAATAGTAATAAATGCTAATTATTCTCCACTTAAGCATTGAAAGAATATTTCTCGTCATTCATGTAGCAGTATTCAGTAACTGAAGCTCCTCTGCGGTATTAAGAGTTTATATTCAAGCAAAGATTTTTACGAAACTCTTCTTCAGTGTACTTACTTTGATTTGTACGTTATTCGTATCTTGAATATCTGTATTGGTTAACGGATATTACACAAATGAAGCAACTGTGATCATTACATCATCAGTGCTGTCCAGTGTGGGAACTCATTGCCATCAGGTCAGAAGTGACCCAGACCTAGATTTCCGAGGCTATGAGTCACAGTGAGGGAGAGCCCTCATCTGTCTACCCTAGAGTGGCTTCAGACCAATACAGTGGGTTAGCAGTGCAGCTCCCTACCCATTATGCCTCCAGAGGCCCCTGTTCACTGTGTGTGGTTACTTTTGTGTTCTACTGAGTTGGAATCAACTAATAGCTGACCCTCTTGTTGGTTTTCAGAAACAGTAAATCAATACAGTAGGAACCTGTCAATCTCAAGCAGCTGGTGGATTCAAACCATGTCCCTTTGGGTTAGGAACACAACTCCTTACTAAGCCGCCAGAGCTCCCTACTGCACAGTGGTAAATATTATACATAAATAGTCACCATTGTTGTTGTTGTTGTGTTCCATAGAGTTGGAACCAACCCATAGCTGGCCCTCAGGTAGATTTTCAGAGGCAGTTAATACCAGAGGTGATTGTCCATCCTTCTCCCACAGAGCGGCTGGTGAATTCAAACTGTACACCTTTGGAATTGAAGCACAGCTTCTTACCTCTAGGCCACCACAGCTCCAATAAAATGGTGCCGTTTATGCTTTATTATAACCCTGTACTACAAAATAAATTTAAAAACATTATCTTACAATATGCATTTTTAAAAATGAGATGAGAGTTTTGAAACTGAAGATACCCAACTCTTTAGCTCTTAAATATAATAAAACATTCTAAGCCATCTTTGGTAATCTTAATTAGTATGTATTAACTATATATTAATATATTAGTTAATGTCTAGTAAGGGTGTCTGCTCTCTGTGCATGCATTTGAATAATTTAAATATTGTTGCTGAATTAGTAGGTGCGTTTGATTTAAAGTTGAGTTCATAACTTATAAACTCACTTAGGCGACATGTATTTTAATAATGTTTCTTTAGCAGTTTCGATATGCAAGGGAAATCTTTTTGTCCCTCCCCCAATTCTTTATTATTTCCTAGAGATATCTAGAGTCATTATCTAGTTAAATAATTAAAGTAGATTTAGAATCAGGGAGAAAAATATTGAATAATCTC
This sequence comes from Elephantulus edwardii, assembly GCF_000299155.1. Lineage (NCBI taxonomy): Eukaryota > Metazoa > Chordata > Mammalia > Macroscelidea > Macroscelididae > Elephantulus > Elephantulus edwardii. The sequence goes on along the minus strand of NW_006399841.1, from coordinate 8,944,197 downwards.
AATTGCAGACTATCTGTTTATAAATGTTTACATTTAGTTCAACTATCTTGACTGCTTATCCAGCCTTTATTATCTTGAGTGCTGTCTAGGGCAATACAGAGACCGTTATTGACATAGGGAGGTGGTCTATAGCTATGAGAGCCAATCTGAATGCCCAGGTTCAGTCCCAGCTGTGTGGCCTAGAACAAATGACACAGCTTCTCAGTGCCTCTGTTTTTCATTCTGTGAAGAAATATGCTGTAGTTGTTGTGGGCTCTGACTCTGATGACCGTTGTGGACTGTTCAGGACTTTCAAAGCTTTGGCTGACCTCTTGGAAGCAAGTCCCCATGCTTCTTTTCCTGCATAGAATTGGGCGGTTTTATCCCTGTAAATTTGTCCCATGCCTCTTTGCCAGCATACAGTTGGGAGGCTTTATACCTGTAGGGTGGTATTTAAATGCTTATCCTTTTTCACCCCACAGGAACTCCAGATATACTAAGAGTTCTTCCCATCTCACCTTGGTAAAAGAAAAGAACTTCCATGTAGGGTACTTGCTAGGCTCCAGGCTGGAGTACCTCCAGGGTACTGTCTGAGGGTTTCTCCCCCCAAAAGCTCAAGTAAACCTGCTCTCATCTCAAACCTTCCGTCTGTAGGAAAGCATCATCTCGTCAAATGATTTCTAGCTGAGTATTAAACTCTGCTTTTCACAGCTGTCACCTCTCCCCAGACTTGTCTAATGTTGATAATTTCTTCTTGTGGCTCCATGAATACAATTGACTGCGTTGGTCTACCTCAGTTTTCGGTTAATTGCAGCCCTCTACACACGCACGCACACACTTTCAAAGGCACCTGGAGAGGAACATTATTTTGTTCCTCTCAGGGCTGAGCCTTGCTGATGCTTGCACAGGCATCTTGGGAAGCCAACCAAGCTGAAGATGAAGAGCTGACCGGGCTCACCGGTTCATGCTCTCGCGTCACCAGGCAAGCCCCAGGCGTCCTGTGCTGGTGACCCGCGAGTCTCAGCGCAGACAGATGGTGTAAGCGCACGGCCAACGCACTGACCGCCCTGCCCACTGCGTGCTTTGCTGAATACTCCTTGTCCTTAAGATCCTCTCACCTCACCACAAACCAGAAGACTGCTGGGGGCCGTTCAAGCAGGAGCAAGAAATGAGGTTATCGGGAGCTGGGCGGGCTTCCCTGATTTCAGAATGTACAGGCGTCATCATCTTGCACTAATAAAGACTGACACCTCTGAAAAAGGTGAAGGAAGCATATTTCCAGGGATCCCTTTCACATCAGCAGCGTTTTAGCTGAGCGGAGGGCCTTTGAATGAACAGCGGTACCTGGGCCTCTGTTTCTGCAGGAACTCTCTCTTGTTTCTAACTAGAACAAAATGGTATTTATTTGGTTACAATTCACATGGTTTTGTGGAAGATTAAGACGTCCATACCCATTCCAGGGGTAAAGAGGGCAGTCATAGGAGAATTTATTAGTGGATTTATCTGTACCGAGTGCTGTGAATGGAAATTTGGGGTGGTGTGGCCATCTTGAGCAATTTGCTCAGGACTTTCCCAGATTCAGTATGAAAGCCCTCTTACCACCCTCTTCCTGAGTCCTGAGCCAAACAGGTACTTCTCTTTGAAAGTTTTATTGTATAGTTGATTTTCTTCCTTCCCAATGAATTCCAGTTATTCTCTTCTAGCTAACTGAGGCATAGAGATAAGTTTGTTAAATATTTTAAATAACTTTCTGAAGATAACACAGCTGCTGGCGATCTCTAAAGTAATTGAAGGGAACCTCATCTCCACACTTCTCATGTACTCTCAGATTTTAACTAGTTTAACCATCGAAATATATAAATAAGGTATTGAACAAGACCCAGATTCATTAAAACAAGTAGCCTACCACTGGGTATGCCAGCCCTTGATAAAACAAGAGGTGGGAACTGATTTCTACACTGTTGATGACACCAATATATAATGTAATTTCTAATCTCAGAAAGTCAGTCAGATAACAAACAAAATTTCATTTCTGAGCCATTAGTAGAGAATGAATTACAGAGTATGCAATTTACTAGCCAAATTCTGACAAAACAGCATCCCTGTGCTAAGCAGATGGTATAGTATCTGGCACGGTACATGCTTAAGACATAGCATTGTCTAGGAAGGAGGGAAAACATGTTAGCAAAATGCAATTGGTTTGTGTTTATGTCCTTTGCATATTTTTTTTAAATTACCTGAATATATTTTCAGACAAATTAAGATAAACTACTTGACCAGGTGAAATTGTGTCTCAAAAGGAAGTGACTATTTCCTGGTCACCAATGTGATATAATTGCTTTTGGTACTTTTAGTCTTTCTACCACTCACTGTCTACATAAATCGCTGAGTGTTATGAATAGAAGTTTTCTAATTGTCAGACATGGATATTTAGACAAGTGTAAAATGATACATTACATGGGTTGGCCACTTCGTGTTAAATGATGTGGGGTGGGTGGGGTATTTCTGAATAGTATAGATCTATCACTAGCATATTTTAGAAAAAGCTTACTTTAATATCAAAGAAGTGTAATGAATGAGAGGGTTAACTGTGTCTCCACATAGCCTCCCTTGTACTGGTATTCGGCCTGGCTATTTAGATGGAGATAACTAGCTGAGTTCAACACCACATGGGACTCACTTGACCAGCATGTGCTGTTACATCTTCTGCCAGTCGTTGGAGAATTTCCATTTCTTGTCCATGTGTCGACAGAAATGAGAGCAGTGCATTTCATGCAATTTAATGCAATTGAGAAATTTTGGAGGCACTTAAGACAAGCTGAAGAGCTATAACCCCACATCCACTGCCACGAAAGAGGCATACGTACAACGTCAGGCCTTCCGTCTGCCTCATGGCCAAGGGCAGTGGGGAATCCACCTCCACTGGATCTTCCCAGCTGGTCAGTGAGGGGCATTGGGGAATGTGTTTTTAAAAGTCTCTGTTGAGCTACGGAAAACCTTATCAAGTAGTGGTTATTAGGGCAGTGGTGGGGCATCGGGAGACCTGACCCATCTTCACAGATCTAACGTCGGAGAGTGCCAAGGACATGGTGAGCCCCTCAACCACCTAGCCCAAATTGGACCCCCGTGTTTTCATGTCCTGCCTGACCCCTCCTGTAACACAATGCCTGATTGGTGATTTCTAATCCTTTGAGACCTCTGCTTTCAGCGGAGGAACAACTCGTTCTAACAGATTCATTGAACTTTCTAAGTAGAGTTCTCTTTTCAAGTACAACACTGAGTTTTATTTGGATTTCAGTGATAAGGGCCACACTCAGTTCAAATTCCATTTTGTCCTGGTGCTCAGAACTGGTTGGAGTTAAAGCTTAATTGTTACCACATTGACGTTATTGCAAGTGTATAACTTGTGGGTTGTATCCATGTATATCCCTCATGCAGATTACTTTGGAACTTGACAAAAGTGGGTAGAAAACAAACAAATAAATCATAGTAAGAAAGACGGGAAAACTGGGGGGGGGGGACCACAAGTAAGGCAAAAGCGAGGCCACTGCCATGGATTCCATTCTGCTGCGTCACAGCCCAAGGAGAGAGACAAACTGCCTCAGAAGGTTTTTGAGGGTATAAATATTTTTTTTTAAAGTATTACTTTATACTGGCTTACTTACAAAGTTCATATACATTGTTTTTCACACCGGATTGTTTCCCTTTCCTTTACCCACCTCTCCCTCCACCTGTCAAATCGTGTTGTAAATCTTTAGAGGATCTTCTGATAGAAGAATTCACAGAGAGGAGCTGGTGAGTTCCAACAGCTGACTTTTCATTGGCTGCCCAACACTTAACCCTCCGCCCCAAAGAAAGTATCCATTTAATTTATGATAAAAATGTGAGTAGTAGGACAGCCAGTTAGTTTTCTAAAGAAATTACAATCGCCAGCACTGATTACAGCGTACTATGTGTACCCACGCGCATATGCTATACCTGTGTATTTATTCTCTCTCAGCCTTTTGTATTTGTAGACTATATTATTTACTTTTTTACCCCCTAGACTATTAATTATCCCGAGGACATGATAAAGTCTTATCTACCATCATTTGTCTAACACCCAGTTCAATGCCTGGATGTAGTAAAGGCCTGGTAACAATTTGAGGACTAAATATTAATCTCCTTTGTATTCACCAAAAAGGGGAACTAAATCATTAATTTTATAGTAAGTTGTACAAGGGATGTTTTGGGTTAACGGAATAATTAAGCCAAGGGGTTTTTAGATCAGGTAGTTTGTGGATTGAAATGTTTTTATTATATATATATGCTGCATGTCTTGATCTACACTCAGGAATGACAGCAGATATAGGGAATTTTCTCTGTAAGGAATTCTTTGCCTTCAACTATGATATATAAAATATTACTCCCCTCCAACAAGAGATGTCTCTCTTGTTGTTGTTGTTGTTGTTGTTTAATGCCGTGAGCCTTATTCCTCTCCCTTTTCTGTTTGTCTTATGTGGAAAATTCCTCAAGGCCATTGGGCCACCCCTACACTGGCAAAACATAGCCATCCTTTCTTTAGACACAGACCAATGGAAACAAAATAAGATGAGAGAGACCAGTGACATCTTTAGCTACTTGTTGCTCTTGAGATCTATGCCGTGTCTCTCATTATGGGAATCCTGATATATTTTACCCTGGGATCTAGAATAAAAGATCTCTTCAAAATCAGTACTAAACACAGATTTACAAAAAAACTTGAAAAATGGCAATTCTGTTACTAAATGTCAACAGGATGTTACTCCATCCCCTAAAATACCCAAAAGCCTAATTTAATAATATAATAATAGATGAGCAAGTCTCAAATACTGTCTAGTATATTTTGTACAGAGAATTAAAAGCACTCTGTGAATGCTACAGAAAATAAACACTGTCCACTGTTGAGTCGAACAAATGGTCATCATCAGTGTCCGATTAACTGTATCAGCTTGTGCTGACCAGAGCGTGTGTAGAGGACTTGTGTTTATGAAAACCAAGCCATTGGAATTAGGAGAGAGATGGTGATCCTAGCCTTCTCACGTGGCTCAAATAGAAGTTATATAGTGAAGAGAAGACATTCATATGAAGCCAGGGTTCTTCTCTACCATTCCAAGAAAACTCAAAGATTGGATACAAAACTTTGGAAGAATATTTTAGAGTCCATTTTTCTTCCTGAAGTTTCCATACTCCCCAATGGCTTAGACATTGATAGCAATTTTAACGGGTTCTTGGATATAAGCAACTTGTATTAATTGAGTGCACAAAACCCTCTGAATCCCTCCTGCTTCCATTGCTTGCTGGGAAAAGTCCAGGGACAATCACAGCTGTTTCAGGCAAACCCCATCTCGTTGTTTTACTTCTAACCCATTTGAAAGTCATGTCTTGTGAATCACTTACTTGTCAGTCTTTTTCACTGGAATACCTCATCCTCAAAGGCAAAATCCAAAACCAACCAAACAAAAAACAACCTCCAAAATCAAAACACCAGAAACAAACAAAAGGACAAGTAAATAAAAAGCCACCACAGCCAGGAGGAACAGAAGGAACGCCTTGGCCCTCCGGCTTCCGTGAAAGGAGGGACACGGGGCTGCATTTTACACAGGGAAGTGCCCAGCATCTCTGGTCTGGCACAGGCTGGTGAAAACTGTTCAACTGCAGCATTTCAGACGTGGTGCCAGCCCCGTGGCCGGGAGCCAGGGTTCCGATTTGGCAGCAAGCAGCCAGACAAGCAGCTGGTTATTGTAGCCGATCTGAGCGGTGTGCTTGGGACCACATGGCCCCAGCCAGCCCCTGCAGCCCTGTTAGCAAGTGAACTCTTGGAGGCATCGCTGGCTCAGTTCCCTTCTTGCCCGGTGGTGGGCCTGGCTCTGGCAGGCGTGCTCTCCAGTGAGTTGTCCTGTGTGGATTCTGAGCATTGGGGTCCGGCTAGAGCAGGATGCTGATAGATCACTGAACGCTGGAATGGTGAGGGTGAGGGACTCTGCAGGGCACCAGCCTGGGCCTGCTCACCAGGGGGCTGGCTGGAAGCTGCAGGATCGATGTGAGCTGCAGGCATTCCACTATAGCCGGGGGCAAGAAGTGACAGCCTGCTGGCATCTGCCATGGCCCTGCTGGCACCTATTTCATGCCGTCCTTTGTGAAAAATACTAAACACCAGGGGGCCTAGGGAGCAAACTTGTCAAGAGGAAATGAGAGAGGAGAGGTGAGGCCAAGACTTGGCCCAAGGGATGCAGCCTGAGTCAGCCAACGTAAGAGCATTCAGCACGCAATGGGCGGACAATGTGTCCTTCATCCTCTCTGCGTTTCGGGAGGGTGAACCATTGCCTCCCTGGACATTTTGTCACCTCTCCAAGCCAGAACTTCTGGACCTTGAGAGTAGGCTGGAGATAGGCCTTTGGACAGGAGAAAGGCTAGCATTTAGGAGGCCGGCCCGCCCTGTAGGTGTCCACTCCCGGGGGCCTGGCACCATCTGCAGCTGCTGATGAATTTAAACTTAATTCACAGGAGTTAGACACAACATCTCTGGCCAGCGCTCACCCCTCTTCCTTTGAGGGGGAAGGAGGGAGGAGCAGGGACAGGCTTTCAATACATTTTCATCTCTGTGTTCTTCCATGTTGAATCCCCAGGACTTAGAGCTATTCAGAGTGGTTCAAAATGAAGCCTGAGATCTGAACATAGCCATCGGGTAATTCCCGGCATCTTTCAAAGGAGGCCTGTGATTTCTCCTGGGGAAAGTTGAAGTGTATTACAATGGAGGATCTATTAAAAATATTGGCACCGAGGAACAAGCGCTCCATTGTGTTTAATTGCTGGGATTCCTGCTTCGCCTCAGAGAACAAGCACATACAGGATGCTTTCTATGAAATGTTTCTGTTATTCATAATACTTGATCACCTTCCGGAAATATGCGTTGTCGCTTAATGTACATAAAGTAAATTGAATGGAAGAATAGGTTCCTTCTTTAGTCACAAATGTGAAATCTTTTACTCTCTTTGATACCACTGACTTTTTCCCTCTAAACTTATTTGGAAGTTTATCGAACAAACATTATTATTGTAACCCACAACATATAATGCTGAAATTAACAGACAAAGCAGATTATATATAACTGTAACTTTGTTCATGTTGTAAGAAGAGACCGGTCCTTGGAGAAAGACATCATGCTTGGAGGGACAGCGCAGGAGGGGAAAGGACCTCTAGGAGGTGAATTGATTTAGTGACTGGGGTAATCGGCGTGGGTGTATCAGAGATAGTGCAATTGGCACAGGATAGAGCAGGGTTTAGGACTGTTGTACATAGGGTCGTTATGAGTCACAAGCAACTCAACAGCACATAACAACATTAACAACGTGTCTTTAAATCTATATGTCTATATCTTTATCTCCATCATCTATCAAGAGAGGAAGAGAGAAAGTCGGGTTAAAATCATTAAATTCATTAAGATAATCAGTATTTGCTGAAAACATTTTTATAACATTAAGCATGTGTATTATTTATGCTTTAGGTCTTGTGTTAAGATAATACATTGGCCGTTTGGGGGTGGCTGTTTTTTTCATGAGGTGACGCTTGGATGTGATTAGCGTTTGCATTTTGAGCCCATTCCTTTCTAGTCTTGTTACAAAAGTCCTCTGTGATGGATGTTCGTGAGTACCATCAGATCCCCCTTTGAACAGAGGCTCTGCGCCTTGGCCTGTGCTGCTCCGTCCTCATTCATCTCTGATACGCTTGAGGCTGCAAACACTATGTCAATCCATCTTCTTGGGGCTCTTCCGCTATTTGACCAAACTTCATCTTTCCAAGCATGATGTCTTTTTTAATAAAAACCAAAAAACAAAAAACCTGGCCCCTCCTAACCTCAAATTTCATGGATCTACTTTCTAAAAAACATAGTTATTCTTTTGGCAGGACATGGGATATTCAAATTTTATACGTACCTGAAAAACCAATCGTCGTCATTATCTTCCCCTTCCTCTCCTCCTTCCTCTCCCCCTTCCTCTTCCCCTTCCTCTCCCCCATCCTCTCCCCCTTCCTCTTCCCCATCCTCTTCCCCTTCCTCTTTCTCCTCCTCCGTTCCACTCTCTCCAAGACAGATCTATTTGTTTTCTTGGCAGTCCATAGTGGCCTTATGAACGAAAGACTTAAACACTTGTATAACTTTCATCATTTCTCCAAGTTCATAAAGTTTCCGGAGGCAAGCTGTTTTGGAAGTGGATGCCACTCCTGCTTCCAAGCTGGTTTTAATCAGGGAGCTCCATAAATCACTGTCCACCATGGGTGACCATTATCACACTGAACGCATCAGTGTCACAGTGTTCAGCATCCCAGCAAACGTGAGTTACCTACCTTTGTATGTAGAAGATGATAAAATAAGTGCATTGTTTTCTCCAACCCTGATATGTGGGAGTAAGGAGAGACGTTGGCCATAAATTGTTTTTGTTCAAGGATGAGGGGCAAAAAAAATTTTTTTTGAAAGATGTGCTCTGTGTGAAAAGGTCTGGAAAGTATCTTTTTGATGGACCTTGAAGACAGGTGGCACTGTGATAAGATGGAAGGAAATGTTCTAATGTGAAATAGTTGAGAGTATATTCAAGGATACGTTATCTCAGTCACAGACCAGCTATTGAACTCTGTGTGGGGCCTATGGCGTGAGCTGGGAAAATCGTAGGTTTGTCTTACTCAGACCAGTTATTTTACAAACATCCTTAACCTCTCCACAGGTCTCTACTTCCTGTCATGTCTGGCTCCCAGATTTCTCATGAGATTTTCCATCCTCACTCTTTATTTCTCCCTACTACTTCCTGCACTGGAGTCCCTGCTCTTTCTTACTGAAAAGGTTTTCTGAATGCCTTAGTCAAGGCCCGTCACAGTCTTTCCTGTGATGGAACTTGAACTTGCTTCTTGTAACACCATTGAGATTTGGGTCTTCCCTGCCCAGGACTCTTCAAGAATCCCCACAGTCCTCAAATGTCACAAAGGCCATCCAACAGATAAGCTCTTCATTTCCTTCTCACACACATTTCTTACCTCTTCTTACTTTGGCTATTTCAACTTTAATAAGTTTATCTCTAAGCCCTATGCATGCCATTTGCCCTCAGGCTCAGGTATTTCTCAATTCTGCTTTAACACCCTCCCTCACCACCACCTAGGTAATTTAACCTCACCTCTAAAGGTGTTAAATTATCTGTGAATTTCTCTTGGAAGCACTTCCTGGCTCTTTTGATATTTGACCCCAATACTCCTCTGACTTTGTCACAATAGCTCTTTGTGCTTGGTCCATACAGAAGTGAACCAAATTCTGATAATGACCTACTCTGTTAGTCAACTGTCAGCTCTTTCAGACAACAGCCACATCTTCACTACAATGTGTTCCCCAGGAAACATTTGCTTAACACAATCAAAGGCTGTGTTATGGCAGCAAGGTAGTGTTAACATGAAGAATGAAGGCAAAGATCGACACCATTCATCTGCATATTATATCTACAAACACATACACATGCTTATAATCAATTATTTAAGTACTACAGCAATTGCATAAAAGGCCTACACAAAAATGTTGATAGGACAAATGGAAAGACCGCTGTAAGTTTTATTACCAAATAGAGAGTTCACTGTACTGTAAATTGCTTATCTTTCAGCGAAATTAGATGGAAAGCAGTTATCAACAAGCCCTCAGCTAAGCATCATATATAATTTGTCATTAACATTTAGTACTCTATGTACTTTTACTCAAGACATCATTTTCTTTCCGTTTTTCCTTTGTAACTTTTTTCCGATTCCATCAGGATATGAGTGGCGGCTGAGTCATCACCGTGGCTGATGAAACTGGATTCAGCAGGGCTTGTTGTGATGCAGTTACAGTGGTCAGGTGGTTTTGACTCTCATGGTTTTGGTCTTAACTGTTTAGATTGTGCAGTGCCTTTTCCCACCTCAGAGAAATTCCCTAAGTGACACTCTCGTGAATGAATGGTCCTTTCTAGATCCCATTGACTTTAGGAAGTTGGTGCTCTTATTTGGTTTGCATTATTTAAGGCTGTGGTAGCCTCTGCCCGTGGTTTTTCATACACTGACCTGTTGTATCATGCTAAGTACCCTAACTTATCACCAAGGCCCACACCTCATCAAGGAAGTGATTATGTAGAATTTTAAACCTTGATTTATCTCCACTTTATAACATTCATCTTTTTAAAAAAGAAAGATAGTGTTTGTTTTCTACCTGTTAAAGATGCCATGACTTCACATTATTTTTTATTTATACTTATAAACTGTCCTCTGATTTATGGCACAGATGCTTAGTATCATGAATATATTCATTTATCTGGGCCCTCCTTGATCTTACAAATGTTTACGAATTTCCAGCTAAGCTACATTTAAGGTTCTGTGCTAAGTTTTTGGAATAAAAAGGGATTAGAAAAAAGACCCGGCCCAAGAAGACTTTAAACATGAAGTGAGGCAGGTGGAAAGGAAAGAATCAGAGAAGATTGCTGGTAAGTGTCTGGTTTCTAGCTTAATACTTGTATATGCTATATGCCTTACTTTTGTACAGCCCTTTGTGAGAAATGCAATACAAAATTAACATTAGAAAGAAGCCAATGTGAGGCCAGAATCCCGAATGAGGAAAACTGTAGAATCACATGGGTAGAAGGCATATAGTCAAAACCATTTTCTGAAGATTGAATTCTATCTAAAACCATAGTGTAGTGGGGTTTGCGGCCTTGGTTTGAACATATCTAATAATGATATACGCCTCACCTCCTGGTGTATCTCATGTCATCACTGATCAACTCTCATCATGTATGAAGTTTTCTTCCTGGAGTAAATAAAAATCTCTCTTGCTGAACAGAGTAAAGCTCTTTCTGGTTCAGCATAATAGTCTCGCAAATGTTACAAGTTGTCAGTGTCCTTGGGTCTTTTTCAGCCTAAATAAACTAGTACACCATAGGTAGACACTCACTCACTCATCCTAAACACTCATTTCTGAATTGACACAGTTGTATTTGTTCAGTGTGACCGTTAGAGTTGGTCAGTGGTGAAAACAGCCCATTAGGAATTGCAATAAAATACGTTGTGACATAGTGTTTTACATGGAATAAGCACATTTTTATTTCATGAAATGTTTGCTTCATGTGTATACATGTTTCTGTGTGTCTGTTTTCATGTGTTGCTGTGCATGTTAATATTCAAAGTAAAGTTTTCTTCTGATTGTGGATCTCAAGAATTGTTACAAAGTACAATGCCATTGAGAGGCTCTCACGTGAGCCCTCAGATTTCTCCTCAGACGTCCTTGATGATCTGTACAGTGCATAAGCGTCATTTGAAGAATTCGTGTTAAAGAGAAGTGGATTGAAATGTCCCAGGCTCTCTTCCTCCTGTCCGTAGGCTATGATTTAGCCTGATGTGGGATGCAGGTGCTGCCCTTTTAACAAGCTCCAGCTTGAGCTGTTGCTGGTCTGTGAAGCACACCTACCTGAGTCCCAGAGCACCAAGTAAAGCTTGAGGAGCAGTTACGTAAGAACTCAGTGACAGCACGGGTCCATCTGGGTAGTAAATGGGGCTGATGCTTCTTCTCCTGGCCTGTGAGGGGAACATACTTACAACTGTCTTTTTATTGAGTTTCTAAGACTGTAAGTAACATGGGAGAAGATTAACCATCTTTCTCCCATGGAGTGACTGGATTTGAACCACTTGCTTTTGGGTTGACAGAGCAACTCCCTACTGAGTAGGCCACCAAAGCCTTTATTCAAGATAGTAATGCTTGCTTTTTTTAAAAATTTTTTTATTATTATTTTGTGTGCGTGTACCGTCAAATCAGATCTGACTGGTACAGGAGGATATTGTGCCTCCTCCGGCAGAGCATCTGGTGGATTCGAACCGTGTTCCTCTGGGATTGTAGTGTAGCTTCTTCCCACTAGGACACCAGAGCTCCCCTTAGTAATGCTTGCTTTTGTTGTTTTAAGAAACTGAATGCAACTAGACTTTGAAAGATGTAGGAGAGGAAGTGTAAACATATATCATATGTGTACATCAGGGCACAAAGAAAGTCCATGAGACTTACCCTGTTGCTATATCAGCTTTATTAAAATGATCTTGCACCAATCGCACAATATCTCCTAGATACTCTCAGAATGTGACAATCCGAAAGACAGCTTGATGCACCAGACTGGAAGGGTACATATCTTGGGGAAACAGAAACACTTAAGTGGGTTAAGTGTTTGAAATGTGAGTCTAGAACTCAAACTCATTGCCATTGAGTTGGCACCAACTCATCATAGTGAACCAGCCTATCATAGTGAACCAACTCATCATAGTGAACCAACTCATCATAGCAAATCCTCCATCAGGTTTTTGAAGATATAAATGAGACAAGAGGAGACTGCCCCTCATTGTGATTACAGATCAGAACCACCAGAGAAACACTCTGTATAGTTTGACAACACAACTCCCTATGCACTGAGCTACCAGAGTTTGCTGGGTATAGGACTAGAAAGTCATGTTCTACTCTCTAGTTTTTGTTTTGTTTTGCTTTTGTTTGTTTGTTTTTATGAGCAAGGATGTATTGTTTATAAAACAGATTGGGTTTTTAAAACAATATACTTTATATTGATTTACTCACAAAGTTGTATACACCGTTTCACACTATTCTTCATTCATAATATATTTCATACAGTCATTCTTATGCATTGTGTTTTATAAAATCAGTCATCATTGGACCTTGCCCATCACTACCCAATCTTTTCAGGTCCCCACCAGATCCTTCCCGTTTCCTTCACCCTCTCCCACCAAACTGTGCAACCCAGTGGTTCCTTCCTTTCCCATCCTCACCCTTCTGTTCCCACTTTTTCCTCCCTTAGGTCCCCATGCATGTTTTACCAGTTATCCTTCTATTTTACAATAATGTTCTTCTCATGCAGTACTTGTCCGTATGGGACTGAGTTAGTTCACTCAGTGTAATGCACTCCAGTCTCTCTCAAGTTATGTGATATTTTTCAAAATTGTTGCTCCTAGGTCCTGCATAGTAATCCATTATGTGAATACATCTCAATTTCTCAATCTATTCAGTTGTAGTTGGACATTTGGGCTGTTTCTATGTTCTTGTGATGCTGAATAATGCTGCTATGAACATTGGTGTACAGATCTCCCGTTGTTCCTCCATTCTAATTTCTTTGAAGAATGTTTCTAGTAGTGGAATAGCTGGGTCATTCAGAATTTCTATGTTCAACTTTTTGAGGAAATGCCAAATTGTCTTCCAGAGTGGCTATATAATTTTACAATCCCATCAACAGTGTATGAGAGGTCCCATCTCTCTACATCCACTCTAACATTTATTGCTTGCTGCCCTGTTAAATGTTGCCACTGCTACTGGGGTAAGATGGTGTCTCATTGTGGCTTTTATTTGCATCTCTCTTGTTGCCGGTGATTAAGCCTTTCTTCATGTGTCTGTTGGACATTCAAATGTCTTCCTGTGCGAAGTCTTTCCATGTCTCTTGCTCATTTTATAAGTGATACTCTCTAGATTTGTTAAACATTTAATATTTTAGGGTATAGTGAAAGGAAGCCTGAACATGGAAAACAAGTCAATTTTTTTTTTTTAGTTAAAATCTTCTACATAGTATCCTATAACTTGAGGCAAGTTACTTAATTTTCCAAGTCTGTCTCTTTAAGTAAAGTGATAATATATCATGAGGCTGAGAGTTTTAAGTGCATGATAAAATAGAATTACAGTTGTGGAAGGTTCTGGAGTAATTGCCACTGTTAATCTTGTTCCTGATTAATGATTACAGCTTCCTTTACTATGCTAAATCCTACTTCTCTACAGACTTCCCTCATGGTGTTAACATCAGCTTCAGATTGCCTGCCTCTCTCAAGTCAACTCTTCTGGCTTAATGAGTTAACTGTTAAACTGCTTACTACAAGGTCAGGAGTTTAAATACGCCAGCTGTTCTTCAGGAGAAAAATGGACAATGTGTTTTCATAATGATTTAGAAAACATATGAAGGATAGCCCTTAATTGGAATTCAGTCGAGTCGATGTCAGTGGCTTTAGATTTTGGTTTTGAATTTTCAATCTATGCCATTTGTTCATTTAGACTTATAAGTCCAGCTACTTAAAGACAAATCACTTGCTCTCTTGTATGTACACTTGCATGATATCTCCTGATTCAGTAGTGCTTTGGGATGAACAATGCCCACCACCCCTCTCCCAAAATATGATCCATGGGCCATGATAGTCAGTAGCTTGACAACTGTATAAAGATTGAATTTGACAGTTATAAAATTATTTGTTCATCTGCATAATTGAAATGCAGCATTCTTATTTCAAGTTCACATCTTTGATTTAATGTAAAGGGAGTTCTCCTAGACAGTGACCTGTTCACCTTGTGTCTTACAAGAGATGAAAGGAGAAAGAAGCAAACAGAGAGGGAACTGCCTACCACCAAGTAGTGCCAGTAGTAGAGGTGACCATGGGGTCTAGAGTTTCTGTGCTGAGAACCTCCTAGACCATGTGATAATTGATGACAAGACATAAGGACATTTCCAAGACACCTCGTCCTGAATTTGGACTTCTAGGCTTCTAATCTGTGAGAAAATAAATTTATATTTGTTAAAGCTCAAAGCCTTTGTTGCCGTTGAGCTCTGGTGCTGGAGAAGAATGCTGAGTATACCATGGACTCTCAAGAAAACAGACAGATTCATCCTACAGAGAGTGAAGCCAGCCTGCTCCTTGGATGCAAAGATTCTGAGGTTTTGTCTGACATACTTTGGGCATGTTGCAAGGAGGGACAGGTCCTTAGTGATGGATATCATACTTTGAAGGATGGAGGGGTGGAGAAAGGGAAACCATTGATGAGATGGATTGATACAATGACTGGCGTAATGAGGGTAGGTGTGTGAGAACAGTAAAGTTGGCACAGGATAGAACAGGTTTCAGGGCTGTTGTACATAGGGTGGCTATGAGTCACAAGCAACTCGATGGCACATAACAACAGCAGCAACAGCATTTGTTACAGCCATCTACTAATGGTATTTCTGTTAAAACAACACTAGATAGCACTTAATAAGTTTTATCTGAGCCTCCTCGATGAAATTGTTGGCAGCCATCTCCAACTCACTTTTCAAAGTCATCTCTTACAAGCCTTGTGGTTCCTAATTCAGGGATAATGTCACTCTCTGCTTACCCCAAAGTAACTTATCTCTTAGAATTATTTGCCTACTGACATTACTCTGCTGTTTCTTCCTTTAGCAGTAGCAATAAAGACATTTCCGATACTCTGCCAAAATATATATTCGTAGATTACTACTGTAGCTAGGTTGTTGAAAATGAGAACTCCGTAAACGAGGAGGTTGGATTTTGCCAATATGTGCTCTTTACTTATTGCTTTTGGCTTAGGAACAGAAACTGACTAAAGGAAGCTAAGGCTAGAATTGCAATATAAAACCTACTTTTAAGATAACTTTTTTTGGATACACATCTCAGGCATATATTTAAAGATGCATTTTTTTTATTAGTTGTTTATTGTGTGACTTGTACGGTGCTAAAACACTGGAACAAGAAGAGACAGCAATATAGAAAAGATGCTGTATTTATGAATGTGGAAGTCTAATGAAGGGATATGGACATAAAGCTATAAAAAGTTATGAAAGAAAAACAAAAGATATTATGAGAGTTTATGTTACAAGGACCCGATTTAAGCTAGATAGAATCAGAAATTCAGCGACTTTCATTTCAAGATGATATTGATGTGACATAAGATCTTGAGTTTCCATATATAACCACAATAAACATTCATGAGAAACATTTATCTATTATTGATGCTCAGATTAAGAAATACAGCATATCTGTGTAAATCTATCTATCATCTTCTTTCCAGCTTCTATCTTTCAATCAATCAAAAAGCCTATAAGTTTATTTTCTTTTTTTCCTTCAACGTGGAACCCTTCCATATCTTACCCACCAGTGGGTTTTTGGATGCTGTAGATTATAGACATGGTAGGAGACTGATCACCTTCCTTCCATTGAACTGCTATTGTGTTTGAACCACCATAAAGGTTCATCTTTGTGTTTGTAGCATGATGCCTGATGGACTAGTCCACCAGGAGCTCCCTCTAACATTAGACTAGCAAAGAAAAAAAAGTATATATATTTATCATTTCTCCACAGTATTCCTACAGAGAAATACCATGCAAAATACATAGGCTATTTACCCTGATAGCCTTGAATTTTAGTGTTTGAAGAGCTATGTTGAAATTCAGAGTTACGCTGTGATGCTTAAATTATTCTTTGTCATTGACTTCCCTATCCTTTCAGACTGAGAATCTCACCGTGATTTTTCTTTCCAGAAATGCCCTACTAACAGCACTCTTATTCCCAAGATTCTTTGGTTACAAAAATATTTCAGTCCTTTTGTCAAAATGCACAAATTCCTGGGCTATTTGTTTGTGTCTTATTAAAAAGAGTAGAAAAGTAGGAACACTGTTCAAGAAAGGGAGTGTTTATGATGCTTCTGTTACCTTTTCCACTGAAGCCTTGGTTCATAGTACAAGGCTATTTATTAAAGGAAATAGCTACCATGTTTGTAGAAGCAAGGAAGGTCCCAAACCTCTGTGTTAACTCTCAGGCTAGAGGGTCTCCTCACAGAGCTTCCAGGGCTGATAGATCCAACATTGGCAAATTGGATGACAGACTGCCTACTTCATCATGTAGCAAATCTCTAAAGCTGGCTTGAGGACCCTTTATTTCTCCCTCCTTGACTCTGTCACCTATACCCTCCAATACTCTCTTAATTACATGTTCTGTTAAACTCTTTCATGGACTAAGTTAAACTAGGTATGTTTTTATAAGTTTCCTCATATGCACGTAAAAGTTGAACAGTGAATGAGTAATACTGAAGAAGAATTGATGTCTTGAATTTTTATGTTGGCAAAGAAAATTGAATATACTATGGAATGCCAAAAGAACAAACAAATCTATTTTGGAAGAAATGCAGCCAGAACAACCCTTGAAACATGAATGGTGAGACCTCTTTTCACATACTTTGGATACTATTAGATGGATCAGTCACTGGAGAACAACATTATTCTTGGCAAGGTTGTTGTTGTTCTGTGCCATAGAGTCAGAACCAATGCATGGCAGATCCTCCAGTGGGCTTTCAGAGGCATGGACTCAGATGACCCACCTCCTTTCTGTGGATCAGCTGGTGGATTTGAACTGCAGTCCTTTGGTATGGGAGCACAACTTGTTACCCCTATCAGCAGAGCTCCCTAATAATATACTGCCTTCAGATACTACTGAGTCAGAAAAAAGAGGAAACCACCAATGAGATGGATTTGGACAATGACCACAACAGTGGGCTCAGACACAGCAGTGATTGTGGGGAGGTTGTAAGTCAAACCAGTCTCTCCTTCTGTTATCCGTATGGCCACTGGGAGCAAGACCCAACTCTGATACCTGATAACAACACCAGCATATATTGCCCCTTCTTACTTTCCATATATGAGAATACAGTTCAAAACTGATGGTCAGTTATGTGCACTCATTATGCTTGGCAAGGTTGTTCTTGTTCTGTTGACCAATGAAACTTTTTTTTTTTTACCTTTTTTTGTCAATATTTTTATGGTTAAATTATTTAAATTATTATTATTAATGTTAATGAAAATTTACAGAGACTTTGGATTTCCATTTATTCATTGTTTCACTTTTCTAGAAACATTTCTTATATAAGGCATAATCAAGGTCTTTTAAGTTCTGCTGTGATTTTGCCTGTTGATGTAAATGTGCAGCCTTTCAATAACATTTGTGGAAAAACTCTGCCACCACTCATTCCCAACTCATTCTGCTACTACGTAGAGCTTTACAGGGTTTAAGTTATCACTGGAAGTGGAAGAAGATGAAGATAAATTTAAGTTTATGGTTGGAGTCAGTGACGATGAGAAGTGAGAACTTTATGAGTATGAGGAACTTGATGATTTTTTAACTAGCTTCTAAAGTAGATGAATGGCCAACTTTTGGGTACACATTTTGGTTTAAGATGGTTGAATCATTTGCTAAGGAGAATAGAGGTCAGATAGAGAGTCTTTCCTTTATTCTGACTCCCATCATCTCCTCTGAAATATCAAGTTTGAATTTACAAGATGATCAGCATGATTAAATATGCTATTCCAGCATGATTACTTTCAGCTAAAATAAACTCACTTTAGAGTTACGGCCTTGTCTTTAAAAAAGTATAACGTCTCCTGTCATGTTAGGTACACAGCAATGATTAAGGTTGTATATTAACGTGGCTGCCTGCAATTCTCTGCTTTGCTGGAGGCATTATTTTGATGAAATATGAAATAATATCGTCACTTTCAGGAAGAGAGGCCATTTCTTTATGGCAGTGCCCTGCATCGAATATATATATATATATATATATATATATATAGCTATTTTGGAAAGCTCTGTTAATTTTGATTGATCTGTGTCCTGCACCTCACACATTACCATTTGACCTCCAGTTCTATGGACTTGAGCCAGCAGCCTGCCGTATTGCCTGACAATTTTGGATGCATCAGCCTGTGCAGCTGCTACTCTGCTGCCTGACTTGTCAGTTTTGGGGTTCCCCAGCACCCAAAGCTGTGTGATGGAGGAGAAGCCTCTAGCCTGATGTCTGTCCCATGGAATCTGGATGTCCTTGCTTCTGTAATCATGTGAACTATTTCATTTGGACTTAGCCATCTATCTAAAAACTCCACTAGGTTTACTTCCTTAGAAGACTCATACTAAATTATAACCTTAAAAAGACTAGAGAAATGCTTAGCTGATGGATAGACTTCTTTATCATTACCAAGGACCACAAGATGCTTAAGGAAGGTCAGAAGTGCAGTGTTATTCATGAGCGAGGACAATGCCCATTCTCAATACTCATTTCAAGTATTAACTCATATGGGAAATTTTGGAGACTGTTTTTCTTCTACCTCATCTCTAGCTGCAAACACAGATTTCCCCTTGTCAATCCTTGTTTTCTTAGAAGGTGGCATTCAATGTGAGTCATGAAAAGTAATTCAGAGTCACGCTGGTTTTTACTGATTGATTTTCAGGTCTGTGTTCCTGTGTTGGTAAGTAAGTAATCACATGATTCATCTTTGCATTCCCAGGACAATGACTGTACCATTGAATGTGCCTGATATATAGTTATGAGATGCACAAGTGAATAGTGAATAATGAAGATGACAGTGGCAACGCCTTCATTTACTGTTCTAGTTTAATCTCATTTCTGTAAAACATAATGCAGGGTCTGTAAAACATAAAGACAATAACATAAGGAATTTCAAAGATAAAGGGCAGAAAATGTAAATCAAGAAGTAGCTTCTACATTCTGAAAATCAGCAATGGAAGTCCCGTAAATAAAATACATAAATATCAATAAATGGATTTATTATTATTAACAATGCAAGCTTTTTGTTAAAAAGCTTGAACATTACACAGTGCATATTAATGACTGCTTCTAACTTAGAAGTGTATATTTAGCAATGAGACTACTATAGCCCTTAAATAATTAACAATAAGTGATTAATATATCCCTCCAGAGAAATGGCTTCTATTATCTCTCGCCTGTTGGGTGGTCTCCATGAATCTTTTCAAAAGGGTTTGTGACTTGGATAAAAATTGAGGAAAATATTTCCTTTGAAACTTCTTTTTTTAATCTTGCAAGTCCCCTAAAACTAGACATTGTTCAGAAACATGTATTTTGTATTTATGGGTTTAGAAATAGATGTGACAAAGAAGCCCCTCTGTAATTAAAATGCTTTATACAGAGCCTTAAAAATGATGTTTTTAAAAGCAGAAAGTATTTACATTCAAAAGATCTACGAATCTAGAAGAATCACACCACATGGATGCATTTCAAAGTTATCTTTCAGTAAGTGCTCCCTCTGCCCTGCAGATTCTGATCTCACCGGAAGAGCATCTTAAGTGTGTGTGTGGTATTATTTTAGTCCCTTGAATTCCATCAGAATCTAACTCTGGACAGACTGTGGTAGATTTGACTAGGAGAGAAAGACACGATCGTTCTGGCTTGCCCGGGGCCATCTAAACAGCTGTGTGAGCAGCAGGGCCGGGAAATATGGGGCTCAGGACTTTTGGAAGCGACTCAGGAGTCAGCGTGACCCCACCATGGGACCTCACTCACTGCCTGTAGCTGCATCTCAGTGGTCATTCTGGAAGTCAGAATTCAATATGAATGCCTCTTAAGAGCTGCTGTTAATGAATGATAAAAATCAGCCGGCTGAAGAGAAGACCATTTCTGATACTGTGATTATAATCATCTCTGCACCCCAATGCCAGTTACAGTCTGTAGAGATGTCACAAACAGGAGACACACCATATTGCAACCACAGCTGAATTATGGCAATTGACAAAGCCAGGCACGGAAACTGGTGCCTTGTGTCTGAAAAGCAAACCTCAGTCTCTCTTTTCACACCACCTTTCAGGTGGTCTCTGTGAACTCACCAGAACATTTACCTATGAAGTCATCACTTTGCCTTTAAACAGTAGAGATTTTTTTATCTTCTTTTGGTTTTTTTGTGTATGTGTGTGGGTAGGGGCTCTTTTTGGATGAGGGACGTTCTAAGGCACTTTTTAGGACATGCATTTGTACAGCTCTTAGATTCTTCTTTGGAAACAAATTTGCTCTTAATGAAACATCTCCAAATGTGAAAGAACACTGCACAATCCTAGTTTTTCGAGAATAATGATGCTGTTGTTACGTGACTGAATACTTGAGAGATTAATATCATGGTGTCCTGGTATGCTGGTTGATCCCAGCCATAATTTAACAGTAAAACCTACTTAAGAAAGCAGGAGGCTGAACGGTGTGTCAGACATGAGGCATACACACACAGCGCAACACAATAACAAATTAAGCACTGTTTATATACAGACATGGTTCTCCTTATTTCAGCTGTAATCTGTGATTGAGGTAATAATTGCACTGTAATTTTAACTCTGTGCAATTTAAATGTTTGCTTAATTGTTTTATTACCATTGTATTTGCCAGCAAACTCTGGCTGTGTCCCTAACTCTTTATTTACCTAAGACTGGCATTGATTTAGACTTGATAACCCATATCCCATTTCCCGAGATTATCCTCAAATTGTTTGACCAAGGGCTATGGGGAGAGTTTAGGCCAAGTAAAAACATGTAATTAAATCTGTGATGAGTTCCCACATTTTCAAAACTAGCCTTTATTTTCTTTGCATATATGAAAGAATTCCCATGCGAGCACAGAAATGCCTTTAGCTCAATCTTTGCTAAAACATGAGGGTCCACCTCTGGCACTCTGTGAATACGGCAGCTCAAGAACTAGCCACAATTTTGTAAATAAAAAAAAAAAAGAAAGAAAGAAAACAACAGCCTTGCATAATAGCCAGGTCTCTCTGTCACTTATTTCAGCTTTGGCAAATGAAACCTTTTACTGATGTGAAAACTTGGGTTGACCATGAATACAAAAGCCATTTTACGAAGTTCCTAAAGTCAACAAAATTACTGGAATTGTATAGCTTCTGTTTGCACACCATGAAAATAAGGTATTTCTTAAAGTAATTTGACCTTGAGCTCTGAGGAGGTCATGTGACAATGCAGATTCTGCTTACTGGTGGCATAGGAGATAATAAGGAGGTGAGCTGCCAACTCAAAGGAACATGGTTCAAATACACCAACATGGGAGAAAGTTGGACAGTTTTCTCCTGTGAGATTTACAACCTTTGAAAACCCCAGGGAGCGCCAGCTGTGAGTCGATTATAACTCCTTGGCACATAACAACAACACTAGCAGGATTGGGGCTCATATTTTCCTTTTTTATTATTATTATTAATTTCAATGAACATCTACAGAGAATTTGGAATTCCATTCATTCATTGTTGCGCTTTTCTCCCTGCCAACACCCCAACGCCCCCACCCCCCCCCCCCGTTGGCTTCTCTCCTTGAAAAGCAAAATTCCCTTGCAGGCCCCCACCCCAAGTATACTCCACTCTGCAACCCTCATTCCGGACTCTTATGATAATCATAATGCCCTAAAATATATTACTTTTAAACTATTCTCTCCCTCATCGGCTTCAATGCAGTAAACATAATTTATCCAGTTTTTCTCAGTCTTACCCCCGCCCCAATGTCATATTTTCCATTTTTAAAGACTTTGAAGTGATACTGTTGCTGCTGTTACACAAGCCACACTTGATCCCCTCAGTGCAGATTCAACGCTTCTCTCCATTAGATTTCCATGCCTGTAAATTTAACAAGATGAGACTGTCTATCTCAATCCTGAGGAGCCAGGCACCGGACTTGAACTGCTGGAAGTGAGCAGCCTTTGGGGTAGCAGCACAGGCCAGTAAGGGCTGTGCCACCAAGACTGGGACACTTTGGAGAGCAAAGTCATACAATGTAAGAATGAAAACGAATGCGTTTTGTGGTTAAAATTACTATTGTTGGGTACCATAAAGGCAGAACTGACTTGTAGCTGACCCTCAGGCCAGTTTTTAGAGGCAGTTAATTGTACAGGAGGAGACTGCTTATCCTTCTTCTGTGGGGCAGCTGGTGGCCTTGAACCATGTGTCTTTGGGACTGCAGCACAACTTCTTGCCACTATTCATTGACTTTCTAAAAATACCTGTAGATGTGCTAACGTTATGAGCACCTGAGTCACATAACAAGTTGAGTTTCTGGCGAAGAAAGGGAGGGAGGGAGGGAGGGAGGAAAGAAGGAAGGAAGGAAGGAAGGAAGGAAGGAAGGAAGGAAGGAAGGAAGGAAGATAGGAAGATAGTGTTTTAAATGGACCCAGAGGCACACCTCATGGCCTTAAGGCTTGGTGATCGTCTTCTAGAAGGTCAAGATGTTGAAAACCATTGTCCTGTGAAATGAACGCGGTCAGTACCAGTAGGGATTAACCCATCAGCAACCGGCTGATTTTTGGTAGCCTCACTCTTGTCTATGACACTGTTAATGAGAAACATTGAGGCTTTGTCAGGAGCTTATTTTAGCATTGGTGGTGTTATGTGCCTATGAGTCAGAAGTGACTTGTAGAGGACACTTCAGTGGGGTTCCAGAGACAGTAAAGCAAATGTCGATCCTTTTCCCAAGGAGCAGCTGGTGGATTTGAACTGCATGCCTTTTGGATATTTTAAGGTGGAAGACTAAATAATGGCTAACCTCTTTTTCTGTTTAACCCTTTGAGAAGTGCTGTTTATAATTTAAGATAGTTTTTATCTTTTTACTATATATGCACAGATATATACATGTTTGTATATATATGTATATATGAGAAATCCTATTGAGTTGCTTTTTTAAAATTTTGTGTTTTAAAAATGAATCTAGCAGTCAGCCCACAGTTTTCAAATAAACAGCCAGTCTTCTTGAAGTTTCCCGTCCTTCAGATGGATAGAGTGCTCTGGGGACATATTTTAAGGGAGTATGGACTAACCTGCAGGGTGTTTATTTCTGGTGGCTCAGGTCTACCAACAACTGCAGGAGAGAAGGTTGCATAATCGCCTCCTCGTGATTTACAGCTTTGGAAATCCCATGCCGTCACGGACACTACAATGTTTCCTTTATTGTTGATTCCTCTCAACTCCCCTCTTTGAAGGAGGTGCGTAAAGATCTGCATGTTCTCTGACTTTAGCAGGGGCAGATCCCCAGAAGCCTTGTGGCCTGCAAGAATAGAAGGTTGTTTTAATTAACCTTGTCTGATACATACAAATGATGAGCAGAAAGTTTAGCATTTTGTACAGGCATTACCCTTAGGGAAAAGCCCCCATCTTCTGGAGTTAACTTTATCTGAAATAGTTGGGCGGTCCTATATACTTGTTAGAACACAGTCACTTGTAGGATTTTGACTATTAAGCACTCCATTATGGACAGTTGTAGAATAACATCAGGGACCTGTATCAGAAATAACTTGAACCTATATGGGCATTGATTTCAACTCTAAATTTCTTCTCTGTAGTTAACACTAGAAAACATGGTTTGGTTTTTCCCTGACTTGTGCTTGATTTTTTTAAATTCTTTTAGTATACTTTATCTAGTTTCATTGATAGGAAGTCAGTTTTTGTGTGGTTTGGGGTTTTGTTTTGTTTTGTTTTAAATTTTATTAATTTTTTTTTGTATGTGTACCATTAAATCAGACCTGATTGGTATAGGAGGAGATTACCTCTCCTTCTCTAGCAAAGCGTCTGGTGGATTTGAACCTCATACATCTGGGATTGTGGTGAAGCTTCTTTCCAATAGGCCACCAGAGGAACCTAGGAAGTCAGTTTTTGTTATGCTATGGTAAACTACCTCAACATTTTGTGCATAGAACCTTCAAAGGTTTAGAAATAAGGCTGATATATTGATGATATTATTTTAATTTGCTGTCTTTGTATTATATCCCAGACAACAACCATAACAGAATGCAAAAATGCACATGAGAGGAAATACTTCCATGTAAACTGCCAGGGAAGTGGGTAAACAATGTAATTATGGCACTACTTGTAACGTATATAGAATGTGCATACACCCCCCCCCATTGGTATCTGTCTGCTGCCCAAACTTTTATTCTTTTGAAGTTTCTTTTTTCTTTCTTTTTTTCTTTTTTTTTTCTAAGACACCATGAAATAATTACATATTCAGAAAGAAACAAAGGATAGAAATGGATTGAATTAATTTCCAGCCTAATATTCCTGAGGACATTCTTTAGGATATCGGGGAAATATTTGCAAAATTAAAAACAACAAGAATAAATAAAAGGAAATGTAATCCTTAAAAGTGTTAGGACTGGATGTAAGAATTTTAGAAATAGATAACTAGTAAAACGTTTGTGAGAATCCGAGGTGAGGAGGGTAGGAGCAGAGAGGTGAGCCTGGGTTAATCATAGGGTCACACAATTTGATGTGTAAAGGGATGGGTGGGTAAAGGAAATGGGAAGGGTCCTGTGTGAAAAACAATGTATACAACTTTGTAAGTCAACCAATATAGAAGAAAGCTTTTCTTTAAAAACAATAGTAAAAAAGAAGTTTCTATGTGATGTGAATGAAACTGTGTGAACACAAACACAAAGCACTTAAAGAAAGAAGCTAGGCGCCATAGTAAGTATCAAATGGTGGAATTAGGAATAATTCCTGTCTGTGTTTTGTTCCCACACTTAGCATCTGACTTTTTGAATTGTATTCCTTTTATAATTATCAGCTTGTTACAATGCTAGTCCTCAGATGAGGAATGGGATGAAGACTGTCCCAATTTCATGGACATGAAATGTAGTCTTGGATTACAGCTAATGTTGAGGAGTGTGGAACCATGGCATGTGGAAGGCATGTATCATTTAAACACATCGACTTTCTGTCAATAACTGAGTAAGGACTTGGTTTCCAGGTGGTCGTTAAGACAAGTAAGAGGTTGGCTCTTGAGCAGAATATATTATGGTCAGTAGGTCAATTCCCATTCAGCAATACACACCAGTCAGCACAGAGAAAACAATGCTAATCTAAGTGGGAAAATTCATGTAACTTCAAAGGGAATCAACGTGGCATTGAATCAGTCATTTTAACAAGAACTAAAAGGATTCTCACCACTGGACCAATTGTCAGCATCAGGATGGATAGTGAAGAGATTGAGATTGTTAAAAACTTTAGTCTGCTTGGCCCCATGGTCAACAGTCTTGGCACCAGTGTCCAGGAAATAAAAAAATGTATTGCAATGGGAAAGTCTGCTGTTAGGGACCTCTCCAGGGTACTGAAGAGCAATGGTGTCACTCTGGAGACTAAGGTGCATCTGATACAGGCCATGGGCTTTGCAATCACTTGTTATGCATCAGAGAGTTGGACAATGACTAGGGAGGATAGAAGGAGAATTGATGCCTTTGAGCTGTGGTGCTGGAGAAGAGTATTGAATGTACCCTGGACTGCCAAGAAAACAAACTGATTCATCCTGGAGAGGGTTAAACCAGGCTGCTCCTTGGAGGAAAGGATTCTGGAGCTTCGTCTGACATACTTTGGACATGTTGTAAGGAGAGACAGGTCCTTGGAGAGGGACATCATGCTTGGGAGGGTGGAGGGACGGTGCAGAAGGGGAAGACCCTCCATGAGGTGGCTTGATTCAGTGACTGGGGTAATCGGGATGGGTGTGTCAGAGGCAGTGAGATTGGCACAGGATAGAGCAGGGTTTAGGGCTGTTGTACACAGGGTCGCTATGAGTCACAAACGACTCGACGGCACATAACAACAACAAATATGTCTGTGGAGCTAAAGAATATTCATGCTCAAGAAGTCTGCTTCTCAGAAGTACTAGCTTTATTTGCTGTTAGTACTTTTTCATGAGTGCTTTGACTGTTCCCTCTCTGCCTTTATGACTGAACAGTCCCTGCATGGCAGAAACTGCACTAGACCACTAATTGAATCTATGCAATTTTTTGGTTTTGGGGTTATTTTATTTTATTTTGTTTGTGTGTACCGTCAAATCAGATCTGACTGGTACAGGAGGAGATTGTCCCTCCTTCCCCGGCAGAGCAACTGGTGGATTCGAACCGTTCGCCCCTGGGGTTGTAGTTGCAGCTCCTTGCCACTAGGCCACCAGAGGTCCCCAAATCTATGCAATTTGAGTGAATATCCCCAACTGGGTCATAAGGAAACTCCTGAGGATTTGCTCCCATAAAAGATTACAGCCAAGAAAATAGCATGGTGCAGTTTTGCTGCATAATAAATACGTGAGGTTGCCATAAATTGGAATTGTACTGATAAAAAATGTTGTGATTATTTTAATGATTAAAAGACTTAAGAATCAATAAAAAAGCACTAATGTGCTGGTTGGCAATTAGTTTTTGTTTTCTATTAAATTAGTGCTAAATACTTTAAAATTAGTAATTGGATTTGTAAGGGACTTTAAAAATATAACAGAATAAAAATTTCCTAGATGAATGATGATGATTAGAGAGCATTTTTTCCATGTCTCTTCTGTTCTCTTCTTTTGAAAATTTTGTCAGCTCAATCAGTATTGTTACCAAGAGTGTTATTTTATAATTATTTGTAAGAATAACAAACAGAGAAAAATTCACTTAACCTAAGTGTTTGGGTCAATATATTTTCACAAATTGTCTATTCATCTAACTTAGATTCAACTAATAAAACAGATCATAAACATGACCATCCAAACCCCTCTTATGCCCCTGCTAGTTTCTACTCAAAGAATAACCACTATCTTGACTTATGCCAATTAATTTATATAAATAAAATCATAAATAAATATTTTTCTCTTCTAGGTATCATTTACTCAACTTTGAATTTATTCACATTGTTGCATGTAGCTATAGTTGATTATTCTTAATATATAATATTCCATTGCCTAAATAAACTCAAATTATGTATCCATTTCGCTAGCATTTAAATTGTATTCAGTTTTAGGCTTCTGAGGAAAAGTGTTACATTTAAAAGCAAAGTTTTTAATGCAAGACATTGATAAAAAGACAAATGAAAGTTTTCTGATCCTTTTACACGGTGTAGGCTATACAGAAAAAACTCGAAGTTTCAAGTTTGACATTTCATCTTAACTATTTGTTACATAATATTGTTATATGCCTTCTAGTTGGAATTGACCCATAGCTGACCTTTAAGTGGTTTTTCAAGGATGGTGGCCTTGTGGTAAGGAGCTGCACTGTATCCCAAAGGCACGTGGTTTGAATGTCCTCAAGAGGCTATTGTCTATCCTTCTCCTATGAAGCAGCTGATGGATTCGAACCGTGTGCTTTTGGGATAGCAGTGCAGCTCCTTACCCTGAGGCCACTACATCTTTATTATTGTAAGAAGCTGTGCTGGAATCCCAAAGACACGTGTTTTGAACCCATCAGAAGCTCTGTGCAAGGATGGACAACCAGAAGTGCAATTTACTGCCTCTGAAAACCCTGTGGAGGGTCATCTGTGGGTTGGTTCCAACTCAATAGCACACAACAACAACAACAACTATGAGTTAGGCCATGTGTTACAAGTAGCTCCCAGAAATAAGGCTGTTCTCAGCATCAAACAGGAAGAATACTAGGCACTCTGAAAGAATGAGAGCCTCTGAGTTCAGCTAAAAGGTGCTGAAGCTTTCCTAGAGAAGATTGGACAGGTAAGGGGCGCAGGAGATGTGACTGGGATGAGGAAAAAGGAAGAGAATTCTCGCCCAGTGACATTTATCTATTGCCGGAAACAGTCTGCAAACTTCCAACAATAAACTCGGTTGGGGATGAAAATTCTAATTGGAGAGTGATAAGAACAGAGACTAGAAAAAGAGCTTCATAGGCCCCTTGGTTGATAAATCATATAAAAATGATATGGAAAATAGTATTAAACATATAACAATGAACTTGGCAATGAAATGATACTGTAACCCAGTAGAGCAGAGTTGTACATATGATAATGAATTTATTAAGATGTTCATAATGCCCATAACGGACTCTGAAGGAATACACAAATACACATAATAAGAAGGGTAATTGATCAAAATTGATGCATTTGCTCATCTATTGGGTTTAAAGAGTTTCTCCTCTTATTCTTTGTGCTGCAGTTAAGAGCAGCTGCTCTTCTCTTTCTTGAAGAAGCATTACTGCATAAGCAAATGTTTAGTCTGCCTTTACTAGAGGGCAGGCGGCGCTTGCACTGTAAATATGTATAAATTATGGGATGTGCACGTGAGTGAAGCACGTGATCAGCGCTTACCTGTGTGATTCATAGTAAGAGGTGTTTCCACTTGTGAGAAACCGGGGTTTCCGCTTGTGAGAGTGCGGACACCGCCTCATCCTGAAGAGCTTCGTACAGGGCATTGTGGGCGAAGCTGGAGGTCATGTATTTATACTTTATTAAATAAGACCATCTTCTAATCTTGCTGGCATATGAGAGCTGCTGGATTTGCTTTGCGTTTTCCCATTGCTTCGTGACCTCCCCAGTGTTGTGCACTAAAAGAGCATCCTAGGTGTGTTGTTTGTCCTGCATAGCATTTCCTGCTGTGAAATGGAAGAAATGCACCCAAGGTTATGGGTGTGTGCACATCCACATTAACTGTGGAAAGGGTGAGGAAAACGAAGCGGGAGGCACAGGGACTGAGACGCATTGCATCATTTTTATGTTGCAGTGTGCTCACTTCCTTTGGAAATCTCTCGTTAATCTTAGTTTGACTTTTTTGACTATCAGGCACTGCCAGAACTGTCTGGAACAAAGAGCATGCAGCCAGAGTGCTCCTGAGAGGCAAGCATGACGAAACTCTGTCTCATTCACTTCAGGCATATTTTCAGGAGAAGCCAGACGTTGGAGAGAGACGTCGTGCAGGGAAAGACACACCACGACATGGATCGATACTGTGACTTCCACAGTGGCTTAAGTGTGATAGAGGCCATGGGGATGGCGCAGGACAGGACAAGGTTCAGATCTGGTTCCTGGGCTCTCTCTGAGTCATGGTTGACTTGGCAGCACCTAATAACAACAGGTACTAGAGAGTCTGAGCATTAGTCCCAGAAGCTACTATATTGAGCCTTGTGGGTGTATTGGTGAAATGCATGGCTGTTAACGGAGAGGCTATTGGTTCAAACTCAACCAGTGGTTCTGCAGGGAAAACAATGTAGTAATCTACCTTCATCAAGATCCACTCATTGGAAAGGAACTCTTACACATTGTTGGTGGGATTTTTAAATGGTGCAACCATTCTGGAAGGCAGTTTGGCGCTTCCTCAGAAACCTGAACATAGAAATTCCATTTGACGCAGCTATTCTACTACTTGGAATATATCCTGAAAATATGAGAACTGAGGCACAAACTGAGATTTGTAAACTAATGTTCACAGCAGCATTATTCACCATCACAAGAACACAGAAACAGCCCAAATGTCCAACCACAAATGAATAGATTGAGAAATTATGGTACATTCTCACAATAGAATGCTATACAGCACGCAGGAGCAATAACTTTGTAAATTATTACCTGAAGAGCATTATACTGAGTGAACTAACTCAGCCCCACAAGGATAAATATTATATAAGACCGTTATTGTAGAATGAGTATAAGGATCCAGGAGGGGTGGGAGAGGCTGGAAGCAGCGGGATGTGGATGTGCAGGGGGAAGAGGGGATTAATCATTGGGTTGTGCAATTTGTTGGGTGGGGTGGGTGAGGGAAATTGAAGAATTTGTTCAAATTTGTTTTAGAATTTTGTAAATAAACTAGTTGGGTTTTTGTTTGTTTATTTTTTTGTTTTAAGAAAAGGTCCACCCATTGCTTTCAAATCAGGTTCAGCTCCTTGAGACTCTCCTTGGGTTTCTGAGGCTGTAAATCATACTGGGAGGAGTCTGACTTTAATTCCCCTGTGGCGTTCTGGTAGATGAAACATTCCAGAGACCCACAGCATGTGAATTAGCAGTGCATGTGATTCACAGTGGCCTAGCCCACCCGAGCACAGTCCACGGAGATTACAGACGGAGAATCCCTATGCAGTAGGTCAGTCCTGAGGTGAACACTTGATGTGTGTCCTTTCATTAAGTGTTCTCATCAACCCTTTGAGGTTTTTGCATTTTACATAATTTTTAAGAGGGTTTCTCTTTTCTTCCTTGCCAAGATTAACACTTGGTGATGTCTCTAAATACTACAAACTTCTTTCTAGTCCCAGTACAGATCCGTTTCCTACTTCTATTTCTAAAATCATGAACTTGAGATTGACTGAGGTTGCTTGCTTACTGTTATTGTGAGGTGGTAAAGATACACATGAAGGATGCCTCATTTAACACGTTCTGTATTGAGCAGAATTTTCAAAGTTATGTGGCCAGTACGCAGAGAACACAAAGCAAGTAGAGTTCACTTAGGTAATTGAATTATATATTGATCTGTGTTATCACGAATTATTGGAACATCCATTAGACAAAGCTTCCGGCTCCTGTTCCACAGAGACTTCACCTTTCGGGGGGAGGGGTGACACAGAATAGTTTATCCAAAATGACTCTTAAAGCTTAAGGCAAAAGCATCCGTTTATTGACAGTAATAGCCGTGTGTTCTCATCTACTAGGATGCATTGTTTTATAATTTTTAAGAAGTAAAGACTAGATCACTGTTTTCCGTTTAAATGGGGCTGGTTTTACATTCTTTTGAATGTTGTAGAATTTTTGTATGTGTGAGCTCTGGGAGGGGGGTGGTGGGGAAAGAAAATTTCCTTCTTGAGACCCCCTCTTTCAATACTACGAAGCTTTATCTGTTTCCCCCATTGCAAATCTGTTGTGTGGTGGCTTGTTGTTGTTGTTGTTTTAAATTAAACAGCAACATTCTTGCATTATTTAATCACAGAAGCACATTTTAAAATGCTCAGAAAAAAAGAATTCTGACAGACAACTCAAGAATATGATACTTGTCTAGAAAATCTCCCTTAGAAAGATGTCAGTGGGTTCTTTACACGAGACCTTCAGTCACAACCACAGGAAAACAGAGGTATCCATTAAGATGCTCAGAGCAGCTGCTACACTATGCTATCCAGTTCCTTTTCAGAAATTTCCCTCAGTTTTCCCTTATGTCATCGTAGACTTAAAAGAATATACTGCTGTCTGCCCTTTGGGAGCTCTGGTTGGCCTAGTGGTTAGAAGCTACACTACAATCCCAAAGGCATGCAGTTCAAATCTATCCGCTGCTTCACGGAGAAAGAGGGGCAGTCTCCTCCTGTGCAATTAAAGGCATCTGAAAACACAGTGGAGGGCGAGCTATGGGCCAGTTCCAAAACAACACTATACAACAACAATTCTACCATTTAAAATAAAACAATTAGATCTATTTCTTAGTTGGCCCTTGAGTAAAGCATGTAGTAGTCCTTTAAAAATAATAAATGAGTCAACGTGTTCAACATAAAGAGTGAAACATTGTCAGTAAGAGATGTGTTATACTACCTTGAATACAGCTACTGAAATGTGTCGTTGGAAATGGCTGAATATTTGGTAATTTTTTTTTTAAATGCTACTGAGGAATATAGTGGGGGTTTTTTTTAATTTTTTTTAATTACTTGCTGTGTACTATTGAATCAGATCCAACTGGCACAGGAAGAGACTGCCCCTCCTTCTCCTGTGGAGCATCTGGTGGATTCAAACCGCATACGTTTGGGATTGCAGCACAGCTTCTTGCCACTAGGCCACCAGAGCTCCCTTTCTTAAATGTTAGTGAACAGAATGATGTTGACAGAGTTTTCAGTATCAGCTATTTGATTTCTTTCCCAGTGTTGTCACTGAGTGGTATCAAGTTGGCATAGACTCCTAGGAACCACGTTTCACGTAAGGACAGTGTTGAACTAACCCATAAGGTCCTCTAGGCTATAATCTCTATGGAAGCAGTTGGCAGGTCTGTTTTTCACAGAGCTGCAAGGTGGGGTCAAGTCACCAACCTTTTGATTAGCAGATGAACACTTCATTTCTGCACCACCAGAGTTCTCTGGACCTCTGAGAAAATCAAGGGCTGGTTGGAGAGCAAATCTTCATGGGAAACAGACAATGTCATAAAATAGTTGTAAATAAATTCTTCTGTAAAAAGAAAGCACAACTAATTTTACATGGAATGTGTGTATATGAGCTATTCAGATTTGGAAGAAATGACTGACCATCAGAGGAGTCAGAATATATAGTTTTTCCCTTGAAGAGTGTTATTTAGAGAGAGAGAGACGGGAAGAGAGATTGGGAGACTTCAGGGCCTCCTCACAAACCAGCAGACCTCAGGCTTAATCCTCCTGGAAGGACTGCTTTATTTGGCCTTCACTTTGGTTTATAGAACTTTCTGAGCCAACTTTTAAAACTCCAGGTTTCTTTGGGGGGGAAATAAAAATCAGAAAGCCTGACATTGCTTCATGGAAACTCATAACTAGAGCAAAAAAGCAGCTGTGCCTTCAATTGGTGTTGATACTCATTATAGTTTCCACTGTATATGTATTACACTGACTGACTTCGCCCCAAAAATACTTTCAAAAATGAAAGAAAGAGTGTCGTGAGCTCAACTTTGTCATGGTGTATTGAGATGACTGGCTCTCAAAGTGTGGGCGTGTATCCGAAGAATCCAGTCCTTGGAAGAAGACATCAGGCCAGGAACGGTGGAAGAACAAAGAAAGAGAGGAAGTCTTTTAGCGAGACAGGCTGATACAGTGACTGTAACTGGACAGAAACATGGTGGAGATGGTAAAGACAGCACAGAGTAGGGACAGGTTTGGGTCTATTCTCCACAGAGTTGTTAGGAATCATAGTTGTTGTAAGGTCTTCCTCTCTTTCTGTAACCCTCTGCATCATTCAGTGTTTTGCACATAGAATCCTGTATTTCCTCCACGGAAGACTTGAGTTTGGTGTTCATTTATTTCAGTTTGTAAAGTGCCAAGCATATTCACCCCTTTTCAGTACAACTCTCTGCACATTTTGCTATAATACATTACTTTGTCTTTGTGACCTGCCCCTTGGAATCTTCTCATAGCTTCCTTCTTTTTAATGACCTAACCCTTGATGTCACTCCACAGCTTTTCTGGTCTTTCATTACTAGTGTTCAATGCATCAGATCTATTCTGTTCAATGTATCAGATCTATTCTTGATTTTTAAATTCAGTTGGGACAGACTCAAGGTCATGTTTTGATTCTCTTGAAATTACTTTTTCATTGCCTTTAGCACCAGTTTGAATTTGAACGTGAGTATTTGATGATTTGCTTGATAGTCGACTCCTGGTTCTATTTGACTTCTAATATTGAGCTTCTCCATCTATTCTTCCCACAGATATAGTCAATTTGGTCCTTGTGTAGTCCATCAGGTGACATATATGTGTATACATTTATGCTTATGTATATGTTAATATACTGTTTGTGTTTATGTATGCAATGAATAAACAATTGTCTGTATAAAACACTGTCATTTGATTTCCAGTCTCATTTTTATCACCAAGGCCATATTTTCCACAACTAGTCATTCCTTGTTTCCAACTTTCATATTCCAGTCACTAAATACTCTTCTCCAGCACCACAAAGCAAAGACATCAATTCTTCTGTCATCTTTAGTCATTGCCCAGCTTTCTGATGCATAGCACATAATTGTGAAGACCATGGCTTGGATCAGGAACACCTTCCACTGACATTATACTTTCTTAGAATAATAGATCATATGATTATCTGATTCAGAATGCCATTTCATTTTTTACAACTTAGCATTTTCCTAGATTGATATTCCATGCATTCTATGTCCCAGTTATAAATGGATATTTGCAGCCATTTCTCCTTGATGGATCTTATTGCAGTCCTACAAACTTTGATAAATGTCAGTAGTTATAGAGGGGCTTCAGGCCTTTTGTTCATAGGGTTGATATGAGTCACACTTGACTCAAAGGCAATCAACAACAATACCTAATAATATTCCTCTGTTATGTTCATAGGCTTTTGGGGTGACCTGGACATCCAAACTCCAATCTTCTGTTGGCCTTACAGTTTCCCAGGCCAGACAGTTTGCTTCCGAGTTCCCATAGCATGGATGTTTATCTTACAATAGTTGTATGTTGCTTGTTTTACAGTTTGTGCTTATGACTACAGTACTTGTCTGCCAGTTTACTGTGGTGGAGTTACGTGTGTGTTGCTGCCCGTTCCCTGTAGTAGAGTTATTTGTGTGTTGCTGTGATGCTGGAAGCTTTGCCACCAGGATTTCAGAGACCAGCAGTGTCACTCACGGTAGACAGGTTTCAAGGGAGCTTCCAATCTGAGACCAAACACTTGGAGGCAGGACTGGTCATCCACTCACGTTGTGAATAACAGAGGAATTATTTCAAGAATCTAAATATCAAATATAAAAGCCACTTATAAAAGATGTTGAAAACTAAAGTATGGGATTATGTACTTGAAGGTAAAATGGCCCTTGGAATGTATTTTCCTTAATAATAAACTATGTCTGAATAAACAGAAATTGTTGAAAACAAAAAGATGCCCAGGTCATGCTGTGGGAGACCAAGAAAAATGACTTTCTGGACTGATGGTCAGGAAACCTGAAGCTATAGAGTGAACTGAACTGAGATCTTAGACTAGTGTAGTGTTTACTAAAGGAAGATTAAGGAGACAGAAGCATCTGGGTAATGCCATATTTATCAGTAAGCCAAGTGATCACGGAGAAACCTGGGCTTAGTTGCTCCTCTGTAGAAAACAATGTATAATGTTTTTACCATGGGAAAAGTTTCTGCGTCTGTGTATATCTGGCATCGTTTTCTTTCCCAATCCCATAGAAACATCCAACAGTATTGAAACCTCTTTTTAAAGTTAAGAGGGAGCTCTGGTGGTGGGGTCCATAGTGACATGCCCTGCTAGCCGAGATGTACCTTGGGAGGTGTGAATGCCCAGCACGGGCAGGGGGCAGATGACCAGTCTCCTCCATTGGGATTACAGCCTCAGAAATCCAACCAATCCATTTGGTTCTTTGTGAAACAATCCTCTTGACAGCAGGTCATTTTGAGTTTGACTTTTCAAATTTGCAGTCCTTGTTAGGACCCAGGAAACAAGGCCGTTTGTGCTTACTTCCTGTCCTGAAACGGCTCACTCTTGGATCTTCAGTAAGCACAACTGTGCTCACCTTGCTTGATGGACAATCTGTCCTGAAAGTAACGGAGACAGCGCTGAAATAGCCGGAGCTGGTGAACAAGCTGAGCAGGTAATTAGATATCAGCAGAAGAAGTCTAAGCGAGTTAACTGGGATCTGACTCACGGTGTGATTGAAGAATCTTAATAGCGACGAAGGATGCTGGACGCGCTGCTTAGGCTTGCTCAGAGCGCCTCAGCGAGCGTGTGAACTGAGGCAGGTCTGGTGTCCTCTAGTTAAGGGAGATTGATTTCGGAATCCCATTTTTTACGCTACACAGTAAATGTAGACGTGAGGAAGGCAAGATTTTCTAAGAGGATGGAAGGAATTCACTATGGCACACTTGGGCTAAGAGTGTTATCACACACAATTTTATTTGTCATTTTAGTCTCTCTAGAAGGTATGACTAGAAACAACAGTAAATGGTCACAAAACCGGAAACAAGTGCTGACGTATTGAGTGATTTGAGTCGAGTTGAGTAAAACAGATTTCAAGTGTGCACTAATTGTTTCCAAATCCATTCAGGCAGCCAGGCGTCATTAATGGGTGTTAACCATGCTGAGATGTGCTTTGACGCCGCTAGAAAATGCCGAGAAAGATGTGATTTGAAGCCATGTATTTGTGGGAACAGCTTTCTCAGAAGCTTTTGATGAGTATAGAAGGCTAGCGAATCTCAATCTGTGTAACCAAAATATAGAACCCAAAGTATAATCTAGAGCCTCTAATAACCAGGAATTTAGTCAATTTTCCTTTCAGTTTTAGAATTTCAGAGTATGTACATTTTTGTATTAGTGTGGAGCATCCAGCTATCTGAAAAATAAGGCCAAAAATGCTTACACTTTAATTATAAATTATATAAAGTTGAATTTACTAAATGAAGAATACCACTAAGCAAAACTTTGAAAAAAACATGGCCTGCCTTTGTCAGTAAGAAGTACCGTTTGAACAGAAAGAAATTTTATTTGTAGATTTAAAAGTTATTCTCCATGGTTAAAGGATGGTCCCATCATTCTCTGGAGTCTTTCAAATAGCTAAATATGTGCTTGGCTATGTGGTTTGTGTGTGTGCAGTTCTCTTTTTAAACAATGGTTCTCAAAGCGTGGTTCTGAGACCAGTAAAATCAGCATCATCTGGGACCTTGTTAGAACAATGAAAGAATTTTTCTTTTACTTTTCTAATAGGGGAGTGTACTGGGGGGAAGGGTGGGTTGGGGGAAAAAGTGCAACAATGAATGAATGGAAATCCAAAGTCTCTGTAAATTTTCATTGAAATTAATAATAAAAATAAATTTTTTTTTAAAAAAAAGAAATGTAAGTTCCCTAGGCCCAGAGAATCTCTGTTTTAACAAACCTTCCAAGACATGTTGACACGTGTTAAAGATTGAGATCAGATTCTAGATGCAGCATTTACAGCTCCAGGACCCTGGTGAACCTATTTGTGTCATAAAAGTGATCTTTAACTAAATAGTAATGGGCTCGTCTGAAGGAAGGAACACTTTTTTGTTATTGTGCTTCTTCTTAAAAAGCACAAAGGACATTTATGTGTGGCCCCCCAAAATTATACCTTTTCAATTTCCTAATGAAAAACTTGTCCCTGACAGCATATTTTCTAATAGTAATTATTTTGGTGTTTGACTAATTTCACTCAATATAATTTCAAGGCTCATTGATATTGTCCACAATGCCAGAACTTTTTTCTTCTTATGAATAATATTCCATTATGTTTATATTGGATTTTGTTTCTCTATCCATCTATTGATAAACATTAATATTCTTTTCACCTTTGGCAATTATGAATGAATGTTACTATCCAAATATCTTTTCTGTGTCTCAGTTTTCAATTCTTCTGAGTTATATACCTGGGAGTGAAATAGCGAGGTGGAAACTTTCTGAGTCTCATCAAACTCTTTTACACCAGTCTGTAATCCTACCACATAATGAGCCTAAATTGAAGAAATGGCATTAGGAGAGGATTGTCAAGAGGAACCTAGTGAGCTCCTAGTTCACACTAACATGCTAACTGAAAGATCAATGATTTGAGCCTACCAGATGTCCCAAGGAACCAAGATGTGACAAGTTATTTCTGTGAAGATTTATTCCCTTAAGTACCATATGGGACAGTTCTTTGAGGCCCTACTAAGTAACTATGAGTAGTCAGACTAGACTCAACTGCTATGGATTTGAGTTTTAGACTGACTGCATGGTGCATTCTATGCTGTACTGCTAACCAAAACATCAGCAGTTCTAATCCCCCATCTGCTCCCCTCGAGACCCCTCGAGGGGCTCTAGGTCCACACACTTGGTGATCCAACAGGTTTGCTGCAAGTCTTAGTGACTCAGGAACTCAAGGGCACTGGGGATGGACTTTGAGAATCTTTCC
Organism: Elephantulus edwardii; assembly: GCF_000299155.1. Classification (NCBI taxonomy): domain Eukaryota; kingdom Metazoa; phylum Chordata; class Mammalia; order Macroscelidea; family Macroscelididae; genus Elephantulus; species Elephantulus edwardii. The sequence continues at coordinate 8,906,256 of NW_006399841.1, read as the reverse complement.
ATCTGTCTATTGACAGTTTGTATATCTTCTCTGGTGCAATGTCTGTTCAGGTTCTTGCAAGTGTGTGCAAGCTCTTTTTGTTTTAGTTGTACACCCACTTTTCTTTTAGTTTGTGCTTTCTGGAATGTGCCATCCCCAAGTTGTATGCTCATCAGTTACAGTTTAGTTTGTGCAAGAGCCTTTGGAATTTACTTAGGCTAAAGCCTTGATTTAAGAGTTGATTATCTCTGAGAAAACAAAGAATGCCCAAACCACAAAGCCAACAACCAGGCTTTTGATTTGTGATCTACAGAATCTAGGTGACTTGGTGATATTTCTTAGCTTCTGATATACACACATACTGCGTGATAAAGAGATGGAATGTCTTAGTTTGTGGTTCTTGGCATGATTCAGTAATAGAGAATTGTTGAAAACATTTAAAGTAAAACAGTGTGTGCTGTGTCCTCCCTTCTGCCTTCCCTTCACAAAATATACCAGGTATTGGGTCGATATTATGCATGACTTTGACTTTGTGAATTGACCTTGTTAATGCTTTCAATTGTTATTAGGTTGTGTACGTCTCTTGTAGATGAGACCTGGGCTTCCTCACACGCATAGTCCCAACATCTTCCAGCTGGGTCCCTCCAGTTCATGTTCTACCCCATTTACATCCCCAAATGCCGTAGAATGAATGAGCCACTCTAAAAATAGGCAAATAGCCACATTTTCTAAAAGGATAATGTTTCATCCATTAAATAAATGTGATACTTTTTCTAGTCTAGTATCAATAGAGAAGACATGTGAAAAATGAATTAGCTGAAAGTTAATTGACTGCGGATACTCTATTTTCAGTCTCTGCCTGTATTTTTAAATTACTATCCACAATGGGTGATTCAACAGGAAAGGTTTAAAAATAAATTCTTTAGAGAAAGATCCCACCAATTTGATGTCTTCATAATTCATGGAGAGTAGAACCATAATAGCTCTCTTTTTCCTGCATCTTATGAAAATACAAGATCCCATTAGTTTAAATTAGGCTTGTATACAGAATAATCAAATGTATCTTCAAATATAGATAGATTCAGATGCTGTTTAAGAATAAGAACAAAACTGAAATAGAACTATTTCTCTTCAGTGTTAAATATAAGACTCATACTGACAAGCTCTGATAAAAGTATTTTAAAGAGTTGGTAGACAATATGAAAATTTACAAAATCTGATAAAGGTCATACTAGGTGGGTGTATGGGTAATTATAGAGAGCTCTGGTGGCTTAGTGATTAGGAGTTATGCTGCCAACCCAGTGTACCAGGTTCAAGTCTATCAGCTGGTCTGAGAAAGAAAGAGGAACAATCTCCCCTCATGTGATTTACTACCTCTAAAAGCCCCCTGCTGGTGGATGGAATACTACGCTGCACTGAAAAACAAGGAACTCATGAAATATTATACAAAATGGGTCACCCTGGAGGGAATTATGCTGAGTGAAATATCTCAGTCACAAAAGGACAAATACTGCATAGTGCCACTGTTGTAAAATGGAACTGACATTGGGGTTGGGGGGAGACTGAGAAAGATGGGATCAAGTCTAAGGATATATGATTGGGTATTATTGTCAGAAAATGAGTCCAGAACGAAGGCTGAATAGTGGAGTGGACTTGGGGAGAGGGGTTGTATAACAATGAAAGAATTTTTCTATTACTTTTCAAAGAGAAGAAAGAACTGGAGGGGATTGGTGGGCAGGGAGAAAAGTGCAACAATAAATGGAAATCTAAAAAATTTCTGTACATTTTCATTAAAATTAATAATAATAAAACTTTTAAAAAAACACTGGAGGGTCACCTATTAATCAGCTGTGACTTGACAGTACCCAACAACAACAACATAGGCTATAGTCATATAGCTGTTTGACAGAATATTGTTTGTCTCTCTATCTTATTTGTTAAGTACTGTTGAGTCAGAACCAACTTTCAGCTGACCCTCCAGTGGGATTTTGGAGGTTGTACATTGCACAGGCGTAGATTTCCCATCTTTCTCCCACAAAGCAGCATGTAGGGTCAAACCACAAGCCTTTGGATTGGCAGTACAACTTCTTGTCCCTAAGACATCTAATTTAGACTTAAAGTAGTTGATGAATATGCAGGCATACATGAGGTTGCATATTTTATGTTAACTAGACAGAGTTTCCTACTTATGCTATGTACTGGGGAAAGGTTATTGATAGCCTGCCAGAAAGGGGGGGGGGTGATGGTATAAAATGTCTTTGCCTCATTTATTTATAGCCCTCCAAATTTCTCATCTTTATTTTAGTTGTCTGTGGGTAGAAATAAGAAATGAAGTATAGAAAAGGGAAGTGAAGTCGTCTGAAAGTCCTGGAGCCAGAAGGCACAGAGGGCTGATGACCAGGTGTTCCATGTCTCATGAAATGACTTGGTCATGTCTTTTTCTGTAATGGGAGATTTCTTTTCCCACTTGTGGATGGCAGTGCTGAAGAGAAAATTTATGAATACTTAAAGCCTTGGTGTGACCCCTAAGAAGGGGAAGAAGAAGTGGATGTAGTCAGTTCGGTTCAAGAAGATTGTTTAAAGTCTTATTTTTCCCTGATTAGAAACATGAAACAATGCCCTTTAAATCTTTATTTTTTTTCTCTATTAGCATACCATAACATAAACATGAGGGATAGAAATTTAACATAATTCTACACAAGTGTATTATTTTGGTGGTTTTTGTTTCTGTGATGTTGTTTTATACTGTTGAATCAAAACTGACTCATAGCTAACTCTCCAGTTTTCAGAGGCAGTAAATAACATGCTTTCTTCTACTGAGCAACTGGTATATTCGAACCACCTGCTTTTGTGTTGCTGGCACCACTCCTTGCCACTATGCTACCAGAGCTTCCCATTTATTTTTCTATTATATTTAAACATTTTTTTTAAACTACATGAACTCTCTTTACCTACACTAGTTGTTGACTTTGCAGAGCATGGAGAATCCAGCCCCAGTCATGCAGAAAGTACTTGTTTATCACTGTGAGCATGGAGATGTGAACTGTAACCACTGGTCCATTAAGTACCGTCTCTTGTTGAAAGCACATTCTAGATTTGCTAAGTAATTGTTAATGCAGAAGAGTGTTACTGAGCCAAGGAATGAAAGCCCCATGACTCCACCCAGAACAAGGGCAATGCCTAGTCCCTTCTATTGTCCTGTGGTTTTGTGGAAAAGGCATGCAGAATGTAATTAGAAATAAGGAAGTGAAGAAATAACAAAATTAGCTTTTCTGATGTGGGTATTTGTGTGTTTGCATGTTTTATTCTCTATTGATAATGTATTATAGTATTTTCTGACAGTTATTATTGTGAGAAAGTTACTCTTAGAATATTAACCAACACTCATTCTTTAGATTTCTTTATTTGACCTTTTTTGGGTGTAAAAACAAGACTGATAACCATGATGTATATATACTACATTTTAGGAAAGAGAAAAAAAAATCCTTGCAATATTCATATATTAAGATGCTATTCATATAATAGGTTAAAAGTTCAATTGTGACATGTAATTCGCTATGAAATACAGTGATTTTTAATTCCCTCTTTAAAAGATACTGCTAAATTTTAATTTTGAAGGTGCTTAAATAAAAATTTCAGGAGTAGCTTTTGAAACCAATTAAGAAGGAATTTTGTCTTAAGGGTTTGTGTGCCTGATGTGAGATGGTTGTAAATGTTCTAAATTTGTTCTTCCTCTGGTATTTACCTCTCACGCACGCTATTAAGGACGCTATGTGTTAAAGAAAGGTTCAGCAAAAGTTCTTTTTAATGTCTCTCCGTTTCTACTGTGTTTCATTTCCAGGGGCTGCTGTACCAAAATACCACAGAGTGAGTGGTTGTAATGTGCAGAAATTTATTCTCTACAGTTCTTGGGGCCAGGCATTAAATTCAGATTATTAGTTGTGTCAATTCCTTCTGAGGGCTTTGAGAAGGGAATTGCCCCATGTCTGTCAACCAGGCAGCAGGCAAACCTGGGGGTTCCTTTGCTGCTTCGAGTTATCTCTTTTTTTTTCACAAGGTGAATTTCTGCCTCCAGCATACATCTCTTTTGGTAAGACGCAATTTGAAAGATGTCCAGTGTGGTCTTAGAACCTCTGCAGACAGTAGCCTTATCAGCACAAGGGATAGGATATCGACATATCCTTTTGGGGAAATTCAAATCTATAATATTTTGTAAAATACACAAAAATTCTACAAATATTTACTTGCCTGAAAATCATGAGCTTATGGAGTTCTGGTGGTTGGTCCACAGTACGTTGCTCTGTTAACCCAGACTCAACATCTCTTGACCTTGGACTCCACAGCTGCTCTGGGGGAGAAAGATTTCCAGTCTCTTCCTTACCCTGAGAGCTTCCGAAACTGATGGAGGGTGAGCTACGGCCTGGTCAGACTCGATGACTATTAGTTGTGTGTGAGTCAATATTACTGGTTCTTCATGAGTGTGTTTGCACAGACCATGAAGTTATTCTACTGAAGAAAATGTCCAATGGGATTTTATGTCTCTGCTAATCTTATCAAAAGAGAAACTTCTGACATGAAAGAGTACTTGAAAGAGAGGAGTATGTATGTGGGTCAGGAGAAGAGTGAGAAGAGAAAAAGATAAAGTTCGGGGGTGATGTAAACATATACAGTCATTGGGTAAGAGAATAGGACTTAGATAAAACAAACAGCTTTTAACCTACTTGCGTATGTGTGATTATGTATATCTTTGTTATGTACCATTGAGTCAAAACACATTCATAGCTGACGCTCCAGCAAGTTTTCAGAGGCTGTTAGTCACACAGGAAGAGATTGCCCATTTTGTCTTGCTAAGCACCTGGCAGATTCGAACGTCTTGCCTTTGGGTTAACAGCGCAATTCCTCACCACTAGGCCACCAGAATATATTGTCAATTAATTCATGGGGTCACCCTATGAGTTGTAGTTGACTTGATGGACTGTAATAACAATAAAATATGTAATTCTTTAACAGTAATA
>NW_006399841.1:8887031-8888552 GCF_000299155.1 Elephantulus edwardii | reverse complement strand
AAGGAGGGACTGGTCCTTGGAGAGGGACATCATGTTTGGGAGAGTGGAAGGACAGCGCGCAGGAGAGGAAGACCATAGATGAGATGGATCAATTCCGTGAATGGAGTGGTGGGAATGAATGTGTTTGAGACAGTGAGGTTGGCACAGGATAGAATGGCATTTAGGGCTCTTGTACGTAGGGTTGCTATGAGTCACACACGACTTGATGGCACATAACAACAACAAACAACAACTAGAGATGCCTGTGGAAATGGTCTGAGAACTTACACTGTGAGAGGAACAGATTCCCCCACAGGTGAGCTCATAGCTGACTAGGCAAGACATCCATGAAGCCACATGATCTGAAAAGCACACTTACTCAATTTGCTAGTCATTATTTTAAAATATTGTCTTCCCATCTACAAACATACAAAATTACACAGGAACCTGGGTTTTTGTTTTTTTTTTTCTTTTTGGAGGGGTGTTGATTGTTGGTGTTTTTTGGGGGGCGAGGGGACACCTGCAGTTCCTTTGGAACATGAAGTGTGTCTATTTTTTCTTGAGTGAATTTTATTTTAATCTCTTCCAAAATGATTTTGCTGGGAGGCACAATTTATCAATATATGAATTTTTATATTTGCTTCATTTAAGTTTGGTATTAACTTTCAGTTCAGAAAAGGTTCATCTGTGGAAAAAATTTTTGCAGCTTTGGTCAATGCACTTTTCCCTTAGAATTTCCCAGTAGATACATTTTATATGGGTTTTTCACCCTGGGCCTCTTTCAAGGAAAAGGTAACATTCATGGTTTGATGGCCAGAATTCCAGAATTGAAGGAGCCGTGGTGACACAGCTGACTAAGCATACTGCTAATTGTAAAGTCAGTGGTTCGAATCCACCAACTGCTTCACGGGAGAAACATGAAATAGTCTATTTCTGTGATGATTTACAGCCTTCGAAACCTGTGGGCAAATTCTACTCTGTCCCACAGTCTCCATGTGATGAAGATTATTAGACATCAGTGTGATTTTGTTGAAACTTGGTCTCTTTAGACATGCTCTCAAGAGAGGCCAGTTCAACAGTCCAATGGTGAGTAATTTTGTAAAGCACAATGTATGGGAATGATTCCTTGTAGGGAACCATAATGTCGGTGAAGGTCAGTGGGGAAAGTAAAAAATAATTAGCAAAAGAAAAAGAAGAGAGGCTGGTTCTTGGAAAGAGACGTCATTTTCAGAAAGGTAGAAGGTAGGTGGAAGAGAAAAGTATTCACAAGAGGGATTGAGGCTGTGACTAATGATGGGTGTGAACACGCCAGAGACCATGGAAGACAATGCAGACTGGGACAAGGTTCAGATCTTTTGTTCATAGCGTCACTCTGAGCTGTAATTGACTCAACAGCACCTAACAACAATAACAGCAGCCAAGTGCTCAGCTTGTAGCCATGATATCAGTGGTTCAGGCCCACATGTAGGAGATGATATGGCATGTTACTTCTTTCCCACCCCTTCTTCTTTATTATTATTATTCATTTATTTTTATTATATT
>NW_006399841.1:8874626-8886931 GCF_000299155.1 Elephantulus edwardii | reverse complement strand
CTATGGTTTCGCTGAAAGTTGATTCACTTAATTGATTTTTCCATTCAATAACTACTGCATAGTTTGATTGGCAGCAGTGATTGTTATCTGCACAGTGAAACACCACTCTGCCCGCTTCATTGTTCCTATCTCTCATTCTCTCCGATCTCTTGCTGCCTTCTGAGTTTTATCGCTGGACAAATGCTGGCAGTTGACCTCCTGTGATTTGGTGGTTCTAAGGCTGTTAAACCTCTTTAGTCAGCATTCCCCTGGTGCATGTCTGTAAATTTACCTTAGATGCCTGTCTGCTGTTTGGCTGCAAGTTGACCCACAGAGGTGTGTTCCGTTCCAGGTATAGGGGTGAGTAAGAACTTCACTTTAGAGTGTGCCATCAGTAACTACAAAACAAGCGTGGGGTTTTTGTCTTCCTGTTTTAAGTAGTATAGCCATGGTTTGTCCATTTGCTGTACGGAGGTTAACTCGTGGTTGCTGTGATGCTGAACACTGTGACACTGATGTGTTCAATGCGAGAATGGTTCCCCATGGTGGACAGTGTTTGGTGGAGCTCCTCGATTCAAACAAGCTTGGAAGCAGGGGTGGCATCCACTTCCGTACTAGCTTGCCTCTGGAAAATCTATGAATGCGGAGAAATGATGAAAGTTATACGAGTGTTCAGGTCTTTTGTTCATGGGGTTGCTATGAGTCGTCTAGGACTCAATGGCACTTAACAACAACAACAGCAAACAACAACATCGTTTGGCTGAAAGTTGACCCACAAAGGTGTGTTCACTTCCAGGTATAAAGGGTGAATAAGGACTTCACTTTAGAGTGTACAAACAATAGCTACAAAACAAGCTTGGGTTTTGTTTTGTTTTTATGATTGTTTCGTGTTCCCGTTTTACTCCCACTGTATCCAGGACCTTCTGCTGTCGTCTCTACACTCAATGGCATTAGCTCTTCTTCAAGTTTTCTTATTCATTTTGCAACTTTCACATGCATATTTGGTGATTTAAAATACCACACTTTTTAGCATTATTAAGAGGGTTTGAATTTGGAGAAGATTTTTCCAATGTAACATGTCATTTGATTTCTTCCTGTTGCTTCCCAAAGGTATTGATAGTAGATCTATGTAAAGTGAAATCTTTGACAACTTCACTATTCACTGTTTATTATGATGTTGCTGATTGGATCGGTTAGGAGGATTTTTTATTTTCTTTGTGTTGAAGCATATTTCGTTATGGTTTAATTCTTACTTCTTATCAAGAAATCCCTCAAATCGTCACTTTCAGCGAGCAAGATTGTTTCCTCTGTACCCAGCAGTTTTTTAAGGAGTCTTTCGGCTCTTCTGATAGTGCATTCTTCTTTATATAGTCTGGCTTTTCATATTATTTCCTTGGCATACTGGCTCAATAAGTACGGTGAAAGGATACAACCCATATATACACACGTTTCCTGATTCTGAACCAAGCATCATCCCCTACCTGCCCCCACACACCTTTCCCCCAAAACGATTACCTGTAGGTGTGTGTACAGTGGCTGCATAAGTAATGTTCGGTGTTCTAGAGTTTGCATGCTTTGCAATGCTATCAATAATTTATATGATCTTTATAGTCCAATGCCTTTGCATAGTCATGAAAATACAACCATCTTTATGGTATTCTCAGCTAAGAGTCCCCTGACATCATAAATGGTATTCCTGCATGAATTATATATATATATCTGTATGAATAAATAGATAGATGGATGGATGGATAGATAGATAGAATGGAAATGTAAGTGTATCATTCATTTATATATTGAGTCAGTTTATTAAGTTGCTACAGGTCTGACCACCTATGGTTCAGCAGCTGCACTGAAATCCCAAAGACATGCAGTCTGGGTCCACCAGCTGCTCTGTGGAAGAAAGGTGGGCAGTCTGCTCCACTGTGATTCAGTACTGCCTCTGAAACCCCAGTGGAGGGTGAGCTAGGGGATGGTTCTGACTTAGGAACACACCTCAACAACAGATGTCAGTCCAAGGAGTCTAAATGAGGCCACGGTCAAGTGCTCAACTACCATCTGAAAAGGCTGGTGGTTCAAATTCTGGTCTAGGGAATAAAGAGTTCCCATCTGGTCCGATAAAGATTACAGCTACAGCCTAGGAATTCTATCGGGTGATTCTGCCCGATCCAATAAGTCACCATGAGTTGGAATGAATTCAACGTAGTTAATAAAAACAACCTAATGGCAGATACTGATATAGAAAAAAAAGAATCAAACCATATCCTCAATTAACTAGTAATCTACTGGTCTGTAGGCAACACTCCCCCTTTATTCTTATTGTCAAAGGTACGATCATTTTTGTTTGGAGAAGTTATTAGGTAATCTGTGGATGAATGCAATACCACAAACCCATTTCAGATTGACACTAAGGTCCTGGTTTTCTTCCTTGAATCCTCAGGGTGCAATTTACTTTGATCACAATCACGAGCAATCCCTTTTCACCACCTATGACAGCCTGACAGGTTTATTTTTTAAGCCTCAGCCCGGTGCTTACACAGGAAAGTGCATTCCTGAGTTAGCAAGAAGAGCTGGGGAGAAGAGCTCATCCAGGTGTGAAATGGGAGCTCAGAACTTGTTTTCTTGGGTTATTACTGCTCAATTGTGTGTGCACCGAGGTTCATTAAGGTGTTTTAAGTGTCTCCATTGCAGCTATAATAACACGGATTTCTCTCTCTCTCTTTTAGATATGGAAAAATTGTATCCACAAAGGCAATTCTTGACAAAAACACAAATCAGTGCAAAGGTATGTGTAAGAGCACCTTTTTCTAAGCTTCCTGGTGGAGTTTGATTGACGTCTCTCCTTTGCAGAGGGTCCTGACACCTCTGCCCAGGGTTCCCACTGTACGGTATATGGCAAACCTCTTTAATAATGCCGGCGCTTTGAGGAGTTGTATTTCTAGCAACATTGCTCATTAATTTTTTTCATTAGCAAACAAAATGAAAGTCACAAATCAGAACAAGTATCAAATTGCTGCAGCATAAAGCTCAATTACCTCCTAACAGCTTTGGTTGTCTGACTTGAATGATATCATCAGTGATGCAAATTGATTTCCTATATAAAAATGAGGAACTCTTGGGAAAAGTTTTCCATGCAAAATGCATTTCAGTTTTCCTGATCTTTAAAGCTTTAACAACACTGGTTGACTAGGAATGAGTTTACTGTTGGGTCTATTTTGTCTGAGTCTCGGCTCAAAGCACGTCCTGGGACCACCGAGTTGATGTAGTTTCTAGGCCAGCGTGTTTTTTCCCCCTTTCTCTTTGGAAAATATTTCTGAAGTAATTGGACTATATTTGAGGCTCACATGTCTTCATGTCTGGGAATCTTATACCCTTGTAAGGTTTGCATTAAATTATTTGTGAAATCTATATGGTCTCTCTTACATGGCTTAGTTCTTAGTGGAAAATTGGAATGCTTCTCCTAACATATGTTATTTGTTGTTCCTCCAACCCACACTTTGTTGTAATACTGAGATCAAGAAGCATGGTAAAGCCAAGATCAGTCTAAATATGGGCAATACTTCTATTTGTCTTACAGGCTTAATGAACGTGAGTATTAGGGAAGAACACACGTAAACTCTAAATATATCCTAATTATGGGGTGGTGGTAAGATTTACATTAGTAGTTAAAAATGGAAAAAAGAAGTGTGTCCTGTAAAATCAGAAATGCATTAAAGACTAGGGGGGAGAGAATAATGAAATATAGTTTTTACTAAAAAATAGTTCAATTTCTCATTGGGAAGGAAACCACTTTACACAAATTATGCCCATCCACCTAGAAGTATCCAACACTAACTCTAACAGAGGTTTGCACAGAGTTTTATGAGTGAGGGATATAGAGATGCTTTTTGAGGGGTTAAGCTTATAAAGACAAGGCAGATGGAGAGAGTTGGGACAGACCAATGTTTAAGAGAAAGAATGTCTTTGAGGAACAATGACTTGATTGATATAAGTAGCTTCTATTGTTATTCATGCACATTAAAGAACACTGGTGGAAAGTTGGACAGCCTAAGATTTTGGAATGATTCTAAATGTTATTCTGAGCATCTTGAACTTAATTGAATATGCAACAAAACCACCCCAAAGGATTTTGGAGCTGTTATATAACATGATCACATCTGTACTTTTTTTTTTTTTTAAATTGTTTTGGCAATGATGAAAGAAATCAACTTATAAGGGGAAAAATTGGAGACAAAATCCAATGTAGATTTTATAGCAATCAGAAAAATGCTGGAGGAGTTATGTAGACAATATTAAGTGAATTGAAAGCTAGTAAACGTGTGAGTGGTCAAAGGTAAAACTGATTATGGAACTTATTAATTCTGTTCCTTTCAAACATGCCAAACCCATTTCCAAAGTCTTTTGGCTAAAAGTATCCATAGAAAGAACTGTCGGAAACTGAAGCATCCAAGTCAGTAATAATTTGTGAGCCCTAGTAAGAGCACGAATGCTTACATAGCCAAGCGACACCTTTAAACGTCAGTAGATGCCATTCTGTCCAATATGGCTTGTTACAGTTGGTATGAATGGATCCTTTTCTATTCAAATTTAGCTCATGATTTGGTTATTTCTTTTTCACTGTACAGCATTGGAAATGTAAATTGTTATTTCAGAAAAAAATTCTTTTCCTGAATAAGTTTGATGGTTTAGAGGGTAAGCAATCAAAGTTCAAAAACGATTGTCTAAGCTCTCATGGGAACGGAAATACTGATCTACCCGAATCAGACACTGAGTATTCCTACCTCAACTCTTAGCATGACTATCCACACAGTGTAACTGCTGATTTCATTATCTTTCCCAAAAAGCACAGTAACCTCCCCAGAAATGGCCCAGGGAGTCTGGAATACTTGTCATCAGAGTAGGATATGTGCAAAGTGATGCCTGGCTGGCTGTAAAGAAAATTCAGTCAATCCTTTAGACAGTGAAAAATTACTAAAAAAAGGAAATATCAAATTCTGTCTACTAACGTGAGTCACGGAAGGTAGTGGCAGTGTACCGTGTTAATGCAGGTAAATATGTGAGGCTTGGGAAAACAAAGTCGGCCTTTGATTTTTATCTTTCACGGCTTCACTACAGGAGAGCTTGGATCTCCATATTTATATCAATCTTTTTGTGTATTTCTTCAAAAAATATTCCTGAGCCTTGCTGTATGATTATCTGTTTATGCCTCAGTTCTCATTTTTCTTGGGGTACGTTCCAAGCAATGGAGTAGCTGGGTCATAAGGAATTTCTGTGGTCAGCTTTCTGAAGAGAATGCCACACTGCCTTCCAGAGTGGTTGTACCCTTTTACAATCCCAGCAAGAGTGTTTAAGAGTCCCTATCTGGCCACATCTTCTCCAGCGTTTATTACTTGCTGTCCTGTTAAACTTTGCTACTGCTGCTGGAGTGAGATGCTGCCTCATTGTGGTTTTAATTTGTGTATGAGGATCAAAGGGGGGAAAGGACAGGAGCAATGGGGTGAGGATAGGTGGGGGGTAATCAAAGGGTCACACAGTTTGCTGGGTGGAGGGATGGGTGGGTTAAGGAAATGGAAAGATCCAGCGTAAAGAGCAATATATAATGAACGGAAATTCAAAGTCTGTAAATGTTTATTAACATTTCTGTTAAAAAAATTATATATATGAACTTGGTACATACAAAATAATAACAAAATGCAAAGTTTAATTCTATAAAGACCTATTTTAAATAAAAATAAGTGAACTTTCCAAGATGAAATATTTTTCTTTGGACTAATATAGGTATATTTATTTATAATATATATATATTTATTTATAATATACACTTATTTATAATGTAATATATATTTTTAAAGTAATTTGAGATCAAACATATAAGGCACAGATTGAGGAGTATCATAGGAGAGAAAAAAGAGGAAAGAAAGCGGGGGGAGGGGAGGACAAGAGAGGAGGAAGAGGGGGAGCGGCACACACTCAGGGCAGGCAGTTCAGGAAGGGCGCCCAGCGGATGGTGAGAGAGCGTATCGGAAGTGGTCAGGTGCGCTGCTTGCTTGAGGAGAGGCTTAAAGATGTGGCTGCTAACCAGAGAGTCAGCTGTTTGAATCCACCGACCATTGGCTCTAAGAGAGAAAAGGCCTGATCCCTTCCCCAGCCCCCAATGTTTACAACCTAGAAAACTATATTGTGACATTTTACTTGATCACTTTGTGGTATTATGAGTTGAAATAGACTTAAGGGACCGTGGCAACAATAACAACGTAGGGTCGGCTAGACTCTTTGCTCGTCTGAAGCCTTTTAATGATCAGTATTGTGGAAGTAACTCTGAAACACAATCATTGCCAAGGACCCAGGAGAGGTAACCTGAAGGTTCGCACTCCTTGTCCTTGGCTGCCATTTACATGCGTTGGGGACAATACTATTTTAATGATCTGCTGAATCTTATTTAGAGTACTTCCCTTTAGAAAATGTCTCTGCTAATGGTTAAAAGAAGAAAGTCAATATAATTAGGAAGTTATAGCAACTCTATAGGAAAATTTTTTTGCCTTCAAATGTGCAAAAGCTGGAAGCTGTCTGAAACAGAATCGTGTCAGAGAATAAAAACTCAGGTATTTTTCATGAGTAGCATACAATAGAAAAGCAGTAAATGTGTACTTTGTTAAAAGTGGTTTATAGAAGAGACATTGAAAAATTAAGCAATTCTCTAACTCTCTGTGGTTTACAAGTTTTGTTGAGAATGATGACATTGGGACCAGGTGCTGACATATGATATGAGGCACAAGATCTCCTAATTGAAGCACCTGTTAGGAGAGAATGTTGAGAATATCAACTAAGTGTTTATTGACATAATCAACCACTGAAGTAGGTATAGTTTTGTAAAAAGTGAATGATCCAAACAATATTGTAGGCAAGTAAATAATAATGATACCAAGAGTCAGTAGATAATGGAGAATAATGTGATTGCTAGTTAAAAAATGTGATGTCATAACATTTTAATTGTTATTAAGTACCGTTGAGTCAGAACCAGCCCACAGCTGATCCTCCAGAGGGTTTTCAGAGGCAGCTAATCGCACAGGAAGAGATTGCCTATCCTTCTCCCAAGGAGCAGCTGGTGAGTTGAACCATGTGCCTTTGGGATTGCAGTGCAGTATCTCACCACTAGGCCACCACAGCTCCCTGAAACATTAACTGTTGTTGTTGTTGATCGCCGTTGAGTTGAGTGCGAGTCATAGCGACTGTATGAACAAAAGACCTAATGCCTTTCCGTAACTGTCATCGTTTCTCCAAGTTCAAAGAGTTTCCAGAGGCATGTGGTTTAGAAAGTGGATGGCACTTCTGCTTCCAAACCTGTTTTACAACTGGGAGCTCCACCAAGCACTGTCCACATTGGGGAACCATTCTGGTATTCGATACCCCAGTGGCACAAGGTTCAGCATCACAGCAACCCAGGTTACTTCATACTGCATATTGACCAAGAGTGAAATTTTAAGTAGGCTCTTTTAAATAACAGTGCAACCATACTAAGATAAAAGCAAGGAGGAGAGGAAGGATATAAGGGGGGAGAACCCTAAAATCACAAAACACTAAACCGACACACCAAAAGAACAATGGAGGAAGAAGCATGCTAAGGAGGGAATAAGGTAATGGTTGGGAAAAGGGAAAGTAAAGCTCTTTGCCACCATAATTAATGTGCATTCCAGGAAACGTCAAGCTAGGACGTCCAGTACTGGTGACTGCGGAAGGGGCTCAGGTATTCTTCATAGTGCCCTGCCCAGCTGATAGAGTCTTGATACAGGTGGGTAAGGGAAGGAGAAAAAGAGATGGACCCATGATGCTAGAATTCTGCTTAGAACATTCCCCAGGTATTTAGCTCAAGTGTATTCTACAATATGTCTATATACACAATTCTGAGCATTTCTTTATTTTCTATATTAGGAGGGAAAAGGAAATACCCAAATGCTAGTTTTTAAAAAGTAACCTAGTAATCTGCAGCTCATACACTAATTACTACATGTACAAAAAAAAAAAAGAAAGAAAGAAAAAAAGGTATCATCCTGTGGACCTTGTCAAACACCAGAAAGTGATTATTGTATGTATTAATATCAGAAAGCTTGACAGTGACTAGGGATGTTAGAGGATTGATGCCTGTGAGCTGTGGTGCTGGAGAAGAGTGTTCTTGGTAGCATGGACTGCTAGGAGAACAAACAGGTTTGTCCTGGAGAGGGAGAAACTGGGCTACTTCTTGGAGTCAAGGGTTCTAAAGCTTCATATGACATACTTTGGACATATTGCAAGGAGGGACCAGTCCTTGGAAAGGGACATCATGTTTGGGAAAGTGAAGGAACGGCGCAGGCGAGGAAGACCTTCTATGCGCTGGATTGATTCAGTGACTGGGGTAATGGGAGTAGGAGTGTCAGAGACAATGAGATTGGCACAGGATAGAGCAGGGTTTAGGGCTGTTGTACATAGGGATACTATGAGTCACAAGCGACTCCAAGGTACATAACAACAATTAAATTAACATAGAAGAATATAAAGGAATATGTTCAATAAATATAGTAGTTTGTAAATAAAATGGTTGAGGGTAAGAATCGTCTTGGTTAAGGCTGCGGTGACATCAGATTACCTGGTTTGAATACTGCTTTCTTGGTAGTTGTATAAAACTGACAGAAATTATTCAGTCTTTTTGTATCTTACTTTTCTCATATTTAAGATGGAAATAGGCATAGAATCTCTTTTGCTGGGTTCCTGTGATAACTCATCCATGGAATATAACTTTGCAGCAGCTGTTAAACAAAATAATTGTGACATTAACCAAATCAAAAATATCTGTAGGTGAGGGTGGTAGGATTGTGAAATGTATCATTATCTCTATATTTTCTTCAACCACAACAGAAAGTGTATTTTATCTTTACAGTAAAGAAAGGAGGAGGGGGAGAACCTTTTACAAAGTCAAACTGGTATCAATTATACTTTAGTTATTCTTTCTGTGAAATTTGAGTGGATATACATTTCTTTCCTTTGGGGAAAAATGTCAGATGAAAATACAGCTTATTAAGTGACCATGGCGTGCTTTGCATCTGTAAATAATAGGCAAGAATTGTGTTCTTCCTGACCAATACTTTATTAGGGGGAGAATGTGTGAGGTGGATCTTCAAATAACATCACAAGAGCGTTGAGCTTGTTAATAGAGAATATAAATTGGATATAGTATTTCCAGAGACACTTGCTTCTGAATCATTTTTTCTTACAAAGGAGATAAGATTTAAGCTAAATTATTTTTTTCATTTTAAAAATATGATGTAATTTTGTCTTTTTGTGACTTATTGGGCATGCAGCCCCTTATAACCAAAATAGTGTTTAGTGAAGTATGGGACAGTACATGTACTAGTGTCTTTATCAAGGTTTTTTAAAAAAGACATGAAAATTGACTTTGATGTATTACTCTCTCTTAACATCTGAAAGAAAGGCTTCTGTTCTTCTCTGTATCCCACCCAGCCCAGTAAAGTACAGTAGTCAGACTTGGATAAACACTTAGACCCACTTCTCTATTCCAGAAGGGGTCATTGGAAATTCTTTCAACATAACCTCTCATTTTCAAGATTATTCTTTCTTGGGTGGTGGCTACGGCAGCTTTCATTCTGTATATTGTGGTGAACATAAAACAAAACACTCACCGCCTGGCCAAAATGGCCAGAATTTGCTGAACGAAGCAGGCAACCGCTCCAGATGGATTTTAATGGAAACCAGACCACAATTCATTCAGATATTCAGACACAAGGACGAAATAAGAGCTATCGTACACGTCACGGAGATTTGCACTGCACTGTCGGTTTCCACCCCCCACGTATGTGTTTTTCCCTCTATATCTCATGTATTTGCTAATTTAAAATCCAGAGAAAAGTACATTAAAAAGTCACTAGAAAGCATAAGTACTAAATGAATTTACTTGTCTCTGCATTTTCATGCTTTTTGGAGGTTGGTTTCCCCTTTCTCCTCTCTTTTCCCTCTGTTTCTCCCTGTCCTTTTATGACAGGATATGTATGCTTTTAAAGTAGAGAGAATGAGTAAGGGATATATGTCACATAGAAACTTCTCATGCTTAATGGCCATGCGATATGGCCCCAGTAGTTACTGTGTGCCAAGCATGCCAGCTCACTTCTAAGAGATTGAAATACTGCCTTCTGCCTTTGTTGTCTCAGACTGGTTGAATTATATTCGTGAAATTGTAGTTGCCCTTAACATCTCATTCGGAACTTACAATCAAAGTTAAAGACAAGTGTCTAGAAGTTTTGAAATAATCCATGAGGGGTATCGTTTATTGTCTATCAAAAGAAATAATGTTTTTTTTCTTCTGTAAGAGAAACAACTGTATGCATGATACAAGGTTTCTAGAGAAGACAACCAAGCTCAAATGTTTATAGAGAGGAATAACTTTGTTACTGGATTCAATCCATTTGAGAGGTATTACATGAATGAAGATAGCTGCATAAACTAGACGTGAATCAGTTTTGTTCCATTTTAAAAATTGTAATGTTCTCCTTCCTACTCAAGGATAGAGGAGTACTTCTTTAAAATTTTATTTTATTAATTTTGCTCGGCTCCACAGTCAACACTCTTGGTACCAGCAGTCAGGAAATCAAAAAACGTATCACGATGGGAAAGTCTGCTGTTAGGGACCTCTCAAAGGTACTCAGGAGCAACAGTGTCTCTCTGGAGACTAAGGTGCGCCTGATACAGGTCATGGTATTTGCAATCGCTTGTTATGCATCAGAGAGTTGGACAATGACTAGGGAGGACAGAAGGAGAGTGGATGCTTTTGAGCTGTGGTGCTGGAGAAGGGTACTGAATGTACCATGGACTGCCAGGAAAATAAACAGATTCATCTTGGAGAGGATTAAACCAAGCTACTCCTTGGAGGCAAGGATTCTGGGGCTTCATCTGACATACTTTGGACATGTTGCCAGGAGGGACGGGTCCTTGGAGAGGGACATCATGCTTGGGAGGGTGGAGGGACGGCGCAGGAGGGGAAGACCCTCTATGAGATGGATTGATTCGGTGACTGGGGTAATCGGGATGGGTGTGTCAGAGGCGGTGCGGTTGGCACAGGATAGAGCAGGGTTTAGAGCTGTTGTGCATAGGGTCGCTATGAGTCAGAAACGACTCTACGGCACATAACAACAACAAATTTTAATGAACATTTACAGGGATTTTGGATTTCCATTGCACTATTTCCAATGCACTATTTTCTCTTAACCTCCCTCCCCCAGTTCTTTCCTCCCTTTTTTTTTCTTGAAACTCTGTTTTAATTGTCCCATTGCCACAGTGCTTGTCAAAACCAGTTGTGATTAATCTCCTTTGTCGGTGTGTCCTTTGCCATTCCCTTTCACTCCTCCCTGAGAGAGATTTCACCCTGATTCATAAGGAAAAGGGGACAGCATATTCTCTTAGCTACTTCCTGCTGAAAAGGGACACTATAGGTTTTAGGGTGAAGATCTTCTCTCACTACTCTAAAGGGTCCCTTTGGCAGTAGGAAACACGTAGACTATTACAGAGATTGATTTTGGAATTTAGATGCACTGTTATCAGTTGTGCTTAGCGGTACATGTTCATATCCTTGAAGATGCATCATGGAACTCTTGCAGCCTAGAAGACACAAATTCAACTAACAAGTTAAAAGTACATGAGTCAAAAATTAAAAGCAAAAATATTACAAGTAGAGGTTCTAACAGTGGCACAAATCAAGTTATAAGTCAAGGATAGAGTATTTCTAAGATGAGTGAGATAATGTGGGTTTCTGGGTTAATTCCTAAGCACTGGGGGGAGGGCTGAGAGGTGGTTATTACGTTTGGTCATTTTCTGTGTAAAGTTCGTCAGAGTGAATGAAGTGGCCCCTACCTGCGGATCACTTTTGACAGGAGACCTTGACATTCACCTGGAGTGCAATGTACACAGACTAGTGGAACTCTCTGGCTTCAAGAAGTTAACATATCTACTCTGAACTAGTCAGCAGGGAAACCAAAGCCAGAAAAAGAGAAATGGAAAACTATCAACACTTATTTTGGTGCTCTTTATTTCCTGATACTAGTTCAAACTGAAATAAACCTTCTGTGTGTGACGTTTATACATTGTTGTTGTTCTGTACTGTTGTACAGGACTTAGATATGACCCTCCAATGAGTTTTAAGAGGCAGTCAATCATACAGGAGGCAATTGCCCATCTTTCTCAGAGCAGTTGGTTGATTCAAACTGTGAGCCTTTGTTTTGGCAATACCATTCCTTTACACTACACTACCAGAGATGTATTTTTTTTAATATGGACTGAAGCTCAAT
>NW_006399841.1:8856604-8872586 GCF_000299155.1 Elephantulus edwardii | reverse complement strand
TTCCATTCATTCATTGTTGCACTTTTCTCCCTGCCCAACCTCCCCTCCAGTTCACTCTTCTCTTTGAAAAGTAAAAGAAAAATTCCTCCATTGTTATACAATCTCTCTCCCCAAGTCCACTTCGCTGTGCAGCCTTCATTCTGGACTCTTGTCATGACAATAATACCTAATCACATATCCCTTTTAAACAGTTCTCTCCCTTATCTGTTTCAATGCAGTATACATTATTTATCACATCTTTCTCAGTCTTCCCCTAATCCCAATGTCAGTCCCGTTTTACAACAGTGGTACTATGCAGTATTTGTCTTTTTGTGACTGAGATATTTCACTCAGTATAATGTCCTCCAGGAACATTTTGTATAATATTTTATGAGTTCTTTGTTTTTCAGTGCAGCATATTATTCCATTGTGTGAATATACCAGAGCGACTTCTCTTAAGTATTTCTTCTCTAGAGTCTCTTTGGGGCAGTCTACGCTATTCTACAAGGTTACTATGAGTTAGAGCAACTTAACAGAAATGGGCTTTGATTTTAATTAATATTAGGAACCAAAGGTGACCCCTGTTTTTCAACTCAAATGGACAGCCACAACAATGACCTTTTACTTTTTCCTCCGACATTTCGAATTTAATGTGTTAGTGAACAAAAATGAAGTTTGGAACTGAACTCACTCATGTAGCACACTTTAAACGCAACAAGAAACACATCTCTGAGATGAAACAGAATCCCAGGGTGACTGAGCACTTAGCAATAATGGATGAGAAAGGAAAATAGCTATCGGTTGACTCTTCCTATCTAAACACACTTTGTGACGTCATCACTTCCTTTGAACATTGTCTGGACAGAAAAACCGTATGCTGCCTTCTCTCTCATGACTGTTTTTGTTTCGAGAATGCATCAGAATCGGTGTGGAACACAGTGTCTGCTATCAAGGTACTGAGGACCCTTCAGAATGGTACTTAAATACCAAAGGCTTTGCCACTTTCTCTAGGAACTTTTGATGTCCTATCTATGGAAAGTGCAAATATGGCCCAATATCTATACCCTGGGAGTGTGAAAACACTGAGAATGTAACAGATATCTACACATATATTTCCCACAAGTATTCTTCACAAGTAAACATTTGTAACTCTTACAGAACATATGGATTCTATTAGTGTAGAATTAGCTCTTTCAATGGTCTGAAGTTAACTATTTTCAGTCATTGGTGATATGTAATGTAAGTGCATTGGGAAACTATTTGTTTGAGATAATATGTAATATAAGTATATTCTACATACTCTTTTTACTATAAAAATAAAGACATTCCTTTAAAGATTTTTCCACTTTGACCTGTAAGGAATAACTTTTTTTGAACTGTCAGGAATAACTTCTGAAGAACAACATTAATTTACTTCTGAGTATTATATAACACCTTAAATAGCTAGCTCTCTTTACATATCCAAAGGACATATATCTATATATCTCTATTTCTATCTATATATCTGTGTTGTTGTTGATTGCCTTTGAGTTGAGCATGACCCATAGCGACCCTATGAACAATAATCTTGAAGCCCCTCTACAACTATTGACATTTATCCAAGTTCATAGAGTTTCTGGAAGCATGTGGTTTAGCAAGTGGATGCCACTCCTGCTTCCAAATATATATATATAAAGTCTGTTCAAGGTACGGCCACATCTGCCACATGCTGTGTTAAAATCTTGAATTTAGATTTCTATTCTTGTTATGTGTTGTCAAGTTGAGTATAGCTTACCTTGCCCTGTCCTTTGTTGTTGTTGTTGTTGTGTACCCTAGTGTCAGAATCCATCCATAGCTCACCCTCCACCTGATTTTTCAGAGACTGTCGTTCCCACAGGAGGACGTTGCCCATCCTTCTCTCGCAGATCAGCTGCTGGCCTCGAACTGCATGCCTTCAGGATTGCCGCACAGCTTCTTGCCACTAGGCCACCGAAGCTGTGTTGATATCCTTGAAGTAACTATATTTTTTTGTCATCAACAAAGCCAGTCTCAATGCTCATTTAAATAACCATTTAGGATTTATAGTTCTTTTTCCAACTATGTGCATAGTTTCTCATTTTCATACTCTAGGCTCTTATATCCTTGATAAAGGAGAAGAACAAATTGTAGCTATTTAAATAGCAATATTATTTCTTTTGTTTTACTTAAAATCCTTTTTTTTTAGTTTTATACTGGTTTACTTACAAAGTTCATATACATTGTTTTGCACAATTGTTTTGCACAGCAGATCTTTCCCATTTCCTTTACTTAAAAAAAAAAAGGCAGTATTATTAAGGAATTCTAGTGGCGTAGTGGCAAGAGCAAGAATTTGTGCTGCAATCTCAAAAGTGTGTGGTTTGTGGGAGAACGATGGGCCATGGGCCAGCACTGTCCGTGAGATTACCCGCCAGAGGTCCAGGTATGGGTCAGTACCAACTGTAGGGTACACAACAACAACAACAAATTTTATGAAGAGTCAACAGTAAGGACAATGACAAGAATCAGAAAAATACTCATTAACCTTGTGTTAAGATGTTTTTAATATGATTTCAGACCCCAAAGAAACAATCTTCAGACTTTGGGAAGAAATGTGTATTCATGAAATATATGTTTGGAGCTTCTTGTAATTGCTGATTTTAAAGAGTGCCTTTGCCTTAATAAGGACTAATTAGAGGCTTAAGATGCAGCTATGACCCCTGGGCAGGGCATGTGTTGGTGATCCTTGGCCATCCCCGTCCTCTGTATCATGTTCAAGTCCACTGTGATGGTCAGGTCATGCTCAAGTCCACTGTGATGGTCAGGTCATGCTCAAGTCCATTGTGATGTTCAGGTCATGCTCAAGTCTATTGTGACGGTCACCATGCCAGTTCGTCCCGTTGAGGGGTTTCCTCTCTTTCTTTGCATAGGAAACACATTAATCAAAGCTTCTACATAGCTTCCGTTAGGTAATTCTGAGTGTATATATATCAAATTTTCAAGAAATATAGGTTCCATAGATTGCCAAAGCAGCATTGAGACTGGCTTTGTCAATTGCCAAAACATATAAGAACTTAGAGGACATTTCTTTCTTATGATTTGGTGTTGCTGTTATGACAGCTTAGTCTGTTTTCCAAGGCCTATAACCCTGATGTCTTTGAGGGAATGCATATCCTGTCACAGCGGCAGATGGTGGAATTCATTTTAATTGATTTGGAGAGTTTCTAGAAGGGGGAAAAAGAAGCTTCTTTGTTCATGCTTTGTTATGCTATTCATTCAGTAATGATGTTTAGAAGTCAAAGTTTTTAAAAAATCTAAAGTCTAAAGAGTTTTTTGTTTCCTTAGTGTCTGAAACCATATTAAAAGCATTTTAAGGCAAAATTAAAGTATCTTTTTTCTGATGCTTGCCATGGTTCTTACTGCTGACTTATTGATTAAGAATATCTACCTGCTCATTAATTATATTGTTATTTCAATAGCTACTTTTTCTTCTTTTCCTTTAGCGAGGAAATTAAAAAAGAACCTAGAATATGAAAAAGTTATGCACATAGTTCAAACAAGAACTATAAACCCTAAATGGAACTTGAAAAATGAATGTGTCATTTGTTATGGTTCTGTAAGTCATAATAAATGAGCTCTATGATATCTTTATCCATAAATAATGGCAAAGGTCTTATTTTATATGATGGCCCTTAGAACTGATATTTTTCCCTTTTTTTTAGGATTGATGAAAATTGTGAAACTTACATTTAATTTCTATACTTTTAAAAAAGAGCCAATTTCTTTTAATTCCTAGATATCTACTTAGACCTCTTGTTCATTCACCTTCGGCAAGTCTTGAATGGGAAGAAACTTGTCTTCATGAAATGTGTTTGGAGCCTCATCTAATTGCAGATTAGAGAATTTATTTGTCTTAATAAGGGATCATTAGAGACTTAAGATGCAGCTATGACCACTCTGCAGGCGGAGCCATTGTGGGGAAGTCAAGTGTTAAACCAGACAAGAGATTTTAGTATGTTGAAGGATACATTGAGTGTTGGGGTTAAAAATGTGAAAAAATATAACCATTTTCAGATGGGCCGAATGAAATCAAGGGAGAAAATTCTATGAGGAATAGAAGAGCCCTTGGAATTCCTTTTTGGGGCACTTTTACTTCATCATTGTTGTTACTTGTCTTCAAGTGGATCATATCAGGCTTGTGTGTAACACGGGGAGAACTGCCCAGTTCTTTACCTCACACTGTGTATTTCAGGTCCTAATGTGCAGCCTCCGTATCAATCCATCTTATTGAAAGTCTTCCTCATTTTCACTGATTCTCTCTCAACGATTTTATTCTCCTGTGGTCACTGGACAATCCTGATAACATATCCACATTATATAAGATGAAGTCTTGTCATCATTCTAACAAATATTCTGACTAGAATTCTTCCAAGAGAGAACTCCCTATTCTTTTGGCAGTCCATAATATATCCAATATTCTTCACTAATAACATAGTTCAAATGCATCTTCTTCCATACTCCCTATGCATTAGAAGACTTAAAAGTGAAACCTTAATTGTCTTTATTAAGAGAAAAGGAAAAGAAATCATTTTTTTCCTCTGAGGAGAATTATATGTTATAATGTACAGAGCTTTGATTTATTAGAAATTGTGATTATAAAGTTTCTCAAGATTTCAAAATTTTTCTAGTAGCAAGGGACTAGTGATCAGAAATCTTTGTATATCATGCTTAAGGAAATTATGATTCGTATAATGTCTGTTGATAGAGAAGCAAATGAATTTGAAAATGATTTTTAAAGAATGAAAGTCAATAATTTAAAAAAAATCTCAAAAAAAAAAAAACTCCTGATACCCATATAAAAAGTGACCATTTTTTCAGTCTCTTTCAGTTTATGACCATTGTTTTGAGTACAGTGAACTTAAACCTATGAAATATCCAAACCAAACCAAAACCCACTGTCTTTGTGTCGATTCTGTCTCCTAGTGATTCTGTGGGACAGAGCAGAACTGGCCGTAGGCTCCCCAAGGATGTAAATCTTTATGGATGAAGACTGCCTTAAATATTTATTATATATTGTACACACATGTGCCTTATAGGAATAAGATATTTATGACACTTGTGTTCCAAGAAGTTTTTAAAATCCTTGTTAGAGGATTTACCCTTGAAAAGAAGTGTCATTCTCTCTCGCATGGAGAGATTGGTTGACTTGAAATGTGTGCCTCTACCCACCAGACCCCTAGCATTCCTTTCTGGTTTAGGCCATTGAATTTTCTCCCATCCGTATCCTATCATAGCCTCCAATTCTGACAATCTTTCCACTCCTCACATATCCTTCGTAAGTTCCTACCCTAGACTCAACAGTTGTACTCTTTCTGATAAGTCAAATGAAGTGAATAATGAATAAATAGAAAGAATTACAGGTAAAATGCTTAAAGTTTACAGATGAACTTCATAGATGATTAAAGCTGACACAGTATATGACATGATAAAAACACCAGCCAATGTGAAAAACCGCAGGATAATTTATTATCTGTTGAGAGAAGAAAACATAAAGCACCTCCATAACTTCACAGCCTTTTTGTCATATCAAGAGTCAATCCAATCAGGATTTACTAACATCTTTACTATGTATCTTTCATCAAATTCCCTTAAACATTGAAGGTAAACTTTTCACCCTACTGACTACCTGGCAACCATCCAGCCAATGAACCAAATAAAGAAAAAAATATAACTAATTATGCAAAATATCTAAAGAAGTCAAATGGAATTGAAGCTCAT
The DNA here is from genome assembly GCF_000299155.1 of Elephantulus edwardii. Lineage (NCBI taxonomy): Eukaryota > Metazoa > Chordata > Mammalia > Macroscelidea > Macroscelididae > Elephantulus > Elephantulus edwardii. The sequence goes on along the minus strand of NW_006399841.1, from coordinate 8,866,835 downwards.
GGGCAGAGATCTGTTATAATGCCTTTTGTTTGTTTTTCTGGGTGAGAATGGCCATTTAACAGAGGGCGCAAAGGAATGGTCGGAAAATTAAAGTGGGAGTTCTTAAAACAGGCAAACCATGTTGGTGGTGTTGGGAGATCTGCTTCTAATATCATGCCTTGCAATTATGCCTTCGTCAAATAATTACTCAGTGTATTGGAATCTATAAGTCACTTAGAACATTCCTGTAACTTATCAAAAGGGCATATTTGTCTAGTCGAGGAATGTTGTTTGGTTACACTGCTGGAAATGTTTAGATGGTGAATTTGTTTTCAGCAGAGTGTAACCACTTCCTGCTTGGTTAAAACCAGCCCCTTTTGCTCACCTTTGTCCCTTCAGTATTCAAGAATCTGTACCCGTCCTACGTGGTTATCAAGTGACCAAGAGAATAATTGTTATGCCCATTTTGCCAATTAAAAAGGAAACTAAGAAATGCTGATTAACTTGCTTATCTATATAACATCTTTTATCCAGCCTTGAAACCCAAACCCGAATGTGTCTAACTGTCAAACTCTAATTCTCTCCCAGTAACTGTCTCTCTTAAAATAGTTCTTATAAGTAATAGACAAAATGATCCTAGATGTTATTGACCGGTCAACCCAGGACTATATTTTGTGTTTATATACAGGTGGACAGCTTGAAAGAAATATGTAGACATTCTTATCCACCCACTGCCACCTCACTATGGGCAATATTGATTCTAGTTCTGTTTTGTCACTTAATATAGATCTAGGAAACATGGAGGTTGTACCTTTGAACACAGTAATCTTTCGAAAAAAATTTTTTTTTTCCTTTATTTCATGGAGAAATACCCCTCCTTATCTGTATGTTAAGCACAGTTTCCTGATAGCTTAGAGTTTGAACTACCTTTGTGTTGAGAAACTTCTAGTCGTCTTGTTGTGTTAAAGGCAGAAACAGTTCAATCCATTTTAACAGGAAAATAGTACAGCAAACACGATGAGTAGTCATGGGAAGACAAAATGCAGCTCTTATTAAGAGGCAAAATGTCTCTTCCTCTCAGGATTCAGAAAGAGGCTAGTAATTACTGAGAGGTCGATGTGGAAGAGGTCCACAGGAAATGCTTTCTTGCGTCTTACTTAAGCCCTCTTTGGCTCGCTTCCAATGTTTGCTCAGTGGGGATAAGGCCGAGACCTCTGAAGAGGCCACTCCACCCCAGTGACTTGCCCAGGTTCCCCCCTTCCCTTTAAATAGCTTGTACTTCACTGTGGAAAGTGTTTGAGGGCCATTATCTTCCTGATAGGTGATACCGAGGGTAAATGGTGATTTTCCACTTTGATTCTAACAGTAAGATAAAGTTTAATCCAAAAGACTTTCAAGATTTTTAATTTTTCCAGAAACTAGTTCTTGTAGAAACAAACAAGCAATCCAAATGCTGGATAAGACCATTTCCCGCCCACCCACCCCCAATCTGGTTTTTTCCCTCAAAGATTATTTCTTCTCCGTAAATTTCCAACTGCCTCGAATCTCCCTCCCATTCTAACTCTAAGCAGAAGCTTTCCAAACACCCATTTCATTTGTATCTTAGGGAAACCTTGAGTGTCTGTGTTTAATCTGAAGCATCAGTTGTCAAGTCCATCTAAACCCTGCCCTCGAGTGCTTTGTAGCTACATTTATTTCTTTATCAAGTTTATTTCTTCCCTAATAATTGGAATTCGTCTGTCTCAGGTGTGATGTTCTGTTTCCAGACATCAATGTCATAAGCAAAACCTACTTATTGGAAATTTTCAAAGAATTATTTGACTTCACCAGAGCCATAGTGTGCCTTTGGGCTGTTCATGTTGGAATTTCTACAGAATGTAACAGAGTGGTGAGTCTGTCATTCCACATTTGTGACCAAAATTAAATCCCTCTCAGTATGGATGTATTTATTCTGGGATTTGTCAACCTGAAGGTTACTATCTGCAGGTACCTATGAATTGGTCCTGCTTTGGCCAAGTAACATCTTCTGTGGCCTGGAGTCCATGCATCTCTTTGGGAACCTGCTAGCTTTGAGATTTTCCCAAGTCTTTGATTTTTTCAGACAATGAGGAAACATACAAAGGCTTTCTTATTTAGATTTAATTCAGGAACAAAAAAAAAGTATTACCTGAATTTCTGGACTGCAAATGGTTTCACTGGGCTTGTTCTTTAAACAATTTGTATTTACTTGTGCTCAGAATTCCCAGCCCTCATTAGCTAACTGCACACATGTGGAAACCCAGAAAGACTGTGACCTTTCTCTCCACTCCAGAAAGACAAACTTGCACTCCAAATTTAGAGAGGAAATGTTTCCTGTCTCCTTGCCAGGAGCGGGGGCTGACGTTTTGCCCAAGTGTCTGTCTGTCTGTCTGTCTCTCTCTCTCTCTCTCTCTCTCTCTCTCTCTCTCTCTCTCTCTCACACACACACACACACACACACACACACATATACATATACACACAATGAGCTGTCCAAGTCCCATTAAACAGCAGGAAAATCCAGGCACCTGAGTTATTAGTGTATCAGGAAGACGGGACTCTGCTGTTGGCCAAGTGAGAAGAGGCCCCTTTGCAGTGAGCTGGGCTTTCGTATCATTTTCTTTAAAGCCCCTAAAATGAACTCATCTAATGTAGAAATTAGGAATAAGTGATAAAAGAACCTTTTCTGTCACTTATTATAAAATAAGCATCCAGAGTGTGTTTTGTTTTTTATTTATGTTTGTTTGGTTTTTAATGTTTACACATTATAAACTACTACACATTTCCTATCTTAGCTTTTCCGCTACTATCCCAAACTATTTGTACATCGTGTGCAAATACACTTCCTTACACTTACATTCTGAAGAATTCTTATTTTAAAAACCAATTAACTCTTTGCGTGGAGGCAGGAAAAGATCTCCTAGCTGACTATCCTGCAGGTTTTGGAAGACTGGAAATCCACGGAGAAGAGAGTTGGCCTGAGGAAACTCCAATAGGTTTGAACCCACAGAATTAGCAGTACCATCCCCTGCAGGCTGTGCCACCAGAAGTTCAAATCCTTCTTCTGCAAAGGAAAAAACTCTCACAAGTGATTGTCGTCTTTGAATTCAGTGAGGGGAAAGAACCTAAGTGCGCGAAGTAAAATGAAACTCTGTTAGTAGCGAAGTCAAATACGACATAGGATGATAACTAAAGGTTTGCTTTGCTTCTTGCGGTCGTGTCTTGGGTCAGAACCGACTCATAGCTGACCACCTTGCAGGTTTTCAGAGGCTGTAAGTCACATGAGAGGACAGCTTTCTCCTGGGATGCAGCTGGTGTATTTGAACCTCCATCGGTGGCACAGCTCCTTAGCACTGAATCACCAGAGCTCCCTTTTTTGGTGTACATAATTAACAGGTTGACAAGATCCTCTCCTCCTCTGAACTGTAAGTTTGTAGATTGATTTAGTGAGTGTTCTTATTGTAATACATCTGTAAAGACAAGGCCTAGAACATAGGAGTCCCTAAGTATTCTTCAATTAGACCATTGAAATATGACAAGACATTTGCCGTTTTCTGCCTACTATTACCACAATTCTTTTCTTTTTATTTTTGTTAATGAGTCATAGACTAAAAGGCTTGAAGTCATCATGAAACTGTTAGAATTCTGTGTGTATTGAGATAGTGATCTGAATATCCATTACTCAATATGCATATATTTTTGTTTGATTTTTGTTGTTGGTGGTTTGCATATAATAATTCACTTATATTTTGTTTCATTCATGTGCCATGTATTTTATAGTCTTTTATATATATTGTGTTTCATCATTTCTCCAAGTTCATAGACTCACTAGCGACCCAATGAATGGAAGACCTGAACAGCTGTATAACTTTCATTGTTTCTCCACGTTCATAGAGTTTCCAGAGGCAAGCTATTTCAGAAGTGATGCCACTCCTGCTTCCAAGCTTATTTTAATCAGGAAGCTCCACGAAATGCTGTCCACTATGGGTAACCTTTATTGCATTTGACATATCAGTGTCACAGTGTTCAGCATCATAGCAACAATGAGTTACCTCTGTACAGCAAATGGACAGACCAGTGCTATACCAAGAATGTTTGCCCAAAAACCAATTAAAACCAGGCCTGAGGGCCACAGATTAAAATCACCCACCTTTGTTTTGGTAGCATCGCTTTCTGTCCTGTGGGCCAACTGAATCTCTCTGTGTTGTTGTTATTATTAAGTGCCATTGAGTCATTGATGACTCATAACGAGCACGTTGATATTTATTTCCTTTGACTGAAACATCATACCCTTCAGTTACTTAAAAGTACTGGTGTTTGTTGACCTTTTAAGTGAGTATTAGAGGCTTAGGTAAGAAGCTTTACTGCAATCCCAAAGGCACATGGTTTTAATCCACCAGCTTTGCCATGGGACGAGGATGAGTAATCATCTTTTGTGCAGTTCAGTGCCTCTGAAAACCCACTGGATCGTTAGCTATTGGTTGACTCCTACTCAATGGTACTCAGCAACACCACTGACTTTTTCATATGTACATAAATGATGCTACATATCTATCTTTATCTCTGTAATGTTTTTAAAATTGATGTAAACACCATCTCTATGATATACCTAAACCACACAAGTCACTTTCCATGGTCTAAAAACTATGAAATACCTGATCTGTAATACAAATCCAGGTCGGCTTTGTTCTAAAGCCTGACCCTTACGTAACTTATATGTCAACCCAGCCTATGTCGCTTCTGTGCTCATAAGTGACATATTAGACTCAGGTCATGAGCACCAGATCTTCAAAGCTTTCCCTTTCCCTTCTGCCTCAGCTCGCCCCCACTTCAATATCCTTCCTGTGTATCTCTTAATGAGGCTCTTTGTTCTCTCAATAGCCTCGCCAGCACTTAATAAAGTGGATAGAATAACTTATCTTTTGTTTTCATGTTCCTCCCTAGACCTTGGGTTTATCAGTGACAACAATTGCACACACTATCTAGCAAAAGACTGTACTTCCTTCATTTCTCCCTCACTTGTGCTCAGCACATGCTTGACACATGAAATAGTTACCCAATGACTGTCCGGAAGAATACAATAATAAATGGCTTAACCACATCTTAGGTTCACAGTGCACACATGTAACACCAAGAAATCATCATCCGTGTGATCTGGGCTGTGATTAGACACTGGGCTAAAATTGTAGCCATTTATCACAGCCGCCTTAAGCCCAAGATCTTGTTAAGAAGAACATTTGGACTCTGGATCCTTCCACAGATGTCTCCTTAAAGCCACACTTTAATCACGGCACTTGTTTGCTTCAAACCTTTGACTTGTTCTTTCATTCCTTATCAAGACTGAATTTCTGAGCTGGGCTTGAAAGGGCCTCCATGTGCCAGATCGACTCACAGCAGTTTCGTTTCCATTCTGTGCGAACATTTAACTCTCAGCAGGCCAGCCTCTCTATCCTCCCACTCTCTTACTTGTCCTCTTACTTCTCTTCCACCCTCCAGTCTTTCCCCAGCTCCTTCCTTTTCCCCAGGAAACGCTCCACTGCGGGTTTTCCTTTCTGACTCTTGACTAATCATTCCACACAACTTCAGATGCTGTGTCATTCGTGGCTGTTGCCTTCTCTGGGTTTTGGTAAACCCTTACTGCCTATGTAAGAGAATCTATCACTTGTGATGTCAATTATTTCTAGCTCTGTTTGGACTATACACTGTTTACAAAACTAGTAACAGGCACCCCAAATTTCCCTTCCTGCCTAAGACTATTAGCCATTGTGTTTCCATTATTTGTTGGAATCTATTCTGCATGCTTTACAAATGTGTCATCAAGAAAAGAAATGCATTTCTCTTCAGGTTCATGGAAAAGGAATATTTCAATAGGGACAGGGAGAATGATTCTAGAAAGGTCAAAGTTTGTATGTAAGTGTTTGACTCTATTTAGCAGTGAAAAGATGACAAAGAAAATGAGTTTCGGTTCACATGATTCGGCTGAGTTTGTTATTTGGAAGTTACATGCAGGAAGCAATTTGTATTCTGCCAATAGTTGTTAGTATCTCTTGAGTTACAGCGTATGATCTGCTGATGCCGCAGCAGCAGACTAAAGTCTCTGTTTACCTAAATGTAAAGTTTTGGTTTATTCAAGTGTGGTTTTAACACTTGTTGGAAATTATAAAGGGAAATGGGCAAGATGGCTTGAAGTAATTAACATTAAAAACAGACAGAGAGATGCTGCCATTGTTATTTGGCACTAAGTTGGGACCGACTCATAGGTGACCCTCCAGTTGGTTTTTGGAGACGGAGAGTTGCCGGGCGGGAGCTCACCTGTCTTCCTTACGCAGAGCAGCTGGTGGTTGGAGCTGCCTGCACCCGGTTTGGTAGCGCAGCTCCTTAGCAGTAGGCCACCAGAGCTGATAAATAGAGTGACAGATCAGGGGGAAAAGATCGTATATGCCCTTGGTAGAGAAAGAATAGCGCCAGTTTTACCTTTGCTTTTTCTCAATAACTTCACTTTTACAAAAATAACAAAACCGAGTTCCTTTTGTGTTATAACTATAAATTTGAGTTATCCCTCAAATTAAAATCAGAAATGAAATTTTATTGTAAATAATATTAATATACTGTAATATTGATTATAATATAATTAATAATAGTAATAGTTTAATTTTAAATAACATTTAAATCAGAAATTTTCTTTCTGTTCTCCTTCTACCGGGGGTCAGGTGCTTTGGGGCCTCTGGCCTTCTGGGGGTCTGTCCCTAGGGCAGGCCTAGAACCCACACCACCCTGGGGGCCAGAGTGCACCAGCGGTTCCGTAGGAGAGCCGTCTCCTCCCGTGTGATTTCTAGGACCGTATGGAGCACCATCTATCATCGGCTCTGATTAGATGACCAGGTGTTTTGCGAGGTTTTTTGGTGTGTGTTTTTTTTTTTCAGGGTCTGCAGGTTCACAGTCACAGCTGAAATGAGATGGGAATCTCTTGGGGAACAGGAGTTAGGAAGCAAAATGGCAACTTAGCCAGTAACATTTTGTTTAAATTTACATGCAATTAAAATTCTCATATTATGATACTAATAGTCCTTTTTCCTTTCTGGTTACAGAAACTTTAAGTGTTTTTAATGCCTTTAGCAAAATCATCTTTTTTGTTTCTTACTGTCTCTAATTATTAATTCAGTTTTACTAAAAAGGAAATACAAAATAATAAAAGGAAAAACCCACGTTGTGGGGAAGTTGCCTTTTTTATCTCTCCTCAAATAGTTGTTAGGACTATGTAGGGAGTAAATGATTGTTCTGCTATATGTTCTTTCTCTATTGGATTGTGAATTCATTCAGCACAAATTTCTGAGTTTCCTATATGAGGTTTTTGGTGAAGTGGTCCACGTGCTCTGCTGTGTATTGTGAAGTCCACTGTGTGAGCCCTCCGGCAGCTCCCTGGAAGGAAGCCAGAGCAGTCTGCATCCATGGAAGGTTTGTCACCTTGGAGACCTTTAGGGAAGAGTTCCTTGAGCCTTTAGGGTTGCTGTGAGTCAAACTACCCAATGACAAAGAGTACGTGGTTTTAGCTGTTGAATGTGAAGAATGAAACATGGAATTTACACATTCATCTGATACTGTCAGGTGTGGTGAAGTCAACGATAACTCATACTGACCCTGTGAAAAAGGGATCATGGCATCATCCAAACTGGCAGTGTCCTCATGATCTCTGATATACATGCGCCCTCTGACAGAGTCACTGTATCAATCTATCTTGTTAAGGGTCTTCCTTTCTTTCACTGGCCCCAGCCTTTCCACCAGGATGTCTTGTTCCATGGCCTGGATCCTTCTGACAACATGCTCAAAGTACTTGAGGTGAAGTCTGTCCAGGGGATGGTCGGTACTCGTCTCCAAAACCACCTGCATTATTATTACATATGCCATCAAGTCGAGTATGACTCATAGAAACCCTATGGACAACTGAACTCCGAAGATATGAACTCTGTTCATTACCTCAGTCACTGAGTCAATCCATCTCATCCAAGTTCTTCCTCTCCAGCGCTGTCTCTCCGCCCTCCCAAGCATGATGTCCCTCTCCAAGGACTGGACGCTCTTTGCAACATGTCCAAAGTATGTCAGACAAAGCTTCAGAATCCCTGCCTCCAAGGAGCAGCCTGGTTTCATCCTCTCCAGGACAAACTTGTTTGTTCTCCTCACAGTCTGTGGTTTACTCAGTACTCTTCTCCAGCAGCACATCTCAAAGGCGTCATACATATTAATTTACAGTCTTCTGTGATTGTTATATGCCATGAATCAGAGTCACCGGATTTTTGACTCTCTGCGATGGGTTTTCAGAGTCTGTCAGTAACTCCAAAGGAGATTGCCCACCTTTCTTCCTCAGAACAGCCTGCAGATTTGAACTGCCAGATATTAGGTTATCAGTGAAACTCCTTACCCACAAGACCATGAAAGCACAATCCAGAGATTGTAAATACAACATGAATTCTCCTTAGATTTAATAATTAAAATCCATATGGAATCATTCATTCACAAATCCTCCTAGAATATGTAATTTAAATGGTTCTAAGACCTTTAAGTTTTGATGTCAAGATGTGAATGACATTCTTCTCCTTCACACTGGCAGTGTGAAGTTTGATGCTGACTGCTTTCCATCCCCTCTCCACCAAGACGTTCAGAGTCCTGAGAATGAACCCCAAGACCTTTCAGGAAAAAAGCAAGAAAACCAAAGCTGAACATTACAAAACACAGGGATAGGTATAGCGATAATACAGCCTGTTCCTAGAAGACCAGTCCAGGACAAAGATCTGTCATTTCAGAATGTGTGGCATAGGACCATTTCTGTTTGCACTAGCATTTAGATATATGTGAGGAGGGAAGAGTGTCAGCAATCCATCTTTTCTTTATATTCTTTTAGGCAGTTCCAAAAGTCCTTTATGGGAGGATGTATTTGAAAAGTGCTGCTTTTTTGTTCTTTCCGCAATCAGGTAACCATTCTAAAGTCACTGAGGTTCCACTTGAGAGGCCACTTGCTATTACCATTTGTGCTTTGTGTCATAAAAGGGCCCTATTATTTTCCGTGAGACCCCTTAGCAGCAGTTCCAATGGAAAGGCTAGAGATTTGATTATACAGGTCTCTCTCCCAAACACATCCTTTCACACTTGACATTTACACTGGTTGTGGATTTTATGTAACTCGTTAGAGAGCTGTCTGAACCTTAAAAAGGTGTTAGTCTTTCTAGAACCCTCTGGCAAAGGAAAGGCTTTTATGATGCTTAAATGTTTGGAATTGAAGCCTGAAGCTGTGGTTGTCTGATTGGAAAGTGTTTGAGGGAACAGATTTTGTTATTTTTCTAAGTGAGGCTGCAGGAATTGAGTTGGAGATATCACTGACTGAAAGGAATTTTTCCCCTCAAAGAGCTGAGAACGAACGGAAATGATTCCAGTGTTTAAAGCCCTTCATTTCCTCTGGGAGCGATGTCTCCAAGGCTGAGACAAACCATTCCAGTTGGCCTCTGCCTGAGTTTTATGGGAACAGAGATTAGGAAGTTGTGTGGTCAGAATAGTCATTGTACAAATTGCTTCCAGTTTAAAAACCACAAAGTTCTTGACAGAGCCACGGTTTCTTGCCACATTGTACTTTTTTCACATGTTGACTGACCTGTCACGCAAGAATTACTCTGCCGGGACTTCATTGGTTCTTTCAGTAACTTCCGCAAGTTATTTCCCCGCTGTTTCTTTTGGGAAGAGGAAGCAGAGTTTATGCGAGACGTATTCAGGGTCCCTATAAAGTTTCTTTGTAAGGACATATTTTGTCCCATGTCTGCTGCCTTACATCGGAAATACAATAGCACTGGGCCATAGTCAAGCTTATAAAAATAGTTTCTTCCTTCCTAATTTCAGTCTACACTCTCCTTTCTGCCTTACTTTCCTGAGTCTGAGAGAAATAAAATGCTTGATGTGTTCCTGAAACTCAACCCCTGGGACTCTGTGACAGTAGTGCCTTAGGGAAGTAGAATGGGATCCGTCACACAGGAAAATATCCTGTGCCCTCCCTCCTTCCCCACCCAGGGGATAGGAGTCATCTTTGTACTAAGGGTACCCACCATAGGCCTTGATACATCCATTTAAAGCGGGTATATATTTAAAGTGTGAAGTAAACTACAATAGTAACACATGTACATTTGGGGGCATACAATTGAGGATAAATAAGTTTTTTTTTCTTTTTTTTTCTATAATTATATTTTATTAATTT
>NW_006399841.1:8784236-8854108 GCF_000299155.1 Elephantulus edwardii | reverse complement strand
CCCTCTAATGAGGATAAATAAGTTTGATTCTATTTCTTGAAAAATCAATAGCTGTTCTCTGTATTAAAAATTGTGTTGAAGAAGAAGCTACAAATAAAACTCTCTGTTCTTCTAAAAATATCATTTTCCCCCTTGCTCTTATCAACTTCCTAGGAAGTTATGTGGCATTGAGAACTCCTCCCTGTTTGGCTCCACTTGTACCAAGTCACTGAATTCTTGGAGTCAAATAATCCCCTTTTTTAGTGGTTTTTCCAAGAATATTTTCATCCTAATGGAGATTGGTAGTCTTTTTTCTTATGTAGCTGTTAAATGCCTTGGTAGTGCTGCTGTCAAGTGCCTTCAAGCTGGTTATAAATCAAGTGTTCAAATGCACCTTAGCAATCTGATATTTAGCATTGAACAGAATTTGCATATAATAGTTGCTCATTTGTCAAATATGTGCAGTTGATAGGTAGATAAGGAACCGGGAATGGCAGATTCTCTATCTCCAAATGTTAGGAGAGGAGCAGAGGCAGATCTTATATACAAAACAAAAGGGTTGTAAAAAAAGTGTACATTTGCTATGAAGTAATCCTGATCCAGGCTATAGTCTTTGCAATTGTGTGCTATGCATCAGAGAGCTGGACAGTGACCTAATCTTTACTGATAAAGTTTGTATATATTGATTTTCACACTGGATTTTTCTCATTTCCTTTACCCTTCCCTCCCTCCACCCATCAAATTATGAGACCCTATGATTACACTCCCTGCCCTCTGACCCCCCTCCCTGCCCCCCCATGCTCATACATGTTTTGCTAATTATCTTTCTATTCCTACAATAATAGTCTTATAAGGTATTTGTCCTTATGGGACTGAGTTAGTTCACTTAGCATAATGCTCTCCAGTCCCTTCCAAATTCGGAAGTGATTTTCAAAATCATTGCTCCTGCATTGCTGTGTAGTATTCCATTGGGTGAATATACCATCATTTCTCAATCCATTCGATTGTAGGTGGACATTTGGGCTGTTTTTATGTTCCTGCGACCGTGAATATTTTAAGTTTTAGGGGAAATCAAGGGAATGTATTTGGTTTAAAGTTTAAAGATTATCACAGCATATACATTTCTCAGCGGTTTACCAGAAATTCCAAGGTCATTCTTGCTGTGCAATTTCCCCTTTTTGGTCAGGAGTCTTTGATCACTATGTTTAGTAACATTAGCTCTGTGCTATCAGTTCTACAGGGGTCATGGCCAAGGAGCCAGTTGTTGATGGAGGTCATTAACCACTCCCTCCACAACCCCCTCCTTTTCTGACTCGCCTTCAGGTGGGCAGAGGTCAGTTCTTGTGCTGCTTGCAAGCTTTGAAGACCCTTAAGCACTATGCAGTCAATCTGAAGACAGAACAGAAGAACTAAGCATGTTATTAGGTCTAGTAATTGGATGTCCCATTGAAAACATGACATACACATACAAACATGAACCCAAATTCCATGAGGTATTTGATTATATAAAGCAGTAACAGCAGCTAGTTTTTGGTCATTATTATAAAGGTATCTATCATACATGTTGGGCAATTCAACTTTGTACAGACGTATAACTTACATAATGACAATAATTGGTTTTGCCACTCAACTCTTACTCATTGTGGTTTTCCCATCACACTTAACCTCCCTTTCTTCTTTCCTCCAACTCCTGTAGTCACTCATAAATGTATTCTCTATATGTTTGCCTTTTTCTTATGTAAATGAGTGCATGTGTGTCCCTCGATGATTGGCTGTTTCACTCAACATGTAGATATGGCAGTATAGTTAGAGCAAGTTGCCCTACTAACCCAAATGACCTGGGTCTCGAGTGGTTCAAATGCACTAATGTTTGGCTCAGTGAGAGGAGGGTGTGCAAGCGCCTCTTTAATTTACAGCTTTGAAAACCCAATGAAGTGTCCTGTGTGTTAGCAAGGTCTCAGCAGCAGTGAATGCATCTTCCAACCCATGCGTCCTGCAGCGTGGATCAAGACTTTATTTCTCCTCCCCATGGAGCAGTAGTATCCCGCTGGATGGAATTCACATACCTTTGTCCATCCATGTGCTGGTGAGTGTTTAGGTGGTTTTTACCTTTGAAAAACGTTTCAGCACCACGAGGATTAGTGCCACGATGAACATGGGTTTACAAATTTATTTCGAGGTCACATATATCAAATCTTTTCCATATGGATGTAGGAGTAGGATTGCTGGGACTTTCATAGTTCTGTTTTTAGTTTGTGAGGAACTGCCACCCTGTTTTCCATAATTGCTGGAAAATATTTTGTATTTTGCATGGCTATCAGCAATGCGTCAAGGTTTCGGTTTCCTCTTGTCCTGACTGATTTTTGTTCTTCCTTGCTTGTTCTCTCTTCCCTTCTCTTTCTTACCCCCTTCCCTTCCTTCCTTCCTCCTTTCCTTTCCCCTCCCTCCCTTCCTTCCTTCCTTCCTTCCTTCCTTCCTTCCTTCCTTCCTTCCTTCCCTCCCTCCCTCCCTTTAGCCATCCTGATGCGAGTGTACTGGTGTCTTATCGTGTTTTTTATTTGCTTTTCTCTAAAGGCTAATATGCCTTGGTAAAGGTTCAGAGTACTCCTTAGAGATAAAAAAGCAAAGGTTTTTGTCTTATACTCTTTGGGCATGTTGTTAGGAGGGGCTGTTCCTTGAAGGGTGACATCATGTGTGGAAAGGTGGCCAGTCAGTGAAACAGAGGAAGATCTGCAACAAGATGGACTGGCCCAGCAGTGGGGGAAGAATGTCAGAGCTGATGAGGATGGCACAGAGTAGGACAGGGCTCAGATCAGTTGTTCATGGCATCGCTGTGTGTTGTACTCAGCTCTAGACCACATAAAAAGAATGAAAAAGGCTAATTATGTTGACTATCTTTTCATGTATCTGGTGGCTGTTTAAATGTCCTCTCTGGTGAAATGTCTCTTCAGATCTTTGGCCCATTTAATTATTGGGCTTTTTGTCTTTTTTGTTGTTAGGCTGTCAGAGTTTTAAATGTATTTTGGCTGTTAGTTTCTCATTGCATATATAGTTTCCAGAAAAGCTCTCCCAGTTAGTATTTTGTCTTTACAATTTTTGTTGGATACTTTTGAAGAACCAAAGCTTTTTATTTTTATGAGGTCCTATTTATTTATTTGGCCTTTGTGGGTTTTGCTTTTGGAAAATGCATTGTTCAAAGCTATACCAAACAGCTTTGCCCCAACATTTTTCTAAGAATTTCATGTACTTTGTATATTTAGGCTCTTACTTCACTTTAAACTTGATTTGGGGTACGGTTTGAGACATGCAATTGGCTCTGCATGGGGAAATCCACTTTTCCTAAAACTATTTCATGAAGATAGTATTTTTTTTTCTCTTTCTTCATGTAGAAATCCAATTTTCCCAACAGTATTTATTGAAGAGATTACTGTTTCCTAATTGAATAGATGCTTAATACTCAGGTAACTGCTGTGATATGTGTTTGTTCCTCAATTTTTAATTATATTTAGTTAGATTTTAAAATATATTTTACGATATATTCAATAAGTCTATTTTTTTAATATAGTCACCATGTATTATGTCTTTAAATCAGGAATTATAAATTCTAGTGCTTTTTCCTTCTCTTTCAGCATTGCTTTGACTGTTCAGGTCTTTTGCCATTCCATGAAAAGTTGAATTTTTCTTCTAGTTCTGTAAAGAAGACTGTTGAATCTATAGATAAATGAGTAGTATTGACATCTTAAAAATATGATGTTTTCCAGTTCATTTCCACATTTATTGAAATCTTTAATCTTTTGCAGTGGTATTTTATAGTTTCATAGTTTTTTTTGTTGTGATCATAATCTATTCCCAGATAGTTTACTCTCTTCAGTGCTACTATAAATGGAATTGTTTTCCTAGTTTCTCTTTAGACTTCCTCCTCACTAATGTATAAAACCCCACTTTGTTTCTGTTTACTAACCCTTTACCTTGTACTTAATCCACCACCATAACCAAGTAGACTACAGAGATGTATAATCGACATAATCTATTACATTAACAGAGTAAAGGAAACAAACTCAAAGATCATATCTATGTCTGAAAAATTAAACCACTCTTTTTGATTAAAACCCTAAAGAAGATGATCATAAAAGTGCAATTCGTCAGTCTGATCAAGGACATATATGCAACACCAATATCCAACATTGTGCATAATGGAAAAAGATTGAGGGCTTTCACCTTGGACTAAGGTGCAGCTGATACAGGCCATGGCCTTTGCCATTACTTGCTATGCATCAGAGAGCTGGACAATGACTAGGGATGACAGAAAAATAATTGATGCCTTTGAGCTATGATGCTGGAGAAGAGTATTGAATGTACTATGGACTGCTAAGAAAATGAACAGGTTCATCCTAGAGAGAGTGAAACCAAGCTGCTCCTTGGAGTCAAGGATTCTGAAGCTTCGGCTGACATACCATGGGCATGTTGCAGAAGAGAGACCAGTCCTTGGAGAGGGACATCACGCTTTTTCTCACATACCTTAAGCATGTAGCTTCTTGTTGCTGTTAGGTGGCATTGAGTTGAGTATGACTCACAGTGACCCTCTGGACGACAGATCTGAATCCTGTTCTATTCTGTGTCATCCTCAGTCTCTGACACACTTGAGCTCATTGCCACAATCACTGTCAATCCACCCGGTGGAGGGTCTTCTCTCTTTTTCCCCCTTCACTTTTTCATGCATAATGTGTGTTCCTCTCGAATATATACCCCTCTTAGTAGTATATCCAAAATATGTGAGGTGAAGTCTGATCACCTTTGCCTCCAGGGACTGCTTTGGCTGTACTTTCTCTAACACATATCGGTTTGTTCTATTAGCAGTCCTTAGGATATTCAGGACTTTTCTCCAACATCACAACTCAAAGGCATCAATTATTCTTCTGTCATCCTTAGTCACTGTCCAGCTCTCAGCAGCATAGCAAGTGATTGAAAAGACTATGGCCTGAATAAAATGCACCTTGGTCCTCAAACTAACATCACTGCTCCTCAGTATTTCTGAGAGGTCCATGATTGCAGACTTTGCTAGTGTAATACATCTCCTGATCTCTTGACTGCTGGTGCCAAGTGTATGACTGGGCATGTTGCTAGAGAACGCTATTCCTTGGAAAGAGTCATCATGCTTGGAGAGGTAGAGTGTCAGCAAAAAAGGGAAGACCCTCAATGTGCCCTATGTACAGGAGATCTGAACCCTTCCCTGTTCTGAGCCAGTCTCAGTAATTCCAACACTCCAACCCCATTTCCCCAGTTTCTGTATCAATCCATCTCATTTTCTTAGTCTTTCATCTTATTAGTCAATGGTTCTTTTTTAAGAAAAAAAAAAAAGACACACCCCGGTTGTGATAATCTCTAGTAAGTTGATCTCAACTCTTGGTTGGACTCCATGCATTACAAGATAGACTTGCTTCAAAGGATGTAATTGTTATAGAATCAGATTGCTAGACTTCTCTGATGCTCTGCTGGGTAGCTTCAAAATGCCAAGGAGGACTCAAGTAGATGTAGGAAGAGACACCAAGGGGATCGACACCTGAGTCTTCTAGTTGTTGCCAACACTTCATTAGCAAATACTGGACCCTTGATCCTAGGGGAAGTTATTGTTACGTGCTGTCGAGTTGAGTATGACTCATAGACAGCCTGTGAATAACAGAGGTGAACCTTGTGCTATCTGGAGCCATCCTCAATCATCTTAGATGCACACTGGAATCCATTGCTGCAGTCACTGCGCCAGCCCATCTCATTGAGCGTCTCCCCTCTTTTACTGACCCTCCAGCTTTCCAAGCAGTTGCCCTTTCTAAAGAACCTTCCCTAACAACATGCCCAAAGCATGTGAGATGCAGCTTTGCCCTCCTTGCTTCCAGGGAGCATTCAGGCTGTACTTTTTCCAGGAAATACCGATTTGTTCTTTTATGGTCCATAAGATATGAGGATAATGTCTATGAGTCTCTGGTTATGACATTTTTGTCAACTGATCAATATGTAGTGTCTGTTTCAAAATACTTTATTTAATACAATTGTTGATGCATTAACATTGAACTCACACCAAGAGAAAACGATCCATGCGTGAATGAAGCTTAGCTAACATACCCACTTCCTCCTCCATAAGGCCCAGCACAGCCTCCTTGCACTTAAGAACACTAAAGAGTGCTTGAGTGCTGTGAGTGGAGGCAATTTTAAACAGTAGAATCGCCAATAAAAGGCATGAAAATGGGAAAAATATGGCACTAAATAGACCACGAAAAGGACATTTGTTTACAACATGAGAGCTGAAAAAAGGCAGAGTGTGGCCTTGCTTAACCTCAGCTGGGAACATATGCTTCGGGCAGCACAAATTTTTTGCTGTCTTGCACATGTCTGAAAATGGCTGCAAAAGTATTATATGGAGTTTGAGATTACCAACAAAGTAAATAATTAGCAACTATGCATAGTTGGCAAATAAAGGATTTACAAATAAAGATCTAGAAACAAAGAGGAGCAAAGGTATCTTTCAGTCTGCTTTCAATTGCTAGTAACATCAACAACCCCCCACCCCCACCCCCCAAGCAAGCATAAACAATGACTTAACCTGCTTCCCCCTGGAGAATAGAAGCACTTTAGTGACTTCCTCATTTAGGACTTAACTCTCAGCTGTTCTAGGTGGATACCTTTGATCTGTCTGCCTTTGCTTTGTGACTGCAGATGGCTGTCCCTTGTAAGCATTCCACCCACATTCCAGACCTAAAGAAAAGGGAACAAGTGCAGAAGACAAGTATCAGCTGAAAGTGTCCTCGCTCAAGAGCATTTAACTAACTTGTGCACCGGCAGCCCCACCTGGTAACATGGTCCTGAGTTACCAGATACTTGAGTGGAGCTAGACATTGTTGTTTTTATAACTGGGCACATTGTTAACCATTAATAATATTAGAGGGATAGTAGGACGAGAATTGTGTTAGGGTGGATGAAACAATTGTTCGTGTGAATTAATAAAGATGTGCGCTGGGGGCTTGAGAAGAGAGCACCATTTTCTCCATAGCATCCACTCTCTTCATGTCTCCATATCCCATTTTGATAATTCTCACAAGGGGTTCAGCTTTTTAAATAGTATTATTTCATACTTAATAGACTATAATATTGCATGTAATCATAACTTTTTAGATAAGCTTTGGGAAACCAAAAATTCCATGCAGCTTGCTTTATTGCACTATTCGCTTTATTGTGATGTTCTGGGCCGAAACCACAGTAACTTCCACGCAGACCTTTACTGGGCCGAGACACAGCCCACTGCACGCTGCTACCATGACCATTACTATAAAAGCCTCCATCTGACTTAATCTTCAGGAAATGCTAATCACGTGCTTAATTTTGTTATGTGAACTCTTTGCCATGGAAAATTAAATTTGCCTTTTTTTTTTAATGTTAATTAAAGATAGGATTTCTAGTGTGTCTCAGTTATCACATAATGGTGTTAAGTAGGACACCACAGACTTCCTGGATACCAAAGTACTGCTCCCACATTGTGGATTCTTACAAATAATCAAAACAATCTAAGAACACCGTAGCGCTGTTCCACTGTCATAACCATATGTGGGTGTTGGCCTTCTTATCCCTCTCATTGTTAAGAAAGCAGAAGAAAATGAAAATATTGACAGTTTTCAGGGTCAGTTGACAACTCTCTCTTCACCTTGGCAGGAAGTGTCTGAAGTTTAAATGACCATTTCCATCTTGTCAACACATTTTACACCACCTTCTTTGTTCGTCTTTTACACTCGGTGAAAAATAGCTTCGCTCATTCACAGCCCGTAGTTTGCTGAAGGAAGGGGCCCACTCACGCACTGAGTGTTGTTCCGTGGCAGAGCTGAAATTGTTATTTTATATATCATCTCATGAAGTATTCACTTCAGTCCATAAGGAACTGATTAGGATGCTCACGAACACATTTACCTGAGGTTCGTAGCGATAAATATATTGAAGAAGGCCTGACGTGAGGCTGGAGTAAACAGATGAGAAGGAACAATTAGAAGATGTTTTGTAATAGTGAGATCCTCGTGGCTTATCTGAAAGACAGAACAACAGGAATAATCAACATCTCATGCCTTACATCTCGTTCTGTTTTAAAAATGATAATAGCCTGAGAAATTGGCAATGTGGAAGCAAAATTGCCATATCTTTTATTAATGGATATAAGGTGAAGGGGAAGAACTCAACTGGAAAATGATCTCTGTGTTTTAAGGCTTCTACAGGGAGCTAACATTGGGCCAGTGACAACTCCGGATAAGAAGAAAGTCATCTGCAGAACTCTAAGTGAGAAATTATAAGGACTGAGTAAGTCAGGAAATTTAAAGGCTTCAGGAAGTAGGAGCGGATCAAATAGCCCACATTAGATATTGGGGGGAAATGGATTGAGGCGGAAGAGAGACCTCTAGGCTTTTGTCCTGTGTAAGTTTCTCATTCACTTCGTTGAGAAACAAAATCTACAAAAAACAAATATTCTAGAAAACTCACAAAAGGTCTAGTTTGAGAACCATTGCATATGTGGGGTTTTAGTGTCAAAGAATACTTAATGAGCTCACGCAAAACCTGTACTTAGACCAAGAAGCTGCTGTCTGAACAGAGCAAGGAAACATTGATTTTTTTTTTAAGTGCATCAGGGCTGTATACTTTCTCCATTCCTATTCAATCTGTATGTTGAGCAAATCATGTAAGAGGCTGGACTTTATGGAGAAGAATGTAACATTAAGACTAAAGGAACACTCATCAACAATCTGTGTTGTGTAGATGATACAACCTTGCTTGCTGAACGGGAAGAGGACTTGAAAGGATTCCTGTGGGAGAACAAACACTATAGCTCTTGGTCTAGATCCATCTCAACCACATGAAAGCAAAGATCCTCACCATTGGGTCAAGAGGCAGCATGCTGATAGATGGAGAAAAGACTGAAGTTGTCACTGATTTTATCTTACTTGGATCCAAAATTAGCACCGTTCATAGCAGTACTCAAGAAATAAAAAGACTTACTGCTTTGGGAAAATCTGTTGTCAAATACCACTCCAATGATTTCAGTTTAAACACTGAAGGTACATCTGATTTAAGCTGTGGTCTTTTCAATAACTTGCTATGCGTCTCAAAGTTGTACAATGATTAAGGATGGCAGAAGAATGGATGCCTTTACGTTTTGGTGTTGGAGAAGAATGCTGAATGTCCCATGAATTGCCTAAAAAACAACGAAATGTGTCTTGGAGAAAGTACAATCTGGGTGCTCCTTGGAGGCAAGGAAGGTAAAGCTTTGTCTTACGTATTTGGGGCGTATTTTAGGAGGAGCATGTGAAAGCTCTTAGCAGAGCTAATGTTGGTGAGGTAGACTAGATGGCGATACCCAGGCAAGCTACTTCCTTACAGTACGTTCCTGGGCCTTGTGATGACGGTTGTTGTTAAGTGTCGTCAAGTTGTAGATGATTCATAGCGACCCAATGAATGAAAGACCTGAACACTTGTATAACTTACATCATTTCTCCAAGTTCATAGGGTTTCCGGAGGCAAACTATTTCAGAAGTGGACGCCACTCCTGCTTCCAAGTTTGTTTTACTTGGGAACTCCACCAAGCACTGTCCACCATGGGTAACCATTATCACATTTGACACATCAGTGTCACCGTGTTCAGCATCACGGCAACCAAGAGTTACCTTTATACAGCAAATGGACAGACCAGTGCTATACCACTTAGAAGAATGTTTGACCAAAAACAATTAAAACCAGACCTGAGGGCAGCAGATTAAAATCATCTACCTTTGGCTTGGTAGCATCATGTTCTGTCCACGAGGCCAACTGAGCTCTCTCATTGTTGTTTGTTGTTGTTGTTAAGTTCCGTCAAGTTATAGATGACCCAGTGAACAAAAGACATGAACACTTGTACCGCTACCTGGTCTTAACTGTCTCTCAAGGGGGAAAAAACTGATTCAGCATAGAGCGGGGAAGGTGTGTGACTCAGAGAAAACCTACCAATAAATCAGCTAAAGGTTAGAATTCCTCAATTTGTCTTTCCTATTGAAGAGGTTTGGGTGCTTAGTGGTAAGAAACTCTGCTGTGGTCCTGAAGCCACGTGGTTTACATCTACTAGCTGCTACACTGCAGAAAGAGGGACTAGCCCTTCCCGTGTGATATGTTACCTCTGAACCCCACTGGAGGTCAGCTTTGGGTCATTTCTGACTGGATGGTACACAAAACAACAGCAACAGCATTCATTAAGAAGCTTTGGTGGCTTAATGGTAAGGAATTGCACAGTCAACCCAAAGGTAGGCAGTTCTACTAGCTGCTCTGTTGGGGAAAGATGAGCAGTCTCCTTTCTGGCAGTTCAAGTCTCTGAAAAGCCTCTGGAGGGTCAGCTATTGGTTGGTTCTCACTCAACCACACACAACATTCATTTAAAAGGTCATTTTGAAGCTGTGGTATATTCACACAATGGAATACTATGCTGCATTGAAAAACAAGGAACTCATGAAATATTATTCAAAATGGGTGACCCTGGAGGACATTATACTGAGTGAAGTATCTCAGTCACAAAAGGACAAATACTGCATAGTGCCACTGTTGTGAAATGAGACTGACATTGGGGTTGGGGGAGACTGAGAAAGATGGGATAAATTGTGTATACTACTTTGAAACAGATGAGGGAGAAAACTGTTTAAAAGGGATATGTGATTAGGTATTATTGTCGTGATAAGAGTCCAGAACGAAGGCTGCAGAGTAAAGTGGACTTCGGGAGAGGGATTGTATAACAATGAAGGATTTTTTCTTTTACTTTTCAAGAGAAGAGTGAATGTAGGGGGAGTGGTGGGCAGCGAGAAAGTGCAACAATGAATGAATGGAAATCCAAGGTCTCTGTAAATTTTCATTAAAATTAATAATAACAAAAAAATTTTTTCCAGGATGGTTTAAAGTAATATAGTTTGAAAACTAATTCAACTATGGGAAAAAACCAATTTTTCTATAAAGGAAGAGGCCCTGTTGTTACATTAGGGAAAGGTAGTAGTGCCCAGCATAGATTGCAGCATAGAGACAGACTAACAGTTACAGAACCTCCTCTTGATAAAGGAAGTCCTGCTCAGCAGCCCCGTATTGGACAGGCCAGGTGGGAGGGATAATTAATGCACCCTGTGGCTGAGCAGAAAGTTAGAGGCTGCCCTGAGCTGCCCACATCCCCCAGGATAAAGACTACTTCCAAAAGATGGACGCTTGAACACTCGAGCCTAGCTCAGGTACACCCGGAGTTGCTAAGAGTCCAGACTGACTAGACATGGCTGGTTTGGCCTGGGGTCTAGGGCCTTCTTTAAAGAAGTACATTCACTTTAGTGCTGCAGACCGAGTGACAGTGACTGTGAGCTGAGGGTGACCACTGAGCCCTTGAAATGCGGCTAGTCTGGATGAGATTTGCTGAGATTGTAAAAGGCACTACACCTTTTGAATACTTAGTATAAAAAATGTAAAATGTCTCATTTTAATTTCATATATGTTGCTTATACCTTGAAATGATAGCATTTGGTATGCACTACGTATAACACAATGCTCAAAACTCAAAATTCTTTCTGTAAGTGCAAACTGACTCGTAGCTGATTGTCCTGTAGGTTCTCCGAGGCTGTAAATCACACATGCAGAGATGATTCATTTCGTTCACAGAGCAGCTGGTGGATTGGAATATCCTGTCCACGCTCTCCCTCAGGTGAAACTGCGGAGTGCGGATAAACATTTTATTTCATAAACATTTTTGTGGGGAGTAAGTTTAGTTCTTACACGTAAGAGTATATGTAGTATTCACAACAAAATCAAAAAGGTGAGTTCTACTTTTTATTGTATTAGATGCTCACGTGGAAGAGTCTGAAGAGTTGTGTTCTGGGGAACTGTGAGGCCAACCTCTCTGGCAATTTGAGTCCGCCAGGGACTTCTTCGTTCTGATTTGACAGCAATGAGTTTGAGTCTGGGATTTTTTAATACTTTCTTACTATTTCCCAATCTGAAAGCCCAAAAGGGCTTAATTCTTGGTGATTTCAAAATGCACATACTATTTCCTCATGAAATTTCATTATAACTCATTGGTGTTCCCGTTCTGTTCTGTGAGGTTAAAGGATCTCTGTCAGGGACAACTAAATTCAGAAAGAATCACGATGTATTAACTGCTGAGGGCATGGTTCACGCCAGAACCAATATTAACTATCCCCTCTGCCTGGAACACTCTTTCCCTGGTGAGTCCCGAGTGCTGCTCCCTTACTTTTTTCAGGTCTCTTCTCAAATGTCATCCTTTCAAGAGATCTTTTCTGACTGCATTATTGAAAATAGCATCCTGTCATGCTCTACCTCTTTCCTGTCTTTATTATATTTTTCATTACCTTGGCATTCTATTCCCTTCAGTCCTTCTTTATATTACATATTTTAAATCAGATTGTCTCCTTAACAAGCATAAATTTTCCCCATTCACACAATGTTCCCTGTGGTATCCCCAGAGTCTAGAAATAGGCCCATTTTTTTTTGTTGCTATAAAGTGGATTCCAATTCACAGTGACTATGTTTGCAAAGTAGAACTTCTCTGGTCTTCTGGAAGTGATTATCACCAAACTTGTCTTCTGAGGCATTTATGGATGGGTAAGCTAGTTGTTGTTGTTGTTGTTATGTGCTGTCTTGTTGCTTGCATAGCGACCCTATGTACAGCAGCTCTGAACCCTGCTCTATCTTGAGCCAACCTCATTGTCTCTGACACACCTACTCCCATTACCCTAGTCACTGAGTCAATCCATCCCATCCAGGGTCGTCTTCTCTTGTGCTGTCCCTCCACCCTTCCAAGCATTATGTCCCTCTCCAAAGACAGATCTCTCCTTGCAACGTGTCCAGAGTAATTCAGATGGAGCTTTAGAATCCCTGCCTTCACCGTCTTCAGGATTAACCTGTTAGTCAGTCTTTTAACTGTACCATCTAAGCCCTCTGTTTCATAGTTACTAAACATGTTACGATCAAATCAAAATCAGGTCAGAACTGGTTCTCTGTGGAGTTTCTGCAGCTGTGAATAGCACAGAAGGAGATTGTTCCTCTTTCTTCCATTGGAGTTGTTGGTGGATTTGAACTCAGAGAGGCACTGCCTTTAGATTAGCTGGGTAACTCCCTCCAGACTCTCTCACCAGAGCTCACCAGTCATATATGATGTTGCAGTTGTCACATGTGCTCAAGACGCTGTGACTCATCGTCACCCGGTGAGCAACAGATGACCTGGTGAGCCCTCTCCTGTGCTGTCCTCTCTCTGACATACATGCTGTCATTGTTACAGTCACTGCATTATTCCATCTTTTTGAGGGTCTTCCTTTCTCATGCTGACCCTCAACCTTTCCAAGCATGATGTCCTTCTCCAAGCACTAGCCCCTCCCAACAACATGTCCACACTGTGAGGTGGAGTTTCACTGCCTTCGCCTCCAGAAAGCACTGCTTTCCCTTTTCCCTAAGACAGACCCGTTTGCTCTGTTTGCAGAACTCTTCTATAACCTTAAAGCTAAAGGCTGACATTCTCCCATCCTCCAGAGTTATGGTCTTTTAGATGCCTAGCAAGCAGTTGAGAGTACCGTGGCTTGGATCAGGTGCACCTTAGTCTTTACCCTAACATCATTGCCCTTTAATACTTTGGAGACGTCCCTGACAGCAGATTTTCCCATTGGGACTCGTCTTTTGCCTTCTTGACTGCAAGGACCAAGTTGATAAGTACTCAATAAATAATTGTTGGGTATGATTTTATTATGTTTTCTGATATTTTGAAATGCACTTGTTTTTATCTTTTCTCATGATGTAACACTTATTTCTCAAAACCCAAGTTTATATTGTTATTTTCCACTTGGGACGTTAGCCTTCAGGATTCCAGTTTTTGTCATATTAAGATTCCACTGTATTACTATTAAGATGAGACACATGGTAAATGCTGGGCACAGCAGCCATCAACACAGCCAGCTCTCTGGGCCTCTATAACATTATGTTGTTGTTAAGTGCCATCAAACTGTAGATGACTGATAGTGACCGTATGAACGAAAGACCTGAACACTTGTATATCTTTAGTTGTTTCTCCAGGTTCATAGAGTTTCCAGAGATAAGCCATTTTGGAAGTAGATGCCACTCCTGCGTCTAAGCTTGTTTTAATTGGGAAGCACCACCAAACACTGTCCACCATGGTTAACCATTATTGCATTTGGCACATCAGTGTCATAGTTTTTAGCATCACAGCAACCACGAGTTACCTCCATGACATTATAGCCCTGTGAATGATCTTACTGGCTTAAAAATTCCTTTCTCAACTGTAATGTCAAAATGCCAAATTCATGGTATGCACATCTGTGGTCATATATTGGTTTGGGACTTTTTGTGAATTGAATACAATAATGATATAAAATTGTAACTATAAATTATAAGGGAGCTCTGGTAGCTGGCTCTTAGGGAACTGTACTGTTAACTCAAATGCTTTGCTTCTCTGGTGGTTCAAATCCACCAAAGGCTCCATGCGGGAAAAGTGCACAGTGTTCTCCCCCCCGAGATTTATCGCCCCCAGAGCCTGATGGACGGTCATTCATGAATTGGTTCTGGCTTGATGACAATAAGTTTGAGGTGTTTTGGGTTTTTTGTTTTGTTTTTATTATTATTAAGTTTAATGAAAATTTACAGAGATTTTGGATTTTCATTCATTCCTCGTTGCATTTTTCTCCCTGCCCGCCCCTCCCCTCCAGTTCGTTCTCTTTGAAAAGTAAAAGAAAAATTCTTGCATTGGCATACAATCCCTCCCTCCAAGTCCACTCCACAATGCAGCTTCATTGTCATGACGATAATACCGAATCATATATCCCTTAAAAAAAAACAGTTTCTAAGAACTTGCTTAAGCCCCTTCTCAACTGCTTATGTAGATTGATTTCTTTATGGCACTCCAAGCTCCTTGCTATTGTTTTCTTCAGTTTCCAGATGAGGAAACTGAGGCAAGGAGAAAGCCCTCTTGCTCAGGTCACATAGCCAGTTAAGCGACATTTCAGAATTCAAATTTTCTGCCTCCAGAAACTTTCAGTTCCCTGAGTACATAAGGTTTTATAGCCGACCGGTGTCTTTGCCAAAAGATAAATGCTGGTGACCTCTTCTTTGAAAGTTTAATGTCTTGAGTTCTTTCATTTGGTTCGGGCATGCAGTCTGGAATGTCCTTGATCTCAATCTGCACATAACCCGGTGTTATCCATTTTACACGACTTAGCTTGCTATAAAAATAAAGGTCTGGTCGGGAAAACAGAAATGTCTCTTAGGGATTCAGAAAACCAGGATTGTTTGTAGTCAAGATGGAAGGACTAAGAAGCTAAGGACAACACGAGGCCCACACAGGCACCAGGATGGCGGATAGTTGCATGTTCTCTCAGTCTGGAAGGAGAGCAGGGAAGCGTGTGGTCAGCATAGCCTAAAAGTTAGAGCATCCAGTGAAAACAAGACCTCAGCGGGGCTGTCGGGTGGGAGCCAGGATGAGAGGAGACAGATGGTAGGACCAGCCTTGACTTCTCATCTGCTCCCGCCCATCCTTGTTCTTCTAGGGTCTGCTATCAGCCCACCCTGCTACAATCTAATTGACAAAGGAGCCTGCAAAAATCACTTCCCAAAATTAAAGAGCAGAAGAAAAGTGGTTATCTGCAAGGACCAATAATGACCAGCCCCTACAATGGCTTTTTGAGGCACTCCTACTTCCCCACGTTCTTGGTATTTGTGACTTTGCGCTTGTTAGAGCAAGTCGGGCACAGGGTCTCTAATCCTACTGTCGTTGTTGTTGTTATGTGCCATCGAGTCCCTTGCAACTCATAGCGACCCTACGTACAACAGCCCTAAATCCTGCTCTATCCTGTGCCAGTCATACTGCCTCTGACATACCCATCCTGATTACCCAAGTCACTGAATCAATCCACCTCATGGAGGGTCTTCCCCTCCTGCGCCGTCCCTCCATCCTACCAAGCATGATGTCCCTCTCCAAGGACCTGTCTCTCCTTACAACATGTCCAAAGTATGTTAGACGAAGCCCCAGAATCCTTGCCTCCAGGGGGCAGTCTGGTTTATCCCTCTCCAGGATGAATCTGTTTGCTTTCTTTGCAATCCACGGTACATTCAGTACTCTTCTCCAGCACCACAGCTCAAAGGCATCAATTCTTCTTCTGTCCTCCCTAGTCATTGTCCAACTCTCTGATGCATAACAAGTGATTGCAAAGACCATGGCCTGTATCAGGTGCACCTTAGTCTCCAGAGAGACACCGTTGCTCTTCAGTACTTTACAGAGGTCATTAATAGCAGACTTTCCCATCGCAATACGTTTTTTGATTTCCTGGCTACTGGTGCCAGGAGTGTTGACCATGGAGCCGAGCAAACTGAAGCTGTGAACAATCTCAATCTCTTCACCATCCATCCTGATGCTACCAGTTGGCTCAGTGGTGAGAATCTTTGTCTTCTTGACATTGAGCCTCAGTCCATATTGAAGGCTGCTAATCCTACTAGGTCCCAGCAGTCCAAGGAATGTTACCTTAACTTCTCAAATCTCAAACGTCAGTCCTTCAGACATGGGCATAGATTCAGAACCCACTCACAGCTGGTTCTCTGGCAGGTTTTCAAAGCTGGGAGTCACGTGGGAGGAGATTGCTCATTTGTTCCTGTGGAGCCGCCAGTGGTTTTGAACCCCCAGAGAGGCGCAGCCTCTGAGTTAAGAGTGCAGTTCCCTATGGATGAGACCACACACCACCCCTCTCATTGCCGTCGAGTAGGGTCTGATTCAGAGCTGGTTCCAGTGGGTCTACAGAGGCTGTGATCACACAGAAGCTTACTCATCTCTGTCTGGTGGCACAGCTAGTGGGTTCAAGCCTTTTGATTAAAACTCCCTACCGACCAGGCCGCCAGAGCTCCCTTAATTCCTACAAAGTTCCTATAAAGTGGGTAGGATGATGCTCTCCATTTTCCAGATGGAAAACTTGAGACAAATCAAGGCAGAGTGACTGGCTTCGGCCTCTGCTAAGGGGACGCAGCCTGTAACAGGGGCTCGTTACAAACTTATTTGAAGAAAAATTGTTTTCCTAGTTAAATCTATCTACTAGCCTCTTGTATGTTTAAACTTTCATAACCATTTGGATTAGTTTACAAACTCTTTATTTTAAAATTACGTTTCATGCACACCCGTGTTTATTGCGGCTTTGTTCACAATAGCAAGGAGTTGGAAACAACCTAAGTGTCCATCAACAAACGATTGGACAGAGAAGCTGTGGTATATTCACACAATGGAATACTATGCTGCATTGAAAAGCAAGGAACTCATGCAATATCATTCAAAATGGGTGACCCTGGAGGACATTATGCTGAGTGAAGTATCTCAGTCACAAAAGGGCAAATACTGCATGGTGCCACTGTTGTAAAACAGGACTGACATCGGAGTTGGGGGGAGAGTGAGAAAGAGAGGGTAAATAATGCATACTGCATTGAAACAGATGAGGGAGAGAACTGTTTAAAAGGGATATATGATTAGGTATTATTGTCATGATAGGAGTCCAGAGCAAAGGCTGCATAGTGGAGTGGACCTAGGTGGAGGGATTGTACAACAATGAAAGAATTTTTCTTTTACTTTCCAAAGATAAGAGTGAACTGGGGGAGAGGGGCGAGCCGGGAGAAAAATGCAACAAGGAATGAATGGAAATTCAAAGTCTCTGTAAATATTCATTAGAATGAATAATAAAAAGGAAAATAATATTTCAGTAACCTGATTCCTAATAGCCTGGCTGCTTATTTCTGAGCATATTACCTGTATAAGCAACAGTCACAAGGTCAAACCCCCAGGAAGTTCTTCTTTACAAGTCTACAGTGTCATATGGGGAGGCAGTGGTGTGATAAAGTCCAGCCCTCGGTCTTGGGAAACAGAAGCGGCTTTCCAGGATATTAACTTTAATGGGGCAGCAGCCTGACATACACGACTTTCTAGGTAATGTCAGTCTACACTGGTAGCGTTCAGACGCTTTGCATGTTATCTCTCATAATTCTCATGCCCACTCTGTGAGCTTGCTCATCAAAATCTACATATCTTGCGTCATTTTTGTTGCCCCATTAATTTTCAGCTACTATCGTGTCCACTGTCTAGAGGAGGAAACAACTTGGATTTAATGGAAGCCAGTACTAACAGGAAAGATCTTTGAACCCCTCTGTGTGTAGTTACAAAAGCGTGCAAGTGCTCCAGGTACCCGCCGTGCCTTGTGACATGAGCACATGCAGACTTAAAGGAACTGAGGCTGCTCCTAACCCACAGGTCCTGCTTCTGTGAAGGTTCAAATCCAGCAGCTGAAAACCGTGCATCCGAACTCATATGCTGAAGGCACCTAATCCCAAAAGAAAGATGGACAGTCTCCCTCGGCATCATTTATAGCTTCCGCCACCCAGTGGAGGGTCAGGTGAGAGTAAGAAGTTTGAGTTTTTTGAGGGCTCTGATTTGATGATACAACTTAGCCTCAAAGATAAGAGAGAGTCGTCACATCCACGAGAATGATTTCTATGACTAATCATTCAAGTTTCATGTTTTCCTTTCACTGACCACATTAAATACTCAACACCATTTAAGCAGAATCCTAAAGTCGGATTCAGGCCACTCTTTCCGGACCTTAGACAGTATTCTACCAGGAATAAATTAAATAGCAGAATTTAAAAAAAGAAAAAAAAAATCAATCCTGACTCAGTTACTCACAAAGAGCTGAGAAGCATCTGAATGTTTTTCACAAGCAAAACATTAATAAACATGTGTTTAAATGTAACTGAGAGAGAGGTTCAGTTAAGACATCAAATCTCCTCTTTTGCTGGCTTTTACTTCACCTGATTCTACATTTGATTGTGATCTCTGAGACAGTGCAGTAAAATGTTTTACAAATCATCAGCTTGCAGGCACATTTTCATCCTGAATCTTGTCTTCAGAACTGAGTTTGACTAGACTTTGTAGCCAAATAAAATTCAGAAAGGCATTCCTAAATTGGACCTTTTGTCCACAGTCACTTCCTGTTGACCCAATGGTGACTTTTTGGGCTGGCCCTGGACCAAGCTGTTTGCACAGAATAGAGAGCAGTGTTTCCAAAAGCAGCAGCGTCTTGAAGCAGATTAAAAGTTTCTCGGGATGCAATCACACGGCCCTGCTCTTTTGTCTTTTGGGTTTTCTTGAGGCTGAAGACCAGAAAGAAGAGGGTCCCACTCAGTAGCTTAGTTTGTAATTGCATTTCCAAGATGGCTTACAGGTAGAGTGTAGTTGGGGCTTTGTCTCATTAAGAAGTCTTCAAGCTCCCCTCTTTGTCCCCTAAACACAGGCTTGTGTGAACATACTATTAGCTGGCAGGGTTCAATTTCAATATTAACAGTTACATTCAGTTTCACACTCCTCACAGTTGTCTGTGCTGGGTATGAATCTGGAACTGCTGCCAATTTTCTTGGAGGGCATTTTAGTATCATTATCCCAGTGCTTATGCTATTATCTCTGAAGTGTTCTTTTCCAGCTATTTTCTGCCTCTGAAAAGACAGGGTAGTGGAGCTGTTTTATCAATGAAATTGGAGCATGCAGCAGAGCTGACTCTTCACTGGTGATTTTCTTTCTCCCCCTTTTTATTCCATTGCCTCGTGGAGGAAACCCTCAATATTTATGGTTAGCAGCACGTTAAAGGTCGTCCAGCTCCCTCCTACTCAGAGAGGTGCACGGAGGGGTAAGCACAGGCATCTCCTGGCAGGGGAGCTTTCTGGAAATGCAGGATTTTTGGTGCGAGCCCTGACCTTTTGAGTCAGAATCTGCATTTTAACCAGACACCCAGGTGATTCATGTGCACAGTAAGGGGAAGAGGCAATGACTTGGCCCCTATCCATACCATTCAAGTTCTTCCCCTTGAGCTGTGCCGACAGGGACATTTAGCCTCTTTTTTTGGATACTTGAAATGATAGGGAGCTCACTTTTGCAAGAATTAGAGAACAGCTGAACTCTGCCACATCGTTTCAACACCAAACCCTTCCTTCTTCTCTTTAGAGCAAGGCAAAGTCTAATATAATCTCTTTGATATTAGAAACTTGCTAACGTTTGTTTGAACTATCCTTTATTCACGTCCCTTTTTAATAAGCTATCATTTAGAGCTCTCCTGGTGTAGGTACTTATGCTGTTAACTCAAAGGCCACACTTTTTTTAAAAAAAATGTTTTATTATTTGTGTGTGTGTGTATACCGTCAAATCAGATCTGACTGGTACAGGAGGAGATTGTCCCTCCTTCCCTGGCAGAGCATCTGGTGGATTCGAACCGTGCGCCTCTGGGATTATTGCAGTGCAGCTTCTTGCCACTAGGCCATCAGAGCTCCCCTAAAGGCCACACTTCTTTGACAGTTCAAATCCACCATGGTTCCATGGAGGAAAGATGAGCAAGCACCTCCAGTCCAGTTTACAATTCACAGAAATCCTCTGGGGGTTGGGCTGACTCTGTGGCAGTGACTCATTCAGGAACGTTCTGTGAGTCTCTTCCAACTTGATTATATAACAGCCATCCTTTCAAGGGATCTGGGAAAACCCACTGGGGGGTCAGCTCTAAGTAAAATTCAGCCGGATGACACAGAAGAGAGTGTGAGCATCCTTCAGACCCTTTGACCTCCGCATTCTTCTTTCTCTTTTATTAAAGTTTTCTCAACTCAAACTTACTTTGCCCTGCTTGCAAACTTTTCAACATATTTGTCACTGATAAACTGTTCGTCTCCCTTTTATTAGCCCTAGAATGGAATATAACAGCCCATCAAGTATATTAGCAAATGCATTTTATTGTATGTGTGTGTTCACGAGTTCTAGGGAGGTTGTGGAGCAGAAACAACCAATCCTTTAGACTTTGAAATACTGGAAAACATCTTTTTATAGCCTCCTATTAAATGAGCCAGTGAATGCACACATATTTCTCATTATTAACTATTAGTAGAGAAGAAAGAGGGAAACATCTAGGTCAGGAAGGTTCTGCCAAGTAGTATGAAAGGTACAATGCAGTGACGTTTACTGTCCTTGACCATATTCGTTATCTAATTTTAAAAAAATGTCTACTATAAGATAGAAACCACTCTTTACATGTCTTGTGAATATCTTAATATGGATAAATTAACCAATGGAATCAGAAAACTGTAGCCTGAAATACTTAATGTTCTTAATTTGTGAATCTCATGAGTAAAGTTTGCCCAGTCCAGTCAACACCAGTCAGGCTCAATATGTACAGGATTTATCATGACTTTTCAGCCAAAAGCCTGCAGTGTACTTATGTCCCTCATAGAGCAACCACCCAGAAGGCCGAGAATTGGACCATCTGTCTTAACTGTTGCTTCTTATTGGGTATGATTCATAGATATATCAATAATGACACTGGTTAATATGGAGACAGTTCCTGATTTACAACTGGAACATTCATATTATAATACCAGATAGAATCTTCCTGTTAAGTTTCTATTCTTTTTCCAAGTAGGCAAGCAATGCTGATTATCTTCAGAATCAAAATTGGAAGAGGTGTAAATAGGTTAGAGCAAGTTAAGAAGAAATGCTAAACAAATCTGAAATGCCAATACATCGTTTTAACTGTTAGGTTTCCTTTGAGTGGCATATATGGCACTGTTGTTGTGTACTGTCAAGTTGGAATGGGCCCACAGCCGACCCTCTGGGGGGTTTTCAGAGACAGTTAATTGCATATGAGACGATTGTTCATCCTTCTAAAATTTTCTACCAATCATAACAGCATATTAGCTTATTGTCTACAACGTGCAAGAGCTTGATCATTTAGACTCCCATAACCTCAAGCAACTTTATCAATTACATTTGAACAATAATTTTAGATTTTTCATTTTTATAAGCATTTTATGCTTGCTGCAAAATTTCAGTTATGATCAAATGCCTTTGCGTTGAAAAAATATAATCTGTCTTATGATTGAGCACCACAGGCAAAGGGTATGAACATGTAGACCAGCTATTTAATAGAAAGAACATGGCAATAGCCTCGTCATTTGCTTTCATATTTTCTTTGAGGGAATGAAAACTAAATCTACTTTGGGTTTTTAGTCACATTCTAGGATTGACAATGAAAGTTAAAAACCATGCATTTATGGGATGGAAGATCCTGAAATCGTACCATATTGGGAACTTTTCCCATACACAAGTTCTCATCCTCTGGACGGTGGCAGTCATAAGGAAGGGCGCTTACTATGATCATGTGAGTGGAAAGAGACAGGGAAATCAACACATTTTAGGAGAAAGGAGGAGATAGGGGACCACTGGTGTGGAAATGAGTGAGTTTTTCAATTAACTTAGAAAAGATCTTTCAAAAAATGCAAGGAACCACAGAGAAAACATTTCTTCATTTGTAATATGTTTATTTAAAACGAAATCTATAAACAACCTTCCAGTTATAGAGAGAGAGTACAAACACACATCAGAATTATCCATAATAGATACATCCCAGAGACCTTCTGCTTTTTAAAAAAAATCAAAATACAGCATGAATGGATTAATTTTAAGATTGTTCCTCGTCTTCTACTGGGGTCATTTTTGTTAAGTGCTACTTCTGATGTCTTTGAAGAGGACCTTATTTGGAAGTTGATTCTTTGCAGATGTAATTAGTTAGATCAGCATGAGGTCATACTTGAGAAGGTTTAGGTTTTATAATTTAGTTAAAGTTGTAAGTAGAACAAAAGAGACATAGAGACAAAAGAGATACACAAGAAAGATGGCTATGTGACAACAGAGGGGGAAATGGAGCAATTCAATGACAAAACACGGAAGGCCAAAGGCCACAGAAAAACACGGGGATTAAAAAGAGATGCAGAATAGTTCCTCTCAGCACTTTCCAGAAAGATCACCCTATGGATAACTTATTTCAGACTGCTGACTTCCAGAACTAAAAAAGAATAAATTTGGGTTTTTTGAGCCACCCAGTTTCCAGTATGTTAGGGTAACCATAGGAAATGAATTTATAATAATACAATAAAGCCTATGATAACTATAAACTCTCTATGGCAGAAACCAACCAGGAAAGGAAAACAAAAATATTTCCCAGTGAAATGTGCAGGAGAAAAGTAGTAAGACTGTACCTTGTCTCTTGTTAAAGGATTAAAATGTATTACACTCATACATGAAAGGGCATTTTCATAGAGTCCCGGAGTCTCCACCAGATTTCACTGTGAACACTTCATTCCCTTGAGAACATTAGTAAAAGAAGAAGAAGGATCACTAGAGTTGGGAGTCCTTCATCCTGGTCTAAGAGTTCAGAATGGATGTTGTTTATGTAGTCTGTGGACTAGCTGTACAACTCACAAATAAGGCATGGTGAAAACGGAGGACTATGAACAGAAATGAGATCAAGAGCAGTGCTTATCCAATTCTACCCCTAACTCATTGTTACCGAGTCAGAACCAGCTCGTAGCTGACCTTTCCGGAGGTTTTCCAAAAAGTGTAAATTGCACGGCAAGAGATTGTTCATCTTTTTCTCAAATTGCTGCTAGTCGGTTCAAACCAAGACAGAGATGAGACTTTTGGATGAGCACCTCCTCCCAGACATACTTATTTGTTTTTTGCACAGTCCATTCAACACTCCACCAGTTTTCAGTCATTGATTCTTTTTCGGTCTTCCTTATTCCTTATCCAACTTTCAGACTCATATAAAACAATTAAAAATCCTAAGGCTTGTATCAGGAGCACCTTAGTCTTTAAACTGACATTTTTAAAGATATATGTCCTTAGGCTGACACTTTAAAGAGGCCCTTGACCGCAGATTTTTCCAGTGCAATATATCTTTTGAGTCCTAACTGCTACTATTAGTGGTGTTGATTGTGAATTCAAGTAAAAGGAAACTCTTAACAGTGTCAGTCTTTTCTCTTTCATGATCTTGCCTGTAACTCCAGTGGTGAGAGTTTCTGTGTTCTTGATGTTGAAATGTAATCCGTTCTGAAAGCAGAAATCTTTGTTGTTCTTCACTGTCTTAAGACTTCTCTACTGTTTGCAGCCAATGTTTTGTCATCTTCAATGCGAATTAAGTCTCCCTCCAATCCTGTTGACACTTTATTCTTATATAAAAATAAGTTCTAGCATTAAAACAAAATTCAAAACAGTAGAAGCAATGAAACACAGTATGTATATGGTGACAAAAATTAGAATAGTATGCCCACTTAAAATTTATTTTTAATGAGTTAAACTATTGAGTACTTGTATATGTTCACTGTCCAGCTTTTGGTATTTCTACTCAATTTCTTTTAAAAACATTATTAAAGTGTTACAATGCTTACTTTTTTCTAAAGTGAGATTTCCCCCCCCCCCTGTTTTGTATTTTTGAGTGGTTGTGTCTTATGCCAACCCTTCATGAAGCCATCATGAGATAGAAGGCTTTACGACCATATGGTCCATTCGTATCTCCTAGTGCCAGTTTTGTTTTCATGCAGCTATTTTTAACTATTATTATATGCAAAATATCCCTTTTGGAATTTATACTTCTGCTCAGCTCTTGCTTCTAGGAAGATCTGTTTTCAATCTACTTGTTCTGTCAAGAATTATATGCCCTGTAGTGATTAAAAAAAAGCCAAGGAAATATTTAGCAAGTGTATCCTGATCAACATTAGAAGTCCTTTATTAAGCCAATTTTTAAAGTGTCACATGGGGTTTTTTTTATCCATTTTATTGATGGAGATGTAAATATATGGAAAAAATGAACACGTTTATTCAGAAAAGCCTAGGCTGATGACTTTGAAAGGTCAGGTGCAGCCCTTGCTTTTGAAGTGTGTAGTTTATCTCCTCCAGAGTCAGCTCTGGTGGCCTCTTCTGCAGGGAACTGCACTGCTAACCCACAGGCCAGGTCTCTCTACAAGTTTGCATCCTCCAGTTGCTCCATGGGAGACAGATGGGCAGTTTCCTCCCACAAAAATTTATAGACTCAGAAAGCCAATGGTGAATTGTTATGAATCACAAACAACTCATTGCCAGGGGGTGTGATTTGGGTTTGACCAAGAAGTTATTAAGCAGGAAGAATTTCTTTCTAAATTCTGATGGTGATGAATTAATGACACTTGAAAACAAGCCTTGATTACCTATTGGCCTTCAAGTACAGTTCCACAAATTTCATCATCTGCACTGATCTATGTCATATGACTATGACATATGTCATCATGCAAACCTGGCAACAAATTATTTCTGTAATGTATGATCATTAGTTAAACAATTTTTATGGGAATAACTATAGATTAAATGGAAGCATTGGAAGAAGCCAAGACCAGTGCATTTGAGAAAATAAAAATGCAGTCAATATTATGCTTCATGTTGACAGCTGGCTTTATGGGAACTGCCAAGCTAAATATTGAATGTGTATTTGAATTCTAGGATTGAAACTGACTGCAAATAATGGAGCAATTTTGCATGCAATTTTACCTGTGGGTCTCTATTAAGGATAGTACATTGTCAGAGAGAGGGATAATGGCTTAACTAACTTTCCTTAATGACCATGAGTTAGATGCATTTTATTTATATATTGAATATGTTGGAATGGAGATGGTAATGGCAATATCAACATACAGATTTTAGCAAGGTAACTTAACGATTGATTTAATTTTACAATGTGAATGATACTGTAATGTGCCATTCTGGGCTCTCATTTTCTCGATGAGATCATTTCCATTAAGTTTTTCATTTCATGCCAACTGTTAAAATTCTTTGACCATGATGTTAGTGTCTGCCCTCTAAATATGACAATTATCCTAAGTAACTTTTTCAACGTCTGTCTCTCTCCACAGACTCAAGGTAACAGGTTTCGTTGTGGTTGGTTTGTTCTGTATCCAGAGTACTTGTTGTTGTTATGTGCCATCGAGTCGCTTGCAACTCATAGCGACCCTATGTACAAGAACCCTAAGCTCCATTCTATTCTGTGCCAACCTCACTGTCTCAAACACTTTTCATTCCCACCACTCCACTCACAGAATCGATCCATCTCATCTAAGGTCTTCCTCTCCTGCGCCATCCCTCCACTCTCCCAAACATGACGTCCCTCTCCAAGGACCTCCTTGCAACATGCCCAAGGATGTCAGAAGAAGCCTCAGAATCCTTGACTCCAGGGAACTTTCTGGCTTCACCCTCTCCAGGGCGAACCTCTTAGTTCTCCTAGCACTCCATCGTATATTCAGCATTCTTCTCCAGAATACTTAGATGTGGATTTTAGAAAAAAATATACTCAGTGAGCTCTGGTGGCCTAGTGGCAAGAAACTGCACTGCAATCCCAGAGGTGTGTGGTTCAAATTCACCAGATGCTGTGCTGAAAAAGGAGGAACAATTGCCTCCTGTGCCAGTCAGATCTGATTTGACAGTGCACACATTAAAAATAATAATAATAATAATAATATTATCATCATACTCATCGGCTTGGCTACAAGCTCACTTTACATATTCCAGTAGTGAAGAATTGTTGATTTGTAAAGTCGATGTCTAACTCAAAGACGCTGAAGGATGAAATCAATGGTTGACATCATTACCCTTTTTTAATGCTGATAAGTAAAATAAGAAAGTTGAGTTAACTGTTCAGGAGATGTTCAGTATGAAGGGTTTGCATTGTCTTGCTTTTCTCACGGACTAATCTGTCATTTGATACTGTTACTTATGTCCCAGCTATAACTAGGTTGGGTATTGATTTGACATGTCAGCAAAACAGTAATTCATATTTAGGATTGAGCCACTGATCACTGTCCTGTCGTCTCCAAGATGTACTGAGTCTTATTTCTCTTTAATTTTCATCTGAAGTTTTGAATCTTTACAGAATGAGCTAGACGGATGGATATATTCCTGCCCCCCAACCGCCCAAAATGACTTCTGAAATGATTAATGAAGACAGTGAAGGATCCAGAAGGTTTGCGTAGTGTGTAGTCCAAATTTGTTTCATTCTTATGTCACTTTCTCAAATAGTGCGTATGTGAGACAGGCAGTGCTGCGAGGCTCTGGGTTTGCACTTCACACGCACAGTGGAAGCCAAGGAGTGAGTAAGTGGAAGTTTGACGCTCAAGGGAAAAACTTGTGTGTATGTGTCTTGTTTGTTTTTCGATAACCGTGACAATAGCGTTCAAAATATGTCAGATCAGCACATTTTTATTTTCTCAGACCGGCTGTAAAAGAAAGCAAAGGGGGAAATCCACAAAGTTACAGAGTGATTATTGCAGTTGCTCCATCTTGCATGTCTCATAGTTTGAACCATGTGTTGCATTGGTTTGGCTGTAGCTGTAAGTTCTATTCTGATAGCTACTGATTTGGAACATATGCTATTGTAAGTACACCAGGATCTCTGTCATATTTCACTACCATAACCTTGCAAAGAATTAGGAGGACTTGGAGACCTGTCAGAAGAGCTTACTGACCTCGTATGTCAGTCTTGCTGCGTGGCGGTGCTGTGGAAATGAGCTGCAGATTCAAAGCAGCGTCCTGAGCGTGAGACTTATTTGTTCCTTGCAGGTCAATTAATAGTGCCATGTGATGCCACCCTAAATTGTGAGTAGGAAGACAGTGAATGGGTTGTCACATGCTGGGCTTGTCTTTGTTACTACAAAGGATGTCAGTAGCAACCTTTCTCCCGACTGCAGGGATAAGAACATGCAATGTGAGAATCAGGTGGGATTTTGAGATGTTGGCCAGCTCGTCTCAGAGAAGCAGTTCGAAATGACTTTAAGGTTATTTCACAGAGTAGTCAGCATAATATCATTAAGGAAAAGGAAGTCATTGAAAAGATACGTAAAGAGTTATGAACAACAAGCAGGAATGCTATTGATCTACAATCTGCCACTGTCAGTAATGAAAAGCCTTCATAAGAGAGTGGATACATCATCTGCCAGGCACAGTGAACAGGTATGTGTGGTGAATGAGAGACTACAGGATTGGCAGCGGCTGTTCCTACATGGGTCCCTCCTTGTGTGTGTTGTGAATGAATATACTAGAACAGAGGGAGTAATGTTATAAACATTTCTTAGACATAAGGAAATATCATCAAGGAGTGTGTTGCTGAATCTAGAAACTCAGGACCAGAGTCCAAAGGGAGTCATGGTCAATTGGTTTCACATAGTTCACAAGGCACTAGTCTTCATCTGATGAGTAGGTGCCACAGACTTAAAAGACTGTGAGCCATCATGTGACTATTGGTGCTTCCCTGTTCAGAGCAGGACAGAGGAAAGAAAACCAAGACTCTTAGACTTTCAGATGAACAGACTTCAGGACTGATTCACTCTCCATGAATTTGAGACCAGAGACTAGAGAGTGCATGCTGACTGTTTTGAAACGGATCACAATAAGAAAGAGCCTTATGAAAATAGGAGAAAATGAGAAAGATTGCCCAGGCTGACTGAGCTGTGGAGACTATGGCCATTAGTGGCCCTGCAAACCCAGAACTGAACTCTGAAATCACACTGTTGTTGTTGTGTACCTTGGAGTCAGAACCAACCCATAGCTGACCCTCCAGCGGGTTTCCAGAGACAGTTAACACACTGGAGGAGATTGTCCTTTCCTATAATCTTGAGAAAGTTGTGCAGCAATTAGGAAGTTAATACAAAGTTAAACAAAATGTCTTACTTTATATTTGCTTCATGTACTTCCTTTTTGGAAACATGGGGATTGGCAGTTTTCCAAAATTTCCACACTGAGTTTTCCCAAATAGATTTGATTAGTTAGTGCATTAATTGAAAAGTAGATTTTTATGTATTTGTTGGAGGGAAGGGACAATGAGAAAATAGCTTTAAAAGATGATAAACTCTAACATAGACAATAATTTAATGGAAATGAGGCAAGTATTATGCATTGTGGAATGGCTTCCTCTAAAACTTTTGCACGTCGTTTAGCCTTTTCCAAAATTGGAAATCTGCTTGTGTTGACAGAGTGGACCCCTGGCAGCTCTCCTCTAGGCATGCAGAATGCAGACTGGTTTACCAGGACCTGACTGTGACCCTGGTATCTCTTCAGTAGGTGAAGTGTTTCTTTGTTAAAGGATTAATGTTTTACAAGAATGCTAGTCTGCCTTCCAGATCTTCCCCCTTTGCAAAGAGGTGAGAGATCAATGTACAGTGATGAATAGTAAGAGGTCCTAAGAAGCAAAATAAGCTATGAAAGAAATGGCCTTGGTTGCAAGTTGTTTTCTGAAGTCCTCTTGCATCTTTGCAAGAGCCGCTCAGTGGCCCACCTGAATCCTGCCTCCAGCCTCATCCTGTTGGCTCTTCTGTTTGATGCTGTGAGTCATGACTAATCATGCATGCGCCACGCTGACAAATTCATCAACATATCTACGTGATATGTGTGTATGTACATAGCAAAGTTTTGTATAGCATAGGAGAGAGAATTTTAGGAAACTTAGTGAAACCTGTACATTTAGCTTTTGTGTGTTGTTGTTGTTATGTGCCATCAAGTCACCTGCGACTCAAAGCAACCCCATGTACAACAGCCCTAAAACCTACTCTGTCCTGTGCCAATCTCACTGTCTCTGACCCACCCACCCTGATTACCCCAGTCACTGAATCAATGCACCTCATAGAGGTCTTCCTCTACTGCGCTGTCCTTCCACCCTCCCAAGCATGACGTCCTTCTCCAAAGACCAGTTCCTCCTTGCAACATGCCCAAAGTATGTCAGACGAAGCCTCAGAATCCTTGCCTCCAAGGAGTGGCCTGGTTTAACCCTTTCCAGGGTAAATCTGTTTGTCTTCCTAGTATTCCATAGTACCCTCAACACTCTTCTCCAGCACCACAACTGGAAAGTATTTATTCACCTTCTATCCTACCTAGTCATTGTCCAGCTCTCTGATGCAGATCACACAATTGCATACTTGACTTTAAATGTAAGGTCAAGTATAATATAAGTTCTCATTCACATTCTTGTGTACCACTTGCCATACATAAGGATTATAGACTTACATTGTGTTTGTACTTGAGGGGCACCAATAAATTGCAGATATAAATAGAAAGTCAACAAA
This sequence comes from Elephantulus edwardii, assembly GCF_000299155.1. Taxonomy (NCBI): domain Eukaryota; kingdom Metazoa; phylum Chordata; class Mammalia; order Macroscelidea; family Macroscelididae; genus Elephantulus; species Elephantulus edwardii. The sequence continues at coordinate 8,824,117 of NW_006399841.1, read as the reverse complement.
ACGGTGGATTTTGTTGCAATCTATCTAGCACACACACAACTACATATTTATAAAATATTCTGATCATTTTTCAATTTTTCCCAGGTTTTCCTACAAAAGATTTGAGGCAACTTACATGGAACATGAAAAATCAGAGCTAGAAATAGAAAGGCAGGAGTTCAAATGAGGAAAGGAAGGAAACATACACTGAGACTCAGCTTCCAGGTACCCAAACAGAAAGAGATGCAAATAAAGAGCGTCCTTATCCTTTCAGAACTGAGGGAGGGCTGCGGCAGAAGCCAGAGTTTTCCTTGCCAGAAATTTCTAAAGGGAATGTTTTTTATTTATTTAAGTTCGAGTTGTTTATGCCAGTGAATATGTATGTATTTGTCTGGTATTTTACATCAATCTTATGAGTAGATTTATGTTGCCAGATTATAGACTTTGCCTTTTTGTGGTATTGCCTCTATAAATCTCTTGGTATTCTAAAAAGAGGATGATAAGTATGGAATGTTCATTCTGTAGTCTTATTCCATGAGGTCTGTAAAGGCTCAAGGTGTCGGGGAGGCAAACCCTGTGGCGTCAACTCGGAGTCACATCACAACTGTGACCTGCACATTTTTTCCCCTCTATAAAATAAGGAAGTTAAGTAGCACATGTGATTGTGGAGATCACATATGCAGAACATGTTAGATTTACATGGGATTATCTCAACCATCGTTACTCTCCAGTCACCTCTGAGTCATGTTGTTATGTGTCATGGAACCGCGTGCAACTCATAGCGCCCTGTGTACAATAGTTGTGAACCCCGTCCTAATACTGCAACTCAGTGACCCTGTGGTCAAAAGCTCTGAACCCTGCTCTATCCTGCGTCAATCTCACTGTCTCCCACACACCTCCTCCTATTACACATAAGATGATGAAACGCAGCCTGGTCACTGCAGAAAGTTGCAGAATCAGAAGTCTGTAAGGGGAACATTCATGATCTGGGGTCTGCCTGTAAATAGAATCCAGCTATGAAGTGAGGAGGTTTTTAATATGTGAACTCTGTGACTTCTCTTTTAGCTCCTTGGAGCTCCTTTCGACTTAATTGCTGGTTTTCACCATGTTTTGAAAAGGTAAAATGCTATTCTATTTTCTCCAGGAGTTATTAAAGACTGACAAGACATTGGGAGTGCCCCGCAGGCGCCAAGTTCAAGATCATTAAAACGTTTGCATGTTTGAATTTCCAGTTCCATTCACTAGTAGAGAGCTCACTCTTTTGTCTCCATTTGTTTTGAAATTATTCGCAACGTATAATTGTGTTTCCTTAAAGAATTTGAGAGAAAACAACTTTCTTCTTCTCTGCAGGTTAATCAGAAGTTTAGCAACTCTCTTTATTCATGAATTTCTCCTTTTTGCTCAACTGGACGCCTGGCAGTGATACAGTTTTCCTGGTGTCTGGGATTCACTTCAGTGGAAATGAAAGAAATTCTCAAATAACCCTTGAAGTATTTTTAATATTAACTATCTCCTAGTTTTATTTTTTTTAATTCGAGTAAGTGGCATTTCACCCTTTGCCATTAGGTTGGTTCTGAACGTTATAACTCTCCATTAAATTTTGGAAACGTCTCATGTTTGTCAGAGAAAGCTGTCTTTTCTTATCAAACTTTTGGTTGTTAGTTCAATCCATGAAGTACTGCATCTCTACCCACTGCCAGGGTCAAGTCTAACATTGCATTGCTTTCCCGAGGCTGTAAATCTTTAACAGGAGAAGCTTCCTTTCTTTCCCTTGCCAACAGCTGCTTGATTCACACAGCTGACTTTTCTGTTGTTGTTGTGTCCTCAAGGCAGAAGTGGCTCATGCAGCAGGGTTTCATGAGGCCTCATAGACGGGGATTGCCTATCTTGATTTTACTGGTGGGCTTGAAGGGAGCTCCAGTGGCCTCGGGGTAAGCAATCACCCTGTCAGCCCAAGGGTACGTGGTTCAAATACTGCTCCATGTGATTCCCTGCCTCTGAAAACCTGTTGGACGGTCACCTATGAGTTGACCTTGAACAACAACTCTTCGGTTGGCAGCATAACTCCTTAAGACTAAGCCCCCCTGAACGAAGTTACACACTGTACACATCTGGATCCCTTCTGATGCCACGAAAATTACTTCAGTGACATTTTAGATTCTCTTATATGTATATCCAAGTCCGTTATAAAGGGAATATTTTCATCCCTGTCTGTTTGCTAAAAAGAAAGTAACACAGTTAGTGCTAGTGGTTTGTGGTGGTTTTTTTTTTTTCTTCAAGGAATAAGTGTATCCCAGATGCGAAACATGGTTCCCCTGATATACTTGACAATTGACAATGAACTCTTCCTTCTCACTCACTTAGGCCTTTGCTGAATGTCCACAGGCTCTCTCTCCTTCTTCCTCTCCCTTCCCCCTCCTCTTCTCCCTCTTTCTCCTCCTTCTTCTCCCTCCTCCTCCCCCCCCCAGTCCGTCTCTTTCCCCACTTCCTCCCCCTTCCCCTCCCTCTTCCCCTCCCCCTTTTCCTCCTCTCTCCCTCTCCCTCTCCTTTCTCCTTCTCTCCCTCTCCTCCTTATTGCTGTCAAGTTGGAACCAAGTAACAGCTGACCTCCACTGGATTTATAGAGGCTAATGATTGTATAGGAGGAGATTGCCCATCTTTCTCCCTGTAAGAAACTGGTTGGTTTGAACCACCCACCGTTAGGTTGGCAGTGCAAGTCTCTATCCCCTAGGCCATGAGACATTTGGGAATTTAATTCTTTTTATCTTATTTTGCATATTAGACATTATATTTATGAAACATTAGTTCATTGATTAGCAATATTCCTAGCATTTCTGATGTGTTTATAAAGCTCTAAATACATGTCATTGTTGGGAATCCAGAACACTTGATTGTGTTTATGTGAAACTTACACTTGAACCAGGAGGAGGTAGTCATCTGAATCGAGAGAGCAAGAAATACTGCATGGTTCAAAATTAAGAAATGGTATATGCCAGGGATGTATCCATATACCTTTTTAATCTATATGCAAAACTGATCTGGGAGACTGGGCTCTTAGGAAGATTGAAGGATGACTCATCAACAACCTGTGTTATGCAGATGACACAACCCTGCTTGCCCAAACTGAGGAGGACCTGAGGCATTGGCTGCAGAAGCTCAAAGACTAAAGCCTTCAATATGGATTGAAGCTTAATATCAAGAAAATGAAGATTCTCACCACTGGGCTGATTGGTAGCATCATGATAGATGCTGAAGAGACTGAGATTGTTGACAGTTTCAGTTTGCTTGGCTCGACAATCAACACTCTTGGTACCAGCAGCCAGGAAATCAAAAGAAAATTTGTATTGGGAAAATCTGCTGTCAAGGACCAATCCAGAGTGCTAAATAGCAATGATGTCAGTCTAGAAACTAAGGTGAACCTGATTCAGGCCGTGGTCTTCACAAGTATTTGCCATGCCTCAGTGAGTTGGACAATGACTAAGGATGATAGAAGAAGAATCAATGTCTTTGAGTTTAGATGTGCTGGAGAAGAGCAATTTGACATACCATGGATTGCTAAGAGAACAAACAGGTTCATCCTGGAAAGGGAGAAGCGAGGCTGTTCCTTGGAGGCAAGGATTTTGTAGTTCCATCTGACATATACTTTGGGCATGTTGCAGGGAGGGTGGAAAGCAGTGCAAGAGAGGAAGATGCTGGATGAGATGGATTTACTCAGTGACTAGGAAAATGGGAATAGGTGTATCAGAGACAATGAAACTGACTAGGGATAGAGCAGGATTTAGAGCTGTTGTACATAGGGTAGCTATGAGTTGCAGGCAACTTGACAGCACGTAGCAACAACAGAAGCACATACTAAGTGGTAACTAGAATGTTGCGAGAGCACTCTAGCGGTGTAGTTTGTAAGTTGTGTTGCTAAGCCAAACACTCTGTCTCTGGCAAATTTAATTCCATAGAATCTCTGCAGGAGAAAGATGGATGGTCTCCTCCTGTGCAATCTACAGCATCTAAGACCCACCAGAGGGTCAGATCTGAGTCAGTAACACCTGTATGAAATTAGAGAAAGAGAAAACCGTGAGAAAGAATGCACGCGTGCTTCAACCAGCTTTACACGCTCCAGGCTGTACACACATGATTGCATTACATCTCCAAAGTAAGTTGCCTAAGAGGTGAGGCTGTGATTTCGCGTTCCATGAGTTAATTGACAGCTGAGAAACTCTCTAACTTGCCTCAACTCTTGAGCAAATGTGTGAGTTGATTCCAATTTGGAGCAATGCTTCGAGAAGACCGAATTGCTCCGTAGCATTTCCAATAGTATCAGCTTTACAGAATCATATTCCCTCATCTGTCTTCCATTAAATGGTGCGTGGATATGAATCACTAGCCTTTTAATTAGTGACTGAGTGTTTAACAACTGGGCCACCACGACATACTATGCAAAGCCCGTGAAAGTGGACACTTCTATCTGGTTTAACTGTTGTTTCCATGATATTAAAGTGTTCATGGGCATGGTAGATTCCTGATAAATGGTTTTATTTTTAATGAATGAATGATTATGGGTGTGAATTATACATCGGAAAAATATACCCTCTTATGGCTCAAAAATGAAACTGGCAATTAGTTTTCCTCTTAATACGTTCTATATGTCATATTACTTAACGTGATCTTCATTCCTTAAAATAAATAATTAACATGCATAATTTTTAAATAGAAAAGGAAGTGGCGGTGGCCTCCCTGTTGAATGCCCTGTCCTCTCTAGTAGTGTGCAGCTGTTGCTATGTTGGATGTTTCCAGATTGGATGACAGTTGTACAATTTGGATGTCTCCCTTTCTCTTACGTTTACAATCTCCCTAGAGCCTTTATATCAAAGACTGCCTCTTCTTGCCTTTTGTAAAACGATCAGAGAATCTCTTAAGTAATCTGTAAAATACTGTTCACTATCCCTGGCGAAGGTAAAATTTAATAGTCCATAAGAATTTTCACAAGCAATCAAAACATTTTTACATGATTGAAGTTTAAGAGCAGTGATAGAGCTTTCACCCTCTGCAGTGAGCCGTCTCTGAATGAAGGAAGGGGCTGCTGGGGAGAGTTGATACAGGAAAGGGATCACCTTGCACTGGAATGAGGACTGCAGTTGTGAAAGTTATGTTCATCCTTGACCTCGAAGTGACGTATCTGTCAAGTTTTAGTACTAAAAGTGAGCTTTGTTATCGGAAGATAAACCTAACTCTTGTTAAATATACCAGTTCAATATTTTCCTTTTCTAAGCCCATGACTTAATTTAAAATACAGCCAGGAAAGTAGTAAAAGGTAGCCATCTTTCCATCCTTCAGTCAGACGGGAGCCAGAGACATTTCTGGAAGAACCATCATGATGGCCACCCAAGGAGAAGCCCAAGTCCATTTCAAATTTTTTGTTGATGGGCGAGGGTGGTAGTGGAAAAACAATGTTTATGAAACATCATCTGACTGGTGAGTGCGGAAAAAAGCATGAACTTTGAGAAACAACAATAGTTATTAAAAGGTTTCAGGTCTTTTGTTCATAGGGTCGCTATGAGTCATGCTCGACTCGATGGCAATTAACAACAACAACAACAAATGTAGCCACCTTGAGTGTGAAGGCCCATCCCCTAGTGTTCCACACCACCAGAGAACCAATTAAACTCAATGTGTGGAATATGGCAGGCCAGAAGAAATCTGGGGGACTGAAGGATCACTGTTATATCCAATCCCAGTGTGCCTTTATAATGTTTGATGTAATACCAAGAGTTGCAACGAATTCATAAAACATCACGCAACATGGGGGGATCCTGGAGGATGTTATGCTGAATGAAATATCTCAAGTCGCAAAAGGACAAACAGTGCCTAAAACTACGGTTATAAAATAGGACAGAAATGGAGGAATGGGGAGAGAACAGGAAAAGACTGGCTAGATCAGGACATACGATTAGGCGTTATATATATGAAAGCAGTCTGGAGCAAGGGGTGCATTGCAGGTGAGTTAGACAGGGGGTGAGGGAAGAAAATGTTCAACAGTGAAAAAAGTATTATTTAGAAAACTGTGAGAAAATATATTTTTGTTCTTTTGAGCTAACCAAACAAACAAACAAACAAATAGAGTTATATACAATAGCATGTCTAACTTACATAGGAATCTGGTTCGAGTATGAAAACATCCCCATTGTGTTATGTGGCAACAAAGTGAGTATTGAGGACAGGAGAGTTAAGGCAAAACCCCATCGATTTCCACTGAAAGGAGAATCTTCAATACTCTGAGACGTGGGCAGCAGTAACGACAGTTACTGAAAAGTTTTTCCTTTGGCTTAGAAAACAAACTGGAGACCCTAACTCGGAGTTTGTGGCCGAGCTTGCCTTTGGGCCCCCAGAAGCTGTCACGGAGCCCGTGTTACCAGCACAGTGTGAGCGTGATTTACAGGTGGTGAAGACAACCGGTCTCTCGAAGGAGTGTGACGGTCTGTCAAAGAAGATAGCTGGAACCCAGTGTCAGAAGTCTAGTTTTACAGGCGACCGTCCTGTGATGTCAGTGGTGCCATGTCTTGGCCACTTTACTGTCTTGCTAAGCAGAATAGATGCTCGTGTTTGGGTTGCTGAAGGAGCTGAATGGGTTTTAGAGTGTGTGACTGTTAAAACACCTTTTTTTAATTAACCTGCATATTTAGCTGTTTTGGAATGCAGTTGTTTCCTTTTTGAGTTTCAAATACAAGACTGCTAACAGTCACATCACAATATTCCGTGGTGGGACCTTGACTATTACTGTCATTCCCATTCCTTTTCATTTAGAATAAAGTTGTATTTAAGTTTATTTATTTTTTAAAGTTTTAAGTCTTCTGGTCTCCTAACTGCTGGTACAAAGAGTGTTGATTGTGGATCCAAGTAAGATGAAATGATTGACAATTTCAATCTTTTCTCCATCTCTATGATGTTACTTAGCCCAGTGGTGAAGATTTCTGTCTTCTTAATGTTGAAATGCAGCCTCTACTGAAGGCTTTGATTTTTGGTAACAAATGGTTTCATCTTTCTGACTTTCAGCAAGTTAGGTTACACCATCTGTATAATGTAGGCTGTTGATGAGACTTCCTCCTGTCCCATTGCCTCATTCTTCCGAGAGTCCTGTTTTTCAAATGATTTGCTTAGTGTATAGATTGAATAGGTATGAAGAAAGGAAACAACCCTGATACACATCTTTCCTGATTTTAAATCATGCAGTGTTCCCTTACTCGATTCACACAATAGCTCCTTTGTCTAAGTATAGGTTTCATTTGAGAATAATTAAGTGTTCTAGAATTCTTGTTTTTCTCAGTGTTACCGACAATTTGTTATGATCTGCACAGTCCTACTAAAAAAAAACCAACAAAAATCCACAGATAGACATTCTTCTGGAATTCTCTACTTTCAGTTAGAATCCATCTCACATCAGCAATGATATCCCTGTTGCTCCGGCCTCTTTTAAACCTCATTTGAACTTCTGGAAGTTCTCGGTCACTGTCCTCTTTTATCCAGTTTTGGATAATTTTCAGCAATATTTTGCTTACATGTAATATGAATTGTATTGTTTGATAATTTCCACATTCTGTTGGATCACCTTTCTAGGGAATGGGAGCAAATACAGATCTCTTCCAGTCAGTTGGCCAGACAGCTGTCCTCCAAATTTCCTGGCACAGGCTGGTGAACACATCCAGGGCTTCATCTGCTAGTTAAGTGTGCCAATTGGGACCCGTCGATGCCTCAGGCTTTTTTGCCAGTGCCTTCAGTGCAACTGGAACTTCTACCTTCATTACAATTGGCTCTTGTTCAATGGTTCTTGGTGACATTTTTTACTGTCAGCCATTTCCTTTTGGTTCAGTGACTCTGTGTATTTTTCTTTTCTTTTGATGATTCCTGTATCCTTCAAGATTTTACCCATAGCATCTCTCAGTATTGCAACTTGAGGTTTGAGGGTTTTTTCCCAGTTAGTTCGACTTTAGAAATGCTGTCCTACTTTGTCCTTCTTCAATTCCCTAACTCCAGCTCTTTGTACATTCGCTTATAACGCTGTCTTGTCAGGCTGCTCTTTGAAATCTTCTGTTCCTCTCTTTTACTTGAGTATTTCTTCCCTGTATTTTGGTTTCTCTCTTCTGGAATGCATCCGATTTTGTCTTACTTTTCTTCCTAACGACCTTTTGCTCTCTTTATGGATGACATTGTTGATGTTCTATCATAACTTGTCTGGTCTTTGATCATTTAGTGTTTAATGCTGCAAACCTATTCTGGAGATGATTCTTAAATTCAGGTAGGATAGACCCAGGGCCGTGTTGTGATTTTTGTGGGTTTGTTATAACTTTGTTCAGTATCAATTCGAACTTGCATTTGAGTAATTGATGGTTTGATCTATAGTCTGCACCTGATCTGATTTGACTACTGATATCGAGCTTCTCCAGTGATTCTTTCTACAGATGTAGACAACCTGATTCCTGTGCAGGCCATCAGGTGAAGTCCACTTGGAAAGACAAATTTTGTGAGTTGTTTTCAAAAGGCTATTGCAGTCATTTGCTGTTTATCCAGCCTCGTTTCTGCCACCAAGGTTGTAGTTTCCAACTACTTTTCCTTCCTTGTGCTTTCAACTTCTGCATTCCAGTCAGCAGTAGTTATTCAGCAATTATGGATGCATCTTTAGTGCATGTTTGGTGAATTGCAGATTACAGGGTGGGTGAAAATCCACAGTTCCCTCCTGTCGCTAGTAGGTTCTGTCAGTAGACTCAGATGCGGTGTCCCTGTGTACGGCCATCATCACATCATGTCATCACTGATGCTTCTGAGCCCACTGTTGCTGCTTCTGTGTGAGTCGTGTGTGTGTGTGTGTGTGTGAGAGAGAGAGAGAGAGAGAGAGAATGAGAATGAGAGACTATCTTGTGGAGAGAGGCTTTTCCTTTTGTGTGAATTCTCTCGGATGTGTAAATTCCTTCTCTCAGGCTGTCCTGCTAATTGAGAGGTCAGCAGTTTGAATCCACCAGTTGCTCCTCAGGAGAAAGAAGGGTCGTCTCTTTCCACAACCAACACCTTTTGTACCAGCAGTTAGGCGAGAAGAAGATTTATCCCATTTAGTAATCCTGCTGTCAGAGGCCTCTCCAAATTACTGAACAACAATGATTTTAGTTTTGGCTGTGGGTTGGTTGTTGGGTTTTGAGTTGGTTTGATTTTTTTTTTTTTAAGTTTTTTGGTGGGTTTCTTTTTTTTTCTTTCCCCTCTATACTCACTTATTTTACCATAAGCTGTATCGTCTTGCTTTCATTTATCCCTACAGTTATTTTTGTTGGCAGGTGCTGTCAAGTACAACTTACAGTAATGCTCCGAACAACAGGTCTAAACCCTGTTCTATCCTGTGCTGTCCTCACACTGTCTAACACATCTGAGCCCATTGCTGCTGAATTACTGTGCCAATCCACCTTTTTCACTGTCCCAGCACAATAATTTTCATTTTAAGACTAAGATACTCCTCATCAAACATGGTCTTTTCAGTTACTTGCTGTGCATCTGAGAGCTGGGCAGTGACTAAAGATGACAGAAGAAGAATTGATGCTTTTGAGCTGTGGTGTGGAAGAAGAGAACTGAATATCCCATGAAATGGCAAAAGAACAAACGTATATGTCTTGGAAGAAACTGCCACCAGGGTGTTCCTTGGAAGCTAAGATGATGAAGCTTCGCCTCACATTCCTTGGGCTTCATCTCACATTACTAGGCCAGGCTGTTCCTTGGAACAGGACGTCATGCTTGGAGAAATGAAGAGTGAATCAAAGAGGAAGGCAGTCAACAAGATGGACTGGCACAGTGACTTCAGCACTGGGCTTGCCTGTGTCAGAGATGGTGAGGATGACACAGGAGAGGATTGGGTCCACACCTGTTGTTCACAGAGTCATTATGAGTCGTACCGTACTCAACAGCACCTAAGAACAACAAACAAGAAGAAAATCTCCATTTTCTCTGTGACACTTAATAAGGAGAAGAAAATAAAAAGAGGTACTACAGCAGTCAGGAAGTACTTTGGCTGTTTAAGGGAAGGACTCCTCTCTTCCACTGGGATAAGGAATCTGTTTAAGGACGACAGATGGATAAAGGAAGTGAAAGAGCGCTCCGTGTTAAAACAGCACAAATATCGTCATGGCGCTGAGATAGCGGCATACGGAAGGAGGCCAGCGTTGTTCAGATCACAGTGTGATAGCCATGTCACAGCAACTCGTAGCTGACCCTTCATGGTGGGTTTTCAGAGGCTATGAATTGCGTGGGAGGAGTCCGCTCACTTTTCTCCTGCATAGCAGCTGGGAGATTCAAACTATCTGCACTTGGGTTGCCAGTGTGCCTCCTTACCCACTAGGCCACCAGCGTTCCCTTGATAGCCACGGAGCTCTTCAATATTTTATGCCATCATTATATTGGCTTATAAAAAAAATGGGGGGGATTGAGTTTTGGATTGATTCATGATTCCCTATGAAGATGATCGGGGAAATCAGAGATAAGATTGTATATTAAAGATAAATTTGTCAAGAGAGTACATATAAATAACAAAATTCCATGGTAAATCCCCAAATTATAGGAATTAGCTTATGCTTGCAGGTGTAAGATCAAGGTAAAGGGCCTTGTCAGATTAGCAAAGATAAGCTTACATTTCAGAAAATTTTGGATAAGGGCTTTCAGAAAAGATGACAAAGCTACACTCACTTGTATTTAAGGCCTGTGCTTTATAAATGTGAGTTCTGTTTTTAGAAAATATGGTAACTAGATGTTGGACATCTTTTTTTTTTTTTTAAAATTTATGAAGTAATCTAAGAAGTTAAATTTAAAGAAGTGTAAAAAGAAATTTAGTGTCTTTTTTTTTCCCTCTTGTAGGCATCTAACTATCCATAGAAAATAAGCAGGAATTCTTATCACATTTTAGAAGTATCTTTGTCATATGAATATAGGCCTATGCTCCTAGGAAAAAAGCTGGAAATTTTTCACTCTCTCTCTTTACTGCAGATGCAGTACCTGTTTACTAAGATGCTGGTCTGTTTTAATAATCTAAATTTGTAAAATTAAGTTCAAGTCCACATGTGGTTTATAAAGGAATGGTTTACCACATGTGACGAGCTTCCTTCTAGTCTTGACTGCGGTCACATTTAGTTGGAGAAACATGTTGGGAGCTTCCAGGTGGAATCCTGAGTTTCAGGATTGACTAAGAGAGTCTTGGCTCCTCATGGCCTTTGAGAATTAAGACGAATGTTTACTCTTGAGATTGGTGGGCAAGTCTCATCAAATCATCACCAAGATGTGAGATCTCAATTCTCAGAGCCTTTTTATCTCAGAGTTTTACATTCGGGGTCTTTTGTGTGTGTTCTGCCCTTTATTCCAACGTGGCAAGAGCTTTGTCAAAACTAAATCATGACACTTCCTTTTTCTGAACCAGGCATCCAATCCCAGGGCACATGACTTAGAGAAAGGAGAAGAAAAAACTAACAGATGCATCTCTTTAATGAAAATAGTCTTTGTGCTCTAAAATCTCCCCTGCAGCACAACTCTGAAAATGACCCGGGCTTCTCTTCACTTGATTTTTGCAATCCATGCAGCAGGAAGAGGAAGCATACAGAGGATAAATTTGGCTGGTAATAAAATGCAGCCGTCATCATCTCTGTCAAAAAGGGAGGCACCATATTATTCTGGTAGTTTTCCATTTCCCTAATCATTTCCTCTAAGAATTCTATTGGCAATCGACTGAAGAAAAAGGTGATGACAATTTTCAGCACCTCTGAACTGAAGGGCTTTGTTTACCTCGAGGTTGTCAAAGCTTCAGATGAGAATGCAAAAATCACATTTGCTGGGTAAGTTCAAGCTCTTAGGCTATTGTGTTCTTAGGGAGAGAAAAGATGGTAAAATCTCTTTGCATTCCTGAGTTCTAGTCTAGTTCTGCTAACTAGTTCTGTTACCTTTTGGAAGGTCAGTATATTATATACCAAGTCTTAGGTTCACATCTTTCACTGGTGCTGATGTGAAATCACACCACCTAGATAGGGTTAAGGATATTCAATATATTCGTATCTGTGTAGTGCTTTGCACTCAAAGTATATAAATCAGGCTTAGGAAATGTGAAAGAATATTGTTTTAGTTCAGATTTGCAAAAAAAAAAAATACTTCAAAGAACGTGATTTTTCTCCTGCACTTGATAATTTTCTACTTTCTCCATTTGTGGCAGATGTAAATATAAGCATTGTCTTAGGTCATATTCCCTGGGAAAGGGGCATAGAGGTGGTTATTTGCAGGCACCAGTTTATGAAGGGGCAGCCCTTAGGCCAGTGGCAGTAAGGAGTATGGGAGGCAAAAAAGCAGGGGGAGAAGACAGGTTGTAACAGCAGGTTGTTAGCAGTACCCTAACCTCATGGAAATCTGCACAGCTGTGCTGACTCTTCTAAATGTGAAAAGTGGCCAGGCCTTTACGCATTTACCATTTCAATGAGTCCTGGATATGTGCTGACATCTGTCCAGGAAAAGGCATAGTTATGTGCCTTTCCAGAGGGTACTGCCCAGGTTTGTTCACCTGGTAACTGGTGCCATCAACTCCCTCAGCACCTGGAGAAATGCAGCTCAGCCATGATGGCCACCCCACCTGCTACGTGTGCACGTGGAATGCTGTTTCCCTTTGCTGTTAATATCTTGGTTTCATGTGGCGTAGATAATACGTGCCCAGACAGGGAACAATGTAAAGCGGTTTTCCTTCTTACAAAACCAGAATGAATGTAAAGTTGCATTTCTTTCAGGTACATTCTTCCCTATAACCTTCCACCATTTGAAACTGTCTTTTTTATTTTCTATTGGTTTATTTTTTATTGTATTAGTTTATTATAAAATTTGTATGTTTTTTTTTCTGACCAGATTCTTCTGATTGTCCCCCATGTACCCCTGCACAACCTCATCTGTATTTTTTAGCTTTTCAAACAGAGTAGACACTTTCTCTGCATTTGGGAGTGAGTAATGCTGAAATATAGATTTCATCGTTATTTTGAATTCTTCCAAGTTTAACCCACTGTGGGCATTTTGTCATTCTCCCTATTAGGTAGGTGTATCTGCAAAGGCTTGCTTATGTCATGGACAGTGTTTGTGTTATCTTTTGAAGCTTGCTTTGCTGCTCCTACCTCTCACACATGGCTGATGAATTACAACATTTTGAAAACAGTGTCTGATTCTGTATGAAAAATCACTGAGGCGAGAATCCAGACCCTTTACCCCAGAGTCAATGACGTACCACTGAGGTAGCTCAGGCATTCGTTACCGAGTACAGTCACTCCAGTGGGTTCCTGTAGTTTTTTCTATTTCTGGAAACAGAATCGCAAGCATCTTCTTGGCAGCCCCACTTGAATGTGTTTGAAGTTTTCACTCGAAGCTTAACAACTAATCTCAGACAACTTGCACCAACCAAGGACTGCTCAGCCATTCTCTAGTTATTTGGTATTCAGCTTATCTCCATTAAACCCCAACATGAATGGTAGGTTTCTGAACTCAACAAGTCGTCTTGGTGCAGTGCACAGTAGCAGTTAATGTCATCTTGTATTAGAGGAAAGAAAAGTTATATCAAGGACAATAATCTGTACCTTACACATATTTATTAATTAAACTGAGATACAATCGTATTACTAAGTAGTCACACAATAAAATCTGTTCAGTGACTTGGTGCAGTGGAGACGGGAGTCATTATTTTAATTGTGAAGGTAGAAGAGGTGCCGTAGAAGTATTTCAAACTTAGCTTGCCCGATAAGGACAATTTAGAAAAGTGGAAATGTTTGAACCTAAAGAAAGAGATCCTCAATGAAAGTAGACATAAAAATCATTTACAGGAACATGGAAAGTGTGAAATAACTGATGTGAGTGGCTTATGGGAGACCAAGAAGCGATGGGAAAGAGACTTTGGCATAATACATTCATAGCTCCTATATGAAAGAGTTTGGGTTCCTTCATAGATTAAGGGATAATTCTTAACAGAAGGATGCCATCATTGAACTAGTGCTTTCAGAGGAAGTTATTGGCATTAAGATGAAGCTTGTTTGGGTTGAGGATGAATAGTTAAGGGACTAACCTTCCAGTTGAAAGATATTCTAGTTCAAGGTAAGTTAATTAACTTATTCTATTTATCCCCCCCTTAATTTCTTATTCATTAACCAGCTAGCAGGCTGTTAGACCCTGAAGCTATTAGGATAATGGTTAAGATCTGTACAAAATTACCAGTTGATCCAACAGATATGAGTTAGGGACCTGTGTTGGGCTAACTAGATAAATTAGAGCTAACTCTACCTTCATTCTGAGCCTTGAATCTTCAGACTAGTTAATGAATAGGAATGCTATTTTGTAATTGCAGGTCAAAACATCAGGGTGATGACTGACCAGATTTTACCGTATGACTACTTAGTCATATGATTGTGTCTCACTTTCATTAGTAAGTATACTTCAAGTACACACTATTATCATTGATATAAATTCACTTTATTGTAAGACAAGATAGTATTGACTGCTACTGTCTACTGCATTAAGATGATTTGCTGAGTTCAGGAATTGATCATTTATACTTTGATTTCATGGAAAAAAAACTGAATGTCAAATAATTTCGGAATGGTTAAGCGGTCCCTGGTTGATGCGAGTTGAGATCCGAGAGAATGCGGACATTCTTTATCACTTGCAAGGCCAAGTGTGAGATTGTACAATCTTTTCAAATGACCCTTCATCCCACAGTTTCTCATGATGGATCAACTGTGTTCTGATTTTCTCTTTATCTACAAAGAGGAAACCTAGCCCTCCAAACCTAGATATCCAGACCCCACTGGAGAGATAAGCATGCCAAGTCCTATGAAAGCTTGGGGATCAAGAGGAATTAGGGTACCTTGAAGTCCTTTATGTTTGTTTACTGAGACATTTCAACTCCCATTAGACAGGATGAGCGTTGAGATCCCAATCAACATTTTTCAACATTCTCCACTCAACAATCAATATTGTTGTTATGTGCTGCTGAGTTGAAAGCAGCCTATAGTTAACCCAACACATAACGGGTTTTCATAAACTGTAATTTCACGGGAAGAGAAGGCCCATCTTTCTCTGGTGGACTGGAACCAATTATCTTTGGGTTGACAGCACATCTCCTTTCCCATTCGGCCACCAGAGCTCCCCTTTAAGAGTGTTCCTCCTTGTGTGAAGTAGGACTTGCTCCTTTGTTCTCTCCTTTCTCTCTGTGTATTGCCTTTGCCCTTGTGTACATTTGTGCCTCACCAGCACCTGAGGCTGTTCCCATCATTTCCTTTAGGTTTGTGTTTCTTATTGAGCCCAGCTCTAAAGAGAAATGCCTTGTTCAAGAGAGAAAGGAATAATGAATGAAATAGGAGCAGCTCATTCTTCTATGCACCCTGTAACAGGCAAATCAAGGACCTGATAGAATTCAGGAAAGAGAGAACCAGCTTGCGTCTGAAAATGTATGTGAAAGCATGTTTTCATTTGCAGACATTTGGAAAGTGATTAGCTACATTAGAGATTTCCAAATAGGTATTATATTATGCAGATGCAATCAGAAATTGTCTACCAGCTAGCATAAACTCGCATTAAAAAACCCCACAGCTTCTCACCAGGTAAAATTCTGCTTTCAGAGGACAAAGTTAGATGTCAGCACCAGTTTTTAATCGTGGAATTTTACTCGATTAGTTGAGGCAGGTGTTAATGACTTTTCTGCAGGGATGATAAACATTCCCCAGCCTGGAGCAGCTGAGCGCAGGGAAGGAAATAAAGCCTAATAGGCAAGTTCAAGGTGGGGCACAATCAGATCCCCGCAGATCCTGCTGGTCTGTTGTGTGCGTCCTTCTCCAGATTTGCATACACATTTGATTGCAGCTTCTCACATCATGGCTCTAGTGCTTGGGAAAATTCTTCCTAATCAAGTCATAATATGAACCATGGTTTATATTCTCGTACGAACGACCTGCTTTGTCCACAGGTCCGCATAGACAGAAGTGCCTGAAAAGTTAAGACTCCTCTTGCTCCCTGACCCCTGCTCAGTACTCAGACCAGAGTTTGTCTGCTGCTTGAATTTGAAAGCCCAGTTCCCCTTCTTAGGGTGGGAATTTGAAAGTCCAGCACCCCTTCCTTGGGAAGGAATACATTCTGGGGCGTGACTTACATTACAGAGCTCCCTCGTGGACTTGGCTTCAACCAGCCTTCCTTAGAGAACTGTTGAAATCACACCATTCCCTGACCTCCTCCTGTCTGCTTCTGTCCCTCTAATAGAAGTTTCCCTGGAAACACATCCTTACCAAGCAACTTCCACATAACTAGTCCTCATAGAGTCTACTTCTAGTGAACCTGACCTTGGTACTTCTGGCTAGAAGTATCTCTTTCCTATGGTCCTCCTTTAGGAAGTGTATTCTGGGCTAATAAATCTCCTAAATTCTGCAAAGATGCACTGACAGGGGTAAGAACTGAACATCTCAACAACCTACAATTTCATATAAAATCCAGGAAGCAGTATTTACAGGACAAGGAAAGCCAGGTTGCCCGTGCAAAGGTTATTTTAAGGAAACTGAGTCATTGTGATCATACCATCACCTCTGTTCTTCCTCCGTTGGTACAGAGACTGTGATTCCTGAGGGCTCTAAGCTCGGGATAATGGTAGAGTGGCACAGCAATTAAAGTGCTCAGTTTCTGATGGAAATGGTTGGCAGTTCAAACCCACTTCCTGCTGTTCAGGGAGCAGATGTGGTCGCCTGCTTCCATAACATTCACAGTCTCGGGACAATTCTAGTCTATTCTGGGTCACTGGGTCAGAACTAACTCCGTAGCAGTGGATTTGGTTCGGTTTTGGTTGTGAGGAATTATAGACAAGGAGAGAGGATGGGAGGCCTGATAGAAAAGTGTGCTGAGTCTGAAGACACTAATGCATTTGATTGGTTAAGAGCCTCCCATAAGAATTCCTTTCTCACCACATGCTGCCCTTTTAAACTTTGCCACTGTTACTGGAGTGAGACTGTACCTCATTGTGATTTTGATTTGCATCTCTCTTATTGTTGGTGGGATTGTAAAATGGTGCAACCATTCTGGAAGGCAGTTTGACACATCCTCAAAAAGCTGAACATAGAAATTCCATATGACCCAGCTATTCCACTACTTGGAATAGACCCTGAGAACATGAGAACTGAGGCACAAACTGAGATTTGTACACCAGTGTTCATAGCAGCATTATTCATCATCACAAGAACATGGGAACAACCCAAATGTCCAACCACAAACGAATGGATTGAGAAATTATGGTACATTCACACAATGGAATACTATGCAGCACACAGGAGCAATGATTTTGTAAAGTATTTCCTAACTGGGGAGGGACTGGAGAGCATCATGCTGAGTGAACTAACTCAGTCCCACAAGGATAAATATTGTCTAAAACTGTCATTGTAGAATGGGTTTAATGATCCAGGAGGGGTGGGAGAGGCTGGAAGTACAGGGATGTGGACGTGCAGGGAAAGGGGCAGGGATAATCATTGGGTTGTACAATTTGATGGGGTGGGGAGTGGGGGAAATTAAAAAATATTGTTTGAATTTGCATTCAAATTTTGTAAATAAACAGAATTTTTAAAAAAAAGACTCCCATAAGCACAGAGTAGGAGCACCCTCTGGCCAGCATCTCAACACAGTGACAGTTAACAGACCCTGGAGTTGGTCTAGACAGAGCTGGTTGGGATTTTAACCCAGATACTGAGAGCCAAGGAAAATCCGCTAACTTTGTTTATAAACAGCAACTTGGAGTGATTTTATCCATAGATTCAATAAATAGGAAAAAATTAATAGGAGCCTACAAAAATTGTTCTGTGGTGGTGCTGAGATTGAACAACATCCTAGAGACAACAGGAAGAACTGGCCTCTGAACATTATTTCTAACGGGAACCAGAGAAATTTAGAAGACTATTTATCATACTTAATCTGATTTAGGAAGACATTGCCTTTGGTAAACAGGAAAAGAAAGCCACAAAGTAGAACAAGCTGAGATGAAGGGACGAAGGGTTAAGATGAAAAGAGGACAGGATGTGAGACCAAGGCAGCACGCAGAGATGAAAAGGGAACTGGCGGAGATAGAGGAGGGGAACCCGGCCAGTCAAACCAATAACTTCAAAATGGAAAGGGGCTTGGAGCCAACCCTCCACACCCTCCCCCTCACATTCCAAAAGAACACATGGAAGAACGGAAGAAAGTGACACTAGAGCCAGCAAAAGCGATAGAGAAAAAACAAACAGTAAGAAATCCAAACTGGTTACTATGGAGTCAAAGTCAACCCTGTATTAGTCAGAACTATGCACCATTGAATTTCCTCTGATAGCTTAGTGGTAAGGATTTGCACTGCCGACCCAAAGGCACAAGGTTCAAATCCACCAGCTGTTCCATGCAGAAAAGATAGGCAAGCTCTCCCTCTGCGATGTGCTGCCTCTGTGGCCTTCTTTGTGGTTTACTGCCTCTGTAAGCCCACTGGAGGTGGGTCCAGTTCAACAATAGTTAACAACAACATTTTTTTTAAAATGTGGGGGTGAAAAGTACAGAAATGCTAAACTGTAGAATAATTAGATTATCCTAACCACTTGATATTTATTTTTGAGGAATTTTTCGTGCTTTTAAAAAAATTCCACTAGCAAAAAAAGAAAAATAATTCCACTGGCACAAGGTTGCACAGAGAAGTCAATACATAATTTTTTATATATCATGCACTTTAACGATATAAAGAGAAGTGGTTTCTAAGTCTCTGTAAACTTTCATTCAAATTAATTTTTTAAAAAAGAGAAATGGTTTCAAATGGAGAAAGATATCAATACACTGTCAGAACACACACACACACACACACACAGTGTGTGTGTGTGTGTGTGTGAGAGAGAGAGACACGGAGTGTTGACACCCGGAGTGTTAACACCCTTCCGGGAGCGCTCACAGCGTGGCCGACGATGGGTTATGATGGTCATCCAGAGACTTCACATTTTCAGTGGTTTGAATCCGTTAAATGCTCTGCAGCAGGAAGATAGGAAGTCTCCTCCATTGTCATTCACAGCCTTGGAAACCAGATGAGGTCACTATGGGATGGACCCAGCTTGCTGGCAGTGAATGAGCCAGTGAGCTGCTCTGGGGCAGAAACTCTTAAAGCTCATTTATGTCTTCACCTTTATCTTTTCCCATCTATGTGAGAAATGTGTAGGTTTTAAACTGAGGGAATAGAAGAGGCATTCAAGAAAAAGGCTCAGTTCAAGTGACTTCTCTTGGGCAGAGTTCTTGGGCTCTCATTCCTGTAGCCAAATGTCATCTGTGAACGCCTTGTCATTTCACTGTGGAAGTATCTATCATCTTTTATATCACTCGTTAAAACTGACTATGCACATAATATTTAAAAGGCTCTGAAAAGTCTCACTGTGTTTTGAAAAGTTTTTTATTATTGTTTATTCCAGCATTTTCTACAGAAGCACGCAGAACGTCTATCTGCATTCTGCAGTCACCATTCCACAAAGTATCGTCTTCAGCCTTTGAGGCTTACTGAATGAGTGCATGGAATGAATGAATTACTAGTTTAACATGTTGGCAATTATGAATATTTTTTTTCTCCAGTTAAGACTAACCCCAGAGTCTCTTTGCAAAGGCCATTAGCATTTTTTATTTGTACAGATAATTTAACTTCCCATTGGGTAAGTAACTCAGCATAACAAACTTTATGAAGTGCCTGCTCACATGGGGAGGGGTCTTATTTTACATACTCTTATTTCAACCTCGTGTTAGTTCACAGCCTCTTCAGTTACTTGCCGTCTCATGTATTTAAATCACAGTGATGTTGAGTCTACATGACCATTGTTTGTGTCACCCAGAGTGAGAGTTTAATTTGATGTCAATGAGAAAGGACAATGGGCGAACCCCAGCATCCTCTTTGATATCAATGAGAAAGGACAATGGGCGAACCCCAGCATCCTCACACAGAAACGTGCAAATGCCAGATGGAGTTCCCTGCCTTGTGGAAGCTGATGACACTGTATTTCCAAACAAATATTGCGTGCCAAAAAGAAAAGCCCATCTGGAATTGTATAATTAATTATTTTCTCTGCCAAAGAATCTTTTTCCACGGCAATGGCTGCATTCCACTCCATTACTGCCTCAGATCATGGGATTTCTCATGGCCCTTTATGTTTTGCAACTATGTAGGTTATGAGGAAATGTGCTTGGAAACACTCAGCAGCCTTGCAAAGAAAATAGTATGGAATGTCTTCAGTTACATTGCAGGGTTCCCACCCATCAGAGATGTACCACCAAAGAAGACAAATAGAAATGTATCCAAAAGTGGAAAAACATTAACAAGATTTAAACCCATTGTTCTTTTTATGTTGTTGGGTGCTGTCAAGTATAATTCATAGCAACCCTATGAATTCTAAACCCTCCTCTATCCTGTGCCGCCCTCGTCTCTAACACATTTGAGCCCATTGATATAGTTACTATGGCAGTCTCTCTCTCTCTGCAGGTTTTTCTCTTTTTCACTGACCCTCTACCAGGCACGATGCTTTTCTTCTTTCTCTATCAGTGTTCTTGGCAATCCTCCAGCATTCAGGAAATAAAAGACTAATTACACTGGGGAAAATCTACTGTCAGGGACCTCTCCAGAGTGCTGAGGAGCAATGATTTCAGTCGGGGGACTAAGGTGTACCTGATCCAGACCTTTGTAATTAAAAGATTCAGGTCTTTGTAATTACTTGCCGTGCACCACAGAGCTGGATAATTGGTAAGGATCATAGAAGAAGAGTCAATGCCTTTGATTTGTGGAGCTGGAGATGAATATTCAACATACCATGGACCGCCAAGAGAACGAACAGGTCTGTCCAGGAGAGAGTGAAACCAAGTTGCTCCTTTGAGACAAAGATTTTGAAGCTTCATCTCACATACTTTGGGCAGGTTGCCAGGAGAGACCGGTCCTTGGAGAAGAGACATCATGGTTGGAACGGTGAAGGGACAGTGCAGAAGAAGAAGACCCTAGATGAGATGGATTGACTCAGTAACTGGGATAATGTGGACAAGTGTGTTGGAGACAGACTGGCTCAGGATAGGACAGGATACAGAGCTATTGTACATATGGTTTCTATGAGTTGTAGGCAACTCGACAACACGTAACGACAAGTGCTGAGTATATAGCTGTGTTGTTAGATGCTAAGGAGTTGGTCCTACCTCAGACAGACCCTATTTACAACAGAAGGAGATGTTTCCCATCATGTGTCATTCTCAAACTCTGCTGTGTTTGAGCCCATTCTTGCGGCCAATGGGTCAGGCTAACTCATTGGACATCTTCCTTGTTTTCACTGACCTCTATCAAGCATGAAGCTTTTCTCAAAGTACGAGTCCTTTCTGAAAACATACCCAACGCCTGCAAGTACTGCCAAATAGTATGGTTGGAACTGACAATAGAATAAATGCTTTTGATATTGAATGAGAAGAACCTATGGGTGTCTGGAATGAAAAGCTATTTTATCATGTAGACTCTATTTTAAACTCTCTCAATGTGTACCCATAGTTACTCTATAAAGAAAGGAGGAAAATGAAATATTTTAATAGAGCACATTGTGTTCTGAAAAATCAGAACACTTAAAAACATTATTCTTTTCCTTTAATAAGCAGAAAATAAAGCAGTCCTATTACATTGAAAGTTAAGGTGGAGTTTCTGCAGTGAAGTAGAATGCCATCATCATTCTGTCTTTGAACTGAAATGAACTTGTGGTCTTGTTAACTTGGTGACAGAACGGAAGAAACAGTCTGTGAGCCACTCACTTGTGGACCAATAACAACAACACACCCACTACCACCCAGGGAAGTTGACAAAGACTCATAGTAACCCTACCTGATAGAGTAGAAATGGCTCACTGGATTCCCAAGGTTGTAAATTTTTAAGGCTGCAAAGCTTCCCTAGTTTTCTCCTACAGAGAGCCATGCAGGTTCTAACTGCCAGCCTTTCCTTCAGTGGTGGAGTGCTCATTGTTTTTTTAAATTAATAAAATAATAATTGTATATACAGTTTCTAATAAAATATCATTTGGGGTCTTTACTGACAGAAAAAATAGTAATAGCATTGCTTGTTTACAAGTAAGAGTTGCTATAAATCTTATAGACAAGATGCATTCAGAACTTTTAGAATTATTTGCATGTATTAACACATTTTGACTAAGGGTTACAGAAGAAGAAGATTAGATGTCTTTGAGTTGTAGTTCTAGAGAAGAGTTTTGAACATCCCTTGGACGGTCAATACAAGAAAGAGATCTGTCCTGGAGAGAGTTGAAACCAGTGTGTTCCTTGGAGGCGATGGTGAAATTCTGCCTCACATCCTTTGAGAATGTTGTCAGGAGGGATCAGTCCTTGCTTGGAAAGGCAGAGGTCAGTGCAAGAGAGGAAGACCTTGGATGAGATGGATTGACACAGTAGCTATGACAATGGCGTTAGGAGTGTCACAGATGGTGAGGTTGGCTCAGGAGAGGGCAGGGTTCTGAGCCATTGATCATAGGGTCACTGTAAGTTGCAGTCAACTCAATGGCACATTACAGCAACCCTTTAAACTGCAAATAAGTAATATGATCGTTTCCATTTTTATGAATGCAGAAACTGAGACACACCAAGTTTAGTAATAAAGATACATCAGGTTGTCTGGTTTGAGTTCAAGTGGTTAACCACTGGACTCTACTGGCACTTTCTAAAAGAGCGATACATGCTTCAGCGAGGCTTTGAAATATACGTGTTCATGTAGAGTTGACTGAGTGTAAGAAAATGATGGTATAATATTGACTAATAAGAAAATGATTTTATTTTGATTTGGCAAAGGTTTACAAAGCAAGTTAATGTTTTATTCAGCCATTCATACACACCTTGTTCCATAACATTAATTTCATTACCTTCAATGTAATCATACTTTTCCTCCTCCCTCCCTGTAATTCTGATTTCCCTTAATCCTTCTATGCTTTTCTTTTTACCCATTTATTTCGTGATAGTCTGCCAATAATCCCCATACTGTGTATTGCCTTTCTCTTCCTCATCTCAGTATGTATCTGTTTACCATTTTATTCTCCCCTCTCTCTCCCTTCCCATCCACACAGGAAGGATTCTGTGTTGTCGATTTGAACATGACTCTGTTTCTGAAGTGCAAAGCCATGAGCACTGAGTCAGCCCTGACTCACACCAGCCTGATAGAGCAGAGTAGAACTGCTCTTGCATAAGGTTTCTGAGACTAAATCTTTGCAGAAGCATACAACCTCATCTTTCTCCCTCAGGGTAATTGATGGATTTGAGAAAGCAGCCTTTCATCAAGCAGCCCTTGTATTTCCCATCTTGTATTTCCCAATTTCCAGAGCTTAAAATACCAGAAATATGATACTGTTAGTTTGAAAAGAGTATGAGAAAAAGCAGCCAACAATGAGTGTGGCTTGGGAAGGACTTTGGAAAACTGATATAATAAAAATAAAACTAAAGAAATATCTGAACCCTATCTACTCCTATGCCTGTGTCATTCCATCTTGTTGAGAATCTTCCTCTATTTCTCTGACCCTCTGCCTTTCCAAGCATACTGTCCTTTTCCAAGGACATACCTGACTGATCTTTACAACAAGCCCAAACTACGTGAGACAGTTTCACCATCTTTGCCTTCCAAGGAGCAGCCTAGTTTCATTTTCTCTGAGACATACTTTCTTGTTCTTTTGGCGGTTCATGGAATATTCCGTAGTCTTCTCCAATACCATAACTCAAAGGCATCAATTCTTCTTTTGTCATCCTTTGTCATTGCCCAACTTTTGGGTGTGTAGCAAGTAATTGAAAAGACCATTACTTGTATCAGACAAACCTTGATCTTTGAACCAATATTGTTGCTTTTAGTGTTCTGGAAAGATCCTTGATAGCTGGTCTTCTCAATGCAACTCATCTTTTAATTCCTTGACTGCTAGTACCAAGAAGAATTGATGGCTTTGAGCTGTCGTGTTGGAGAAGAGTACTGAACATCCCATGAGCTTCCGAAAGAACAAACACATAGGCCTTTTAGAAAGTGCAGCCAGAGTACTCCTTGGAGGCAAAGAGGATAAAGCTTCACCTCACATGCATTGGACGTTTTTCTAGGAAGGGGCCATTCCTTGGAGAGGGACGTGAAAGGTGGAGGGAAAGGTAAAAGGCAGAGGATCAGTGAAGGAGACAATCAGGTGGATTGACACAGTGACTGGTGCAAAGGGTCTAGTATGTCAAGAAGTGTGAAAATGCCACAGGATAGGTCAGGGTTCCGATTGTCCATAGTGTCGCTATGGGTTGCATTTGACTTAACAGCACCTAGCAACAACAACAATAACAACAGTACCAAGGGTGTTGGTTTATCTTCCTCTGATTCAGCTTTATTTTCCTCTGACTCATTGATACCCTCATGAGCACAAGCCATCATAGATCAAAACATCTCTCTCTACTCATTGGGTGGTACAAATATGGTACTTCCAAGGGAAGTCATTCAAGAAATCATCAGTTCTTCTGGATAGTTTAGTTCATGTTTTGTACTTAAAGGTGTGACTTAAGATTCTGAAGGCTAGAGACGTAGCCGACAGAGAAGCCTAGAATGAGAAGTGAGTTGCTGTGAGTACAAGTAAAGTATTCTGACTCTCAGTGACTTTGTGGACAATGGATTAAAGTCTTACCTAATTCTGTGTCACCGTCACAGTCTCTATTCTGCTGTAAGCCCATTGGTGCAGTCACTGTGTCAGTCTATATCCCCGGTGATTCTTCTCTTCTTGGTTGATCCTCTACCTATCCAAATTGGGTGTTTTCCTGCAAAGACTGACCCCTCCTGATTATAAGCCCTAAGAGTGTAAGATAATAAAGACGGTAAACTCTCACCATCCTTTCCTCTCAGAGGCACTTTGACTGTAGTTCTGTTGTTGTTGTTGTTAAGTGCCATCGAGTTGTAGATGACTAACAGTGACCCTATAAACAAAAGACCTGAACATTTGTATAACTTTCAACATTTGTCCAAGTTCATAGGGTGTCCAGAGGCAAGCTATTTCGGAAGTGGATGCCAGTCCTGCTTCCAAGCTGGTTTTAGTCAGGGCGCTCCACCAAACACTGTCCACTATGGGTACCCATTATAGCATTTGACACATCAGTGTCACAGTGTTTAGCATCACAGCAACATCCAGGTATCTGTGCAGCACATGGACAGACCAGTTCTATACCACTTGGAAGAATGACCAAAACCAATTAAAACCAGGCATGAGGGCTGCAGATTAAAATTATCCACCTTTGGCTTGGTAGCATAACTTTCTATCCACTAGGCCAACAGAGATCTCTCGTTGTTGTTGTTGTTGTTAAGTGCTATTGAGTCCTAGATGACTCATAGTGACGAAAACCTGAACATTTGCATAACTTTCATCATCTCTCCAAGTTCACAGAGTTTCCAAAGACAAGCTATTTTGGAAGTGTATGTCACTTTTTGCTTCCAAGTACTTGCTTCTTCTAAGATACAACTATTTGTGTTTTTGGAAATCCATGGTAAATTTAATCCAGCACCACAAGTCAAAGGCATGAATTCTACTCCAGTCTATCTTATTGTCTAGCTTTCACATACGTATGAAGCAATTGAAAATATCATAGCTTGGGTCAGGTGGATATTAATCTTTAAATTGATATCCTTACTCCTTACCACTTTAAGGAGGCCCTTGACCTTCTGAATCACAGCAGATGGAAAGAGAGAGGACATCAAGAGATTTGCATTTGCATAAAACAAGACGTTTCCTGGGATCCTCTTGACCTGTGAAGTAATGAGCAAATAAAATGATAGCAAAGTAAATCTGGGCGTAGGACTGTCTTTCTCAATACTTAATCTCTCCTCTCACCATTCCCTAGAAAACATTCCGGAAATGAACCTGTAGGCCGACAGAAAATAGAAGTTTCAGAGTTCTCAGACTTGGCTGGTTCTGTTAATTTTAAATATGGAGTGGGAGAAAGATGTGCATCTGGAATGTATGTTACTTCCTGAAACTCTCAGACATATATAGCCCAAGTGTCTATAACCCAAACTGACCAATGACTAAACTAGAACTGCCCTTTACCATGTGAGAGGTCACCATTAATCCATTTGTCCAATCAGTATTTCCCAAGTGTCCTCCTCTGTCTGGGCCCACTTGCTGGTGGAGAAGTCACAGTAGTGAACCAACACCTGTGTGATCACCCAAGTAGGATATATCAGTACAGACATTCCTTTATTACTAATGCAGGAGCCCCCAGCGAGAGTCACACTGTAACAGGGTATTTCAATAGTATGCGTCCATCCAATTCTTTATTAAATTAATAATTAGTGAGGACTTAAATTGTATTAGTTACTTTTCTATGCACTGAGGGACCAATAGATGATATTAATTAAAAAACCCTTTACTTATATCACATATAAGTAATATAATTGGATCATATTTCTTAGAAAATGTTTCTCAATTTATCATTATCTTTCTTTTTAAATATATATTGCACCAAAACACAGCTGCACTATGTACTATTGCTTATTCTAATCACCTGTGTTGCACTGAGAAAATGTCAGCTCTGAGATTATGTGGTCTCCTGTGCAAAATGGGATAATAATACTTCATTGACAAATTTGCTATGAGATAAACTATCAATAATAGCCTTGTGCCCAACAGTTACTAAAATGTATCCTTGTATTTATATATTTTCTTAAATAAAATATAGAATTTTAAGCATGTTTCATTTATCCATATACCTCTCATTGGTATATAATTTTATTCTTAGATGCTATCCAAAGACACTTAAATTACCACACAAAAGCTGGCTAGCAAGAGAATGGAAAACTGCTCTCAAGCACCAGCCTCCCATTATTTTTTCAGTTTGATACTTACATTTGTAATGTAGCAGCTTAAACAGGGCAGCTTCTCAGGGGACAATATAATCAAAAGACAATATTTAAGTCTAGTTCTGAGAGCCTAGTGGTAATAAGGAGTTGTATTGTCAGTTCAAAGACAAGCATTTGAGTCCATCAACTGCTTCATGGAAAAAAAGATAGTCTGTTCCTGTGTGAATTATAGATTCTAAAAACCCATGGGAGGGTCATCTGTGAGTTGGTTTGGATTCAATGGCAATGAGATCTGAGATACAGCAGCATGAATGGAAAACAGTCAACTCTGTCATTTCCAAGGAAGGATCTCAAAACAAAAGTTTACAGAATCCTCCTGGACCTCCACAAGGAAAAGACTGATCACCCAATTACAAAATGGGCAAAAGACAATGAAAGACTTTACACAGAGGAAGACATTCTGGTGGGCATCAGACATATGAAGAAATGCTCAAAATCACTGGCAATGAGAGAGATGCATATCAAAACCACAACGAGTTACCATCTCTCCTCAGTAGCAGTGGCAAAGTTTAGTAGGCAAGCAAGTGATAAATGATGGAGAGGATGTGGAAAGGTGAGAACTCTCACTCAGTGTTGGTGGGATTGTGAAATGGTACAACAACTCTGGAAGATAGTGTGGTGCTTCCTCAAAAAGTTGGACATAGAAACTCCATATGACCCAGCTATTCCACTACTAGGAATATGTTGTTGTTGTTGTTGTTGTTGTTGTTGTTGTTGATTGCCATCGGGTTGAGGATGACTCCAAGGAAATTAGAACTGAGACACAAATGAGATTTGCACAGCACTGTTCATAGCAGCATTATTCACCATCGCAAGAACAATGAAACAGCCCCAAATGTCTGAACACAACTGAATAGATTGAGAAATTGTGGTACATTCATGCAATGGAATATTATGCAGCACTCAGGAGCAATTATTTTGAAAAATACTACATAACTTGAGAGAATTATGCTGAGTGAACTAACACAGTCTCTAATGACAAATACTGCAGAAGAGCATTATTGTAAAAATAGAAGGATAACTAGTAAAACGTGTATGGAGACTTAAGGGGGATGGGAGGGAGCGAGGGGTGAGGATAGTTAGAGGTGAAATCACAGGGCTGCATAGTTTGGTGGGTGGAGGGTGGGAGTGCCATGCAAATGGAAAGGATCCAGAAAAAAAGGCAGGGTAATGATGGGCAAAGTCCAATGGTGATGAATTTTATAAAACATAATATGTGAGAATGATTGTATAAAACACAATGGGGGAAAATTTAAAAACCCTGAAACTCAAACTATCATGAGGTTTCTTGCATTTGATTTCCAGATGAAGACACTTTGGGCAATGGGAGCTTCATTGTGTTTGTTGAGCTGTTTTGTTGGGTTTTGCTTTGTTTGTGTGTGTGTGTGTTTTTTTAAGTCTTAGTTATCTAGTTTTCCTATAACAGAAATATGATGAGTGGATGACCTTAACAACACAAAATATTTTCTCACAGAATCGGGAGCTCTGGGAGTCTGAGTGTGGATCACAGACTTGCCAGGAACATGTCCAGTCTCTGCCAGCTCTGGGAGAAGTTCCCTTCTCTTCAGCTTTTGCTCGCTGGTTCCTGGATCGCTCTGCTGTACTTTGCCATTTCGCTTGCTTGCTTCTCCTAATCTGCTCTTTCTCTAGGGAGCTCTGGAGCCTCGTTTGTAGGGAGTTGTGCTTCCAAAGCCGTTCACGTCCACTAGCTGTGCTGTAGGAGTAAGATGGACCTTTTCCTCCTGGACAATTTACAGTGTAAATCTACTCAAGGGTCAGCTATGAGGTGGTCCCAAGTCCATAGCAATGAGTTTGAGGGGGTTTTGTACCCTTCTTGTATTTTGTAGGAGGTTGTAGACTCAAGACACAGCATACCCTCACCTTGCCTTAAAAATGACAACTCATTCCCTGATAGAATTATAATCATAGTCAAAGAGGTTAGAATATATAACAGCCCACCTTTCCCCCAAATGCATGTATTCCTCACATACGAAACACAGTCACCCCATTGCATCATCTCAAAGCCCCATCTTCTGAATCATCTAAATTAAATATTTGTGAAACTTCAAGAGTTTTTAATTTTGGGGCAAAATCCTTTCTGTTCTGCAGAGCTGTGAAGTCTAGATTACAAATTATCTGTTTCCAGAGCAGTCTAGTGGTAAGAAGTTGCGCTGACAACCCAAAGGGAGGTGGTTCAAGTATACCAACAGTTCTATGGAAGAAAGATGGACAGTTGCCTCCTGTGTGATTTGCTGTCTCTGAAAATCTGCTGAAGGGTCAGCTATGAGTTAGTTCTGACACCAGTAGTACATAACAACAACAATGATTGAAAAGGAAGAAAGGAGATAGTTCAATTACAAATGGAGAGAAATTAGAAGAGGAGGTTATGACGGGCACTGAAGTTCAAACCTCAAGAGTACCATTTATATTAGTTCTCAAGCTTGAATATGAGTTTGTATTCTCTCAAACCATCTAAACTATGCTCTGCGGATGGAGAGTTGGCCACACTTTCTGTACTCTGGGGGAGACCTTTAGCTCTGGGCTTCATGTCTGCCTTCTAGAGTGTCTGTGATAATAACTGTTCCTTTGACTCTGGGTGACGCTCTTCTCCTAGACCATTTAAATCGTGACTCTCTGCCCTAGCCCCAGTTGACTCTATTCACCTGACCCTTGGCCATAGCAGCCAGGTTCCTTCAATATTAGACAGCAGCCTCATTCCCTCTCACACTGCAGTCACACCATCTCTCACACCAAGGTGTGAGTCCCTAACTCCATGGGATGAGTTGCAATCTCACACCTTGGAGTTAGGGAAGATCAAGCTCTTTGTAATATAAGAGCCTGTGGTCTCCACTTTGAGATTTATGGGACAGAAGCAAGTCCTGCCACCAGCAGTTCTTTTCAACAGTTCTGTTGTTCTTTGAGCTTTTAAAGGAATGATGTTTTTCTTTTCTTAGACAACAATAAATGTCAGTTTCTTGTGACTGTGAATTTGGAGAGGCAGAAGGCTTTATGTCCTGTCTCCCTCTTTCCTCATCAGTCTAAGCTGATGGGTTTCCTGTGGTGCTAGCTGTCAGATCTCTTTCTCAGACACTTAATTGCTAAAGCAAAAGATTATGTAGTGATGTCTTCAGTGAACAGTCTACATTTTTTGTAGTTTATACAAGACATTTCCAAATCTTTAAATTGGTTTTATTTTTCATTCTTCTAAGTTCTTAAAATTAATTTTAATAAAAGTTTACAGAAACTTTGAATTTCCATTCATTCATTGTTGCACTTTTCCCCCTACCCACCATTCCCCTCCCCCCCCAATTCACTCTTCTCTTTGAAACGTAAAATTCTTTCATTGTTATAAAAGCCCTATCCCCAAGTCCACTCCACTATGCAGTCTTCATTCTGGACTCCTGTCATGACAATAATACCTAATCGTATATCCCTTTTAAACAGTTCTCTCCCTCATCTGTTTCAATGCAATATACATTATTTATTTCCTCTTTCTCAGTCCCCTCCCAACCCCATTGTCAGTCTTGTTCTACAACAGTGTGACTATGCAATATTTGTCCTTTTGTGATTGAGATATTTGACTCAACATAATGTCCTCCAGGGTCATCCATTTTGTATAATATTTCATGAGTTCCTTGTTTCTCAACGCAGCCTAGTATTCCATTGTGTGAATATACCAGAGCTTCTCTATCCATTCATTTGTTGATGGGCACTTGGGTTGTTTCCAACTCTTTGCTATTGTGAACAAAGCAGCAATAAACATGGGTGTGCATATATCTGCTTGGGTGGCCATTATGGTTTCTTTAGGATGTATTCTCAGTACTGAAATTGCTAGGTCAAATGGTATTTCTATTTGCAACTTTCTGAGAAAGCGTCATACCACCTTCCATAGTGGTTGTACCATTTTACACTCCCACCAACAGTGAATAAAAGTTCCAGTTTATCTGCAACTTCACCAGCATTTGATGTTTGCTGTTCAGTTGAATTTAAGGCCAACTCTTTCCTCTCATATTTTGTTATATTCAACCTCTTGAAGATCTTGATTTGGAATCCTTTAATTAATTTTAATGAAAGTTTACATATATCCAAGATCATTATGAGTTCTACCTTCAGCCTAACATTTTTGAAATATTCATACAAGTTTTTACTTCAATAGATATGCAACTCTTCCTCTATTCAGTCTAGCAAAATTCTGTTGCAGGCATCATAGGATACTTTTATATGATCATGCGATAAACTGATATTTCTTTATAACTCTCCCACTTCCTACTGAACCTTCATCAGAATTTCCTTTGCCATCCATGAGTCTAGCCATAACTTCTCTAAGACATTGGCTTTTACTGTTAGGTACCTTAAAGTTTTTTACCTTCTATTTGTTACCCAATTCTAAAACTACATCCAATTTTAATTATATATTAGAGCAACACCATACTTTTCTGGTACCAAATAGTGTCTTAATTATCTAGTGGTGCTGTAACATAAATACCACAAAAGGGTGACTGGAACAAACAAATTCATTTCCTCAAAGTTTAGGAACTTAAAGTCTGAATTCAGAGGGCTAAGTTGAGGGAAAGGCTTTCTCTCTCTGTGGGCCCTGAAAAAAGACTCTTGGTTCTTCAGCTTCAGCTTCCTAGTTCCTTGGAGAGCTGCGTTTGTATCATTATACCTCATCTCTCTTGCTTATTTGTGTGAATGTCTCTTCCTCTTTCCAGTTGCCCTCGAATGACCCTCTGCTGGGTTTCTGTTGTCTCCCACAAAGTCATTGAATACAAAGGACCAGAGAGGTGTGGTCTTTCCATTTACACTATCACTTCCTACAGACTATGTCATCACAATTCCCATGTATGAACCTACTCTGTGGTAAGAGATTGTGCTGCTCCTCCCCGCAACCACAGGTAATTTGAGTCCATTAGTGACTCCTCAGAAAAAAGAGAGATAATTTCCTCCAATGTGATTTAAAACCTATCAGATGTCTTTGGAGGGTCAGCTATGAGTCAGCTCCAGCTAGATGGCATAAAACAACGATTGTTAATATGCAGCAGCAACACTAACAACCTCTTCTCTAGGTTTTGAAGAAACTGACTCCCTATATGTTGATAAATGCCATTGAGTCATAGGTGACTCATAGAGACCCTATGAACAAATGAGCTGAATACTTGTGACTCGAGACTCCAGATATGTGCTATATTAATCCTGTCTTATTACAATACCAGACCATTTCCAGTGGGGATGCTAACCACACGTTAGAATTTTTAACATAGATTTGGGGTGGGGATGTCACACTACAGTCCATAATACTCTTCCTCCCAAACATAGGAACACGCTTTCAGACTGACGACTCCTTTTTCTTCTCATGCATTTCAAGGCCAGGAAAAGAAAAAGAAAAAAAAATCCAAGGTTCCTGTTCATCTGCAGAAAAAAACTGACATGTAATGAGAATGAGGAAATGTCTTCTCTTTTCATGAGGAGCTTTAGGGAGGAAGTTTAATTTACATTTCACATATGTATCTGTCTTGCACCTACCTATGTGGTTTTTGGGAAAAGGCTAGAGGACCTGAGTGAGCAGGGGAGGAGACAGCTTGCAGGAGCTTCCGGGAAGAGAGTTCTTAACAGGACATAAATGTGTCAAAAAGGGGGGAAACATTCTATTTCTGTTCCCCGCCACTGTTTGTGAATTTCTGTGTGTTTGAAAACATTCCCAAGGTTGTGTTTCTAAGGACATGATTTGAAAACCATGGCTGTGCGGTCCGGGCAATTACCTGGCTTCATGGCAGCGTTGCTCTTGGGGTGACTTTCTTTTCAGCCGAGCAACATTGTCCCTGGGCTCTTCTGTCCAGTCACAATAAGCTAGGCAAGCGACCAGTTGGCCCCTGACATAGTCCTTTATGGATCTGAAAACCATGCTGTGCTAACCTCTCCTTAAAACCCTATTACCTGATATGTGAGTTTCTCAAAAACAGCCAACACATTAACTCTGCAATAGTTGCCATCCTTTTTTTCCAGTCCAAGGTTGGCACATTTAGGTGGCAGAACCCTCTGTTAACATAGAAATTGCTTTCTGTGTTAGCTGTGTTGATTATTGTACATTCATCATCCTTTAGGTGTCTCTTGAAGGTACATATATTGCTCCAAATGGCACACAGGCAGATCACAGCAATGACCTTGATCTCAGTGTTGACATAGTGACTCCAACAATAATTTCAAGCACAGTGGAGCTGGTGAGGGTGATGCAGGATCCATCAGGGCTGCCTTCTGTTGTACGAAGGGTCGTTATGAGTCAGAGCCAGCCCAAGAGTACCTAACAACAACAACAACAACAACAATATTGCTAATTCTGTTTGATAAAGTAAAGAATGAATAAAAGAGAGAGAAGCCTTTAATGAGTGCTGACACATTAATTACAGCAAATAGACTCAGTTTTGCCAGGGATCGTGAAATAGCCTGGGTCCCAGGCAAATCTGTCCTTTTAGACACAGGATCAGCATGCATGGAAACCAACTCTAAGGTAACTAACAACAGTTGTGAATTCAGAGTGGGCAACGGTCAGTCCATGGTAAGAGTTTCTTCCTTCCATGAGGGGAACATGGATCCATTTGATGACCATTGTGCCTAGCAGGCCGTCACGCCTGTCTTGCCAGCGGAGGTATGTATGGCAGAGAATGTTGGATGATGATCTTCAAGGAAGATTTCTAGCCTCACAAACCCACCGGAAAGTTGCCAGGAGTTGAATTCAACTCAACAGCGGTGGGTAGGTTTGCGTTGACATGAGGTTAAGAATCCTGTGAATCACAAGAATGGGGCCCTGTCGTCATGAGTTAGGGGCTGATTCAGCAGCTAACAGAAATAGGATTACAAGTACTTCATACTACGTTGTCCCTTAACTTGGTTTATAACAAAAGGGCCATTTAGAAGTCGAAGGATAAAGAAATGTAAAAGGAGGAGGATAAAGAAATATACTGCATTGAAAAACAAGGAACTCATGTAATATTATGCAAAATAGGTGACTCTGGAGGACATTATGCTGAGTGAAATATCTCAGTCACAAAAGGACAAATACTACATAGTGCCACTGTTGTAAAACGGGACTGACATCGGGGTTGGCGGGAGACTGAGAAAGATGGCATAAATTATGTATACTGTATTGAAACAGATGAGGGAGAGAACTGTTTAAAAGGGATACATGATTAGGTATTATTGTCATGACAGGAGTCCAGAACGAAGGCTGCATAGTGGAATGGACTTGAGGGGGAGGGATTGCATAACAATGAAAGAATTTTTCTTTTATTTTTTCAAAGAGAAGAACAAACTCGGGGGAGATGTGGGCTGGGAGAAAAATGCAGCTATGAATGAATGGAAATCCAAAGTCTTTGTACATTTTCATTAAATTAATAATAATTTTAAAAAACCACAGAAAAATCTGAGCCAAATATTGTTTACTTAAAGGTTCTTCAAAATGGATAGTTAGTTCTTTAAAAAGAAAATGCCTGACTCATTTTCTGGCTAAAAAAAAGAAATATGTTTTAAAGATAATTTTTGTGGAATTTAGAATGTAGATTCATCTAAATAAAAAAGAAATAGTTTACATTTTCTCATCAGTGTACTCATTTATCCAGTCACTCATTTTTTTCTGTGACTGATGTGAACCAAAAGTCTAGTAAGTTTCAGCTACTGAATAAAATGTCGCAGGTCTCTAGTATCATCATTCGTAGAGCCTGCCTCTAAGGTCAACTATAATATGCTTAGAAGCAAAGAAAGAAAGAAAGAAAGAACCTGCAGATTGTGTGCAGTGCCATGGAGAACATAAACAGCAGGCAGTTTTCGATGCTAATGGAGGAGAGAAGGAACCCAGCTTCTTTCCAATCTGGGAGCTGGCCATTCCAGGCAGAATGAACGGCAGGCAGATCCGCCCCGTGGCAGTGTCACCAAAGGGGTTAGTGAACAGGAAAGCAACGCGAATTTCGGTCTAAAAGTTGCTTTGAATTTCTACCTAATCAGAAAATATTATCTGTTTTCTCTTACCTCACAGGACGCCTGCCCAATCCCCTTCACTTTGGGATGTGCGAGGTATTTCCTGCTGAATTTTTGAAAAGCCACCTTCTTCTATACCCCCAAAAGCTGTGGAATGGATTCCAATTCATATTCACCCTGTAAGACAGAGTAGAATGGACCCATTTAGTTTGCAAGACTATGAGGCACCTTTTTATATTTTTAATTTTTTTATTAATTTCAGTGAAAATTTACAGAGACTTTGGATTTCCATTCATTCATTGTTGCACTTTTCTCCCTGCCCTTCCCTCCTCACCCAAGTACACCCTTCTCTTTGAAAAGTAAAAGAAAAGTTCTCCACCCATGTCCACTCCGCTATGCAGCCTTCGTTCTGGACTCCTGTCATGACAATAATACCTAATCACATATCCCTTTTAAACAGTTTTCTCCCTCATCTGTTTCAATGCAGTATATGCATTATTTATGAAAGCAGATAATTTCATCTTTCTACTAAGGAGCAGCTCCTGGTTTCATACCATTGATCCTGGAGGTTCAAAGCCAAATGGTTTTACTCAAAATCATCAGACCCCCTTATACTTTGGTCCCAGATCTTTGTTAAAAGAAGAGTGTTATGTCCTTGTCATCTTTAATTGTTATCATCCTACTTAACAAAACTAGGACAAAACCAGACATAAAGGGAAATGTGTGTGACTCTCTACATATGAAATTATTACAATGACTCATTCTCATGGCCATCAAGTTGTAACTGACTCATAGCTGACCTTCCACTGGGTTTCTGATGCTGTACATCACATGAGAGGAGATAGTTACAATGACAAAAAGCAGATCCATTGTGGCTTGGCCAGGAAGTCAAGGGACAGAGGCTCATTACAAAGGAGCACCAGGGATCATTTTGGATGATAAACATATGTATCCTGTAGTTACATTACTTTTCAAACTGTACAGGAGATGATGAGGCATTTGTTTTATGTAAAATATACTTCAGTAAAATTGATTGAAGAGTAATAAAAAAATAAGAAGAAAGCAACTCCCACAGAGAACCCTTCAAAATAATCTTTGGTTGTCATTAGCCTATCACGCACTAAAGGCCTGTGAAGAAGCAGCTGTGTTGCCAACCAAAAGGCAGGGGGTTTGAATCTACCAGTGGCTCCTCAGAAAAAAGAGGAATAAAGTCTTGTGTGATTTATAACATCTTAAAACCAAACAATGAAAGTTATGCAAGTGTTCAGGTCTTTTGTTCACAGGGTAGCTGGGAGTCGTCTACGACTTAAAGGCACTTAATAATAACAACATAGAGCTCAGTTGGCCTGGTGGACAGAAAGTGATGCTACCAAGCCAAAGGTGGGTGATTTTAATCTGCGGCCCTCAGGCCTGGATTTAATCGGGTTTTGTCAAACATTCTTCTAAGTGGAATGGCACTGGTCTGTCCATTCACTGTACAGAGGTAACTCACTGTTGCTGGGAAGCTGAACACTGTGAAACTGATGTGTCAAATGTGAGAATGGTTACTCATGGTGGATAGTGTTTGGTGGAGCTCCCCGATTAAAAAACAAGCTAGGAAACAGGAGTGGCATCCATTTCCAAAAGAGCTTGCCTCCAGAAACTCTATGAACTTGAAGAAATGATGAAAGTTATATGAGTGTTCAGGTCTTTTGTTCATAGGGTCGCTATGAGTTGTCTATGACTCGATGGCACTTAACAACAACAACAAAAACCCTCTGGAAGTTGTGCTATAAGTTGGTTCCAACTTGATCACAATAAGGGATATTGTGATTTTTTGTTTTGTTTTGTTTTGGTTCATTTTTTATCAGAAAGCAGCTTTCTTTCAACCGTCTTAAAATGTGCTTTGTTGCTTTTATGTGCTGTTGAATAATAAGTGTTCAGAGGCTGTAAACTGCATGGGAGGAGATTGCCTATCTTTCTCATGCAGAGCAAATGGTGCATTAGTACCATGTACATTCAGAATTGCATCATCTCTTTATTGCTAGGCCACCACAGCTCCCAACATGTGCTGTAGGTTTTTGTAGTTATGACAAACACATCACATAGAGACTTTAATAATTATCATCTTGTTAAACAACCTTGCAGAGGCTCATAGGAGGAAATTCATCCCTTAAATGCCTGTTTCTTCTCTCATAGAAGAACTATGAGCCCAGAACTCATAAAAGAACCTCAGTAAGCATTTGTTAAATCAATAGTCATATATTGACATTTACATCCTGCCCATCCGGTTCCCAACAAGGATGGACAGGAAATGATAGATTTCTACAGAGGGAAAGATGAGTGGACTCCTCCTGGCACCAACACACACACACATCCAGCCTCCACGTGTTACCAGCTGAGGACAGGATGTGTTTCGACCTACCTTCTTCGCACGTAGACTGGCTTATTGATTTGAGGAAATTCTTGGGATGGTTTCTCTGTTCTCTGGTAGGTGAATGCTGTACAGACTGTCTGCATTATCCATCTTAATGGGCCATTATTTTTCTGAGTGAGTGTGGTGTTAGAACTGGTGTTGGCAAGCCACACAGAGGTGGACATGGCCGTGTAATAGGAAGGAGGCTATTATGGCCCTTTATTACATCAAGTGAAAGAAAATCGAAGGAGCAGAGTGGTCTATTGCATAACTGCTACTCTCGGGTTGTTCTAGGGGAAAACTCTGTAAATCAGCTCTCCGGCACCTATTATTGAGAAACCCTTCTCCTTTCCCCCATGACCTGTCCATATGCAATTTTTGGTCTTCTCAACTGGCCCGTTTCCTAGAATATTAGCTTTTCAAAATATGACATGGGAGTTCACCAATTCCTTCCAACTCATAACACTTTAAAATTGCGACTCCAATTTATTCCTGTAAAAATAGCTGATCCTTATGACTCCTAGGGGATTTCTTATTTTAATCTGAAACCTTCAGAAAGGGTTCTGTTTTGTGAAAATGATGGGGAATGTCTGCTTCGTGCGGTTTTTTGTGTTCAAGGGCGAACCAACCTCTGTGCTTGCTAACTCTAATTTTCTAAGGGTTATGAGACTTTAATTTGATTCTTTATCCAGTGTGCATAAAATGTTCAGTGGAATTTGCATAATACATTTATTGTATAATCACTTTTCACGTTGGCTACCTGCTTTCCCAAATGAATATTACTTTTTAAGGAGATATATTAATATAGGACCAATTTGAACTTTGTAACTAAACAGAATTAGGTGGATCTTTGAAGGACAAACATAAAACAGAGGAGGAAGGAAGGCAGGTAATTGTTCTGAAATTGGCTATTATGTAAAAATGGCCACGATCTTGTATTCTCAAATACTCATTTTGCAAATAGAAGCTGAGGCAGGGTTGTTGTCCTGTAACATAAAAATATACTATGTGAAGCAGGGAATACACTTGTTTTGCTTATCTCTGAAAATGTACTTAAGACAAGTAGATTAAATGAAGGGCTTTCTTTAAGCACAGTCTGAGGAGGCGAAGGACGAAAATTGTGAGGATGGCGCCTTTGGCATTGAGCCCAGTGCTCTGCCTGAATGAAAATCCATTTAGTATCCAGAATCTACATGTAGTCTAGGTCATTTTATGAGCACTCTTATTTTCAGTTGAGTTGCTAGGGTTCCCTGGTAGCACAGTGGTTTAGCTCTCTATAGATAACCCAAAGGTTGGGAGTTTGAGCCCACCAGTTGCAGCTTAGGAGAAAGAGGTGCCAGTCTGCTTCCTTAAGGGTTTCATCCTTGGAAACCCAATGGGACAGTTCTAATCTGTCCTGTACTGTCATTATGGGACAGAATTGGCTCCACGTCAATTAGTTTTGCTTCTGTTCCCAAAGCTTTCTGACTAGTAATGGACAGGATTAAGATTTGAACCCAGAGTCTATGATACCAACACTCGAGTTGTCCTACTACACCACAAAATCTTTCCATAATATTCTTGTCTAGCTTGGGCTATTATTTTTTTATGTATACTGGTTTATTTACAAAGTCCAAATACATTGTTTTTCATGCTGGATCTTTCCGATTTCCTTCACCACCACCCTCATCCAATTGTACGACTCTGTGATTAACCTAGCTTGGGCTACTTTGAGAGACTGCATTCACAAACATTCCCTACCATATCCACATGGAGCCAGGATGAGAAAGGCAGTGGAAAGGCAGTGGTGAGGCTCAAAGATAAGATAGATGTGGGATGAAATAATGTTGAAGGTCCCCAATTTGATGTGAGACTATCCTCGTGCCCCAGTCTGAGGGAGTTGCAGTGCCCACCCCACGGCAATGTCTCTCTGACACAACGTTGGAATACACTTCCTTCCAAGAGATTCACAGCATTGGAAACCTGATGGAAAGTTAGGTCTGAGTCAGATCCAACACCATGACACTGAGGTTTTTGAATGTTTTTTGTTTATTTTTTTCAAAGTGTAACTCTGAAAATGATGGTTGTTATACACTAAAATATTTCAGTCTCTCACATGAATACAGATTTCCTAACAATAGTCTTGAAGTGCAGATTCTGAATCACTAGTTCTGTGGGAGACCAGAAATGGTGTCTTTCAAAGAACTGTCGATGTGTCCAGGGGGCGTCAATATTGCTGGATGGCACACCACAACTGAGGTCACAACACAGTGAACTCCCCACTGTCCTCTTTCGGTATGTTCTCTAGTGTTCCAGGGCCAGAGCCCACTTACAGTCCTGGTCAGGAGTCCCTGAACCATATCCCAGCGCGCAGCCATAGGAGAGTTGGGCGCTATTCTCTTTACGCAATTAGAATTCTTTGCACAAGCTCTATTGATAAAATACTCAGCTATAAATCAAGACTTTCCAGTTATTTAAAGAGACAAAAAGATTGTGTCTTACCAGCTAGCATGCTATTTACAGTTAGATTTCCTTTAGAAAGATGTGCTTTTGATCACTGAAAAAGAAAATTGTTTTCAACATCTCATAAATAAATTAATTAAATAATTAAATAAAAATGAAAATAAATATATATAT
>NW_006399841.1:8780276-8783797 GCF_000299155.1 Elephantulus edwardii | reverse complement strand
ATATGATAGAGCAGGGTGAGATAGATATATAAAATAGCATGGCTATTCAGACTCTTGGCACTCCTTCTGAATCACAAAACTCAAACTATTTCCCAGAAGTTTTGATGTATTTCCAAAATCCCTCTGTGATTGACCCAACTTCATTCTTATAATGAAGAGAGAAATGGACTTCTAAGTCCCTGAATTCTAGGAAGATGGGGTTAGAATTAGATTTAATTTATTTCTGAAACCTCTATGTGTAGTATTTAACAGTCTTCCCCCACCCCACCCGCAACATCTTTGGGCAAAACCCAAAGAAGAACCAAAAAAAAAAAAAAAAGGAAAAACAAATCACTCTTTAAAGCCTGGAAGCATGTTATGTGGAAGAACACATAACAAAGTGATCTTACTTTATTAATAATCTTTCCAAATGTTGGGATGAGTTTTACAAGTCAGAAAAGTGTCAATTGTATTTAAGTGAAAGCTTCCCAAGTATTTAACAATGAGCTTATGGTCTAATAGTCTAAAGCTTGTGACAAAGGGATAATGGATGGATTCTCTTCCCAAGAAAGGTCTGAAGTTTGAAGGCACGAAGGATTTGTATGAGAAGAGGTAGAATGAGCAATCGGTGGAGGAAACGTTTAGAAGGCAGGCTGTAACAGAGCTGATTGCATGCTTCTGGAAGTGTTGAGCTGGCTGTAACGTCCACCTTCACTTCCTTCTCATTCTACACAGAGTTGTTTCATGCAAAGCCCATCCTTATGGGTAAATGGATATGGAGGGAGCTCTGAGGAGGAGGGTTCTGGCTTTGCTGTAAGAGAATCAGTGTACAAACTTGCTCCCTCTGCCATATTCTGATGCCCTGATATGAATATGGATTACAAGATCGGCAGTGAGTGGAATCCCTGTGACTTAAAATCGTTACAGTGTCTTTGGGACTTTTCTTCGCTCCTTTGTTTTCCTTTGTTTGATTACTTGCGTGGACTGACTGTCCTCTCATTGATTGCAATCTATTGTGGCCATTATCTCCTCTGCTGGAAGAAGAACTGACTTGTCTAAGCTTGTCTGTAAAACCAGAGCAGGGGACAGAGGATGAGATGAGACAGCAGAGAAGAACTTCAGTAGTTGGATTTGCCTAGCCTACGGCAGCTGGGACCTGAAGAACTAGAATTCAGGTATTCGCGTAGAGCTTTGTGCCGTCTCAGTGACAAACTCAGGGTCCGCCATGCCTCTGCCATCTAGAGCAGTGGGAGGTCCCGATGGGCCACAGTGGCTGCAGGGACAAGCCCACGGAGACACAGAACGATTCCCCTGAGTATATCATTTGCTATGTGTCAGAGAGTTGGACAATGACTAGGGAGGATAGAGGAGAATTGATGCCTTTGAGCTGTGGTGCTGGAGAAGAGTGTGGAACATACCATGGACTGCTAAGAAATCAAACAGGTTCGTCCTAGAGAGGGTGAGACCAGGCTGCTCCTTGGAGTCAAGGATTCTGAAACTTCATCTGACATACTTTGGACATGTTGTAAGGAGAGACCGGTCCTTGGAGAAGGACATCATACACTGTCCTTCCACCCTCCTAAGCATGACATCCTTCTCCAAGAACTAGTCCCTCCTTAACAACATGTCCAAAGTATGTCAGACGGAGCTTCAGAATCCTTGCTAGCCTAGTGTAACCCTCTCCAGGATGAATCTGTTTGTTTTCTTAGCAGTCCATGGTATATTCAGTACTCTTCTCCAGCACCACAGCTCAAAGACATCGATTCTCCTATCCTCCCTAGTCATTATTGTCCAGCTTTCTGATGCATAGCAAGTGATTGCAAAGATCATGGCCTGTATCAGGCGCACCTAAGTCTCCAGAGAGACACCATTGCTCTTCACTACTTTGAGGAGGTCCCTAACTGCAGACTTTCTCATTGTAATACATCAGGTTGTGAATAATAACAATGTTTTTCTAGTTAGTAATGGAGCCCTTAGCTCATCTGTGCAACTCTACTGAACAGAAGTGTACTCACTAAACCTTGTGCACTGTGTTGTCATCTTTGTTTGCTATTGAGTCAATTCTGACCCGTAATGATTCTATACGAATGAGCAGGTCTTAAGTACAGGCTGGGTTTAGAAGAGGCCGTGATACAAGGGATATCATTGTTGCCAGGAGGGACCAGTTCCTGGAGAAAGGCATCATGCTAGGAAGGGTGGAGGGACAACACAGGAGAGGAGGGCCCTGAATGAGATGGATTGACACAGTGACTGGGGTAGTAGGGGCATGTCGGAGGGCTCAGGCTAGGACAGGGTTCAGAGCTATTGTACACAGGGTCACTATGGGTTGCAGGTGACTGGATGCTGCATAGCAACAAATTGAAGTAAATGAAAAATAACTTATCATCTAATGGACTCTCACTTCTGGTGATAAGTTGTATTGCTGCATAGGTAGATTCTCCGGAGAGAGAGAGAGAGAAAGAGAGAGAGAGAGTGTCTCTCTCTCTCTCTCTCTCTCTCTCTCCCTTGGCTAATTTTTCTAAAGTAGATTGCCAGACCTTTAGTCCAAGGAGCCTCAGGGTAGAATCGAATGCTTACTGCTCTTGGCTAGGAGTCAGGTATTTAACCACACCACACAGGGACTCCAAACCCAGCTAGGCAGAGGGGAGTAGTTATGGAAGGACAATTCATAAACATATTTAGCTGTTAAGTTTGAGTAGAATTTCAGTTGGAAGTACAATTCCCAGGCAAAGTGCTCACTGACTGTTTAGAAATCGCATTTGACTCACAGCTGGATCGCCTTCGCAGGAAGGTAAGTGTTCCACCAGCCGTCTGTGCTTCCCGTGGGCCTGGTGACAGGGGTTCTGAGGAGGAGCAGGGGCAGTGCTGGGAGCGCGAGTCTGTGCTCACACGCGGAAAACGAGCCTCCCTCGGCTGGTTCTTGATGCCACTGCAGATTTGAAGCACAGATTCCGACTTCACCGCTGTCCCCCTTTCCATAAAGAACAGTCTCAATGCTGGGAAATCAGCAGTTCAGAGTGAACACAAAGCGATACAGAGGATACAGTGTGCTGCAGAGTGGTTCCGAGCACTTCTCAGAACCTTTCAGATGGGTAGTTAGTTGTATGGTAACCTGGTGAGTGACACAGGTCCAAAGGCATCAATGAAAACAAAACAACAGAAAAACCAAGTCAGCAATAATTTTTGTGTGGATAATTCTGTCACAGTTTATAAATGTATGTACAATTACACACACACACACACACACACACACACACACACTCACACTCACACTCTGGTGGCTTAAAAATTTGCACTGCCAACCTGAAGACTCTCAGTTTGAATCCAACAGCTGCTCCACAGGAGAAAGATAGCCAATCTCCTCCCTTGTGACTTGTTTGTGAAAACCCGCTGGAGGGTCAACTATGGGTTGATTCCAACTCTTTGGTACATTATTTGGGGAAGCAGCACAATATGTGTCTGTCTGTCTGTCTGTCTCTCTATCTCTGTGTGTGTGTGAGAGAGAGAAGAGAGAGGGGTTTTTTGTAATTATATGTACATTT
>NW_006399841.1:8768447-8780176 GCF_000299155.1 Elephantulus edwardii | reverse complement strand
TTTTTCTTTCCCCCCACAAAGTCACCAAGTAATGGAATGGAAATAGCAAACTTTAGCCCACTGTGTTTAAAGCATTTCAGGAAAGCATTGATTATGTCTGCCAATAGAATGAGTGTGTTTGGCCAATGACCTAATTAGCGTAGACTTGGTTCTTTCTCACTGCTCTGCTTCCTGCTAATTGTGGGACCGCTGGCCTTCTTCCCTGACAAGGAAGAAAAATAAGGGGGGTGGGGGGTTGTGTGTGGAGAAAATAGTGACATTTAGCTTTAATTCATTTAAATCTGCTGCCAAGGTTAATTATGCAATTGAGGTGGGGCGGGGGGCTAATAGCTGCTTGAGCCAATTTCAGAAGGTTAACATTCACTGGTGGGCTCGCTGGAGGATTTTAGTGGTTACCTTAAAACCTCATTAGCTGGAGTTTAACTAATTGCCCTGAGCTTCCCCTCCTCAAATGGAGGCATACAGGTTCCTGTTCCCAAACTTGATTATTTGTCTGTAAGGGAAGCAAATTGAAAACAAATTGTAGTTGCTTTATTGCCAAGTAAATACATTATTGTTCTTTAAGAACAGCTTCATGCTTCATTGTGTTTCCTTCTGAGGATGGCGGGGTGCAGGCTGTCCCATAATACTCAGGAA
Organism: Elephantulus edwardii; assembly: GCF_000299155.1. Lineage (NCBI taxonomy): Eukaryota > Metazoa > Chordata > Mammalia > Macroscelidea > Macroscelididae > Elephantulus > Elephantulus edwardii. Next base: position 8,779,540 of record NW_006399841.1, on the reverse strand, counting down.
TGCAGCGTTTATTTATAGGATGGAAGTGTTCTATAATGTTGCCTGAGACATTTTTACTGCTGAACTTTCCGTTTTAGCTGGTGAAAGTGAATGCGTCCGAGAAAAGCAGAACTCAGTTGACCATTTCACCAAGGCCTTACTGTTGATTTATTTACTTATTTGTTTCTAAGGCTCCTTGGGTCCTCCGTGAACTTTGCGGGCCACCCGTGTAGATGCTGTTTAGTTATGCAGGGGCCAGTGTCCTTGCTGGCAAGAGGTCTTTGTAGAGTTTTACTTTGCTACAGATTCACACATACCTCACCAGTACAGATTAAGCTTAGAGTGAGTTTTGGCATGGGAGAGAATGTGTCTATCTGTCTGTCCAGGTTAGACTTCATCTCAGGAGGTCAACATGGTGATCTGGTAATATTGTGTATAGTGGTGAAAGGGAAGGGAGGGAAGCAAGAGAGAGACTTCTGAGCTAGTGGGAAATTCAGGGATCCCTTGGTGCGTGGAGGCAGCCCCAACAGCCATCACTGTTAACTACTGTTAGATATTTCTCTTTATAATAATAAGAAAAAAAATTACCTTTTTAAACTTAACCCCTTCTGCAGTTCCATAAGGCAAATTGTTTTTATGTGCTGTCAAGTTGATTCCAACTCATAGTGAACCTGTTTCAACTAATTGACCTCCAGATCATTGCCTCCAAATCTGAATCACCTCACGGCTGGGCCTCTAGCAGATGCTCAGATGCTGTAAGTCCCACGGGGTCTCCTCGATGCCTGTCTCTTTCCTGTGGAGCAGCTCATGTCTTGAAAGCACCTGCCTCTACTTGGCCGTGACCTCCTTGCTCACAGGGAACCCGCCGGCCTTCCTCTCTCACCATCTCTGCTCTGCTTTTAGGCCTGCTCTTGCAGTCACTTTTTCAACATTTTGAATTAGCATCATTTAAACATGATCTCAATGTTGAACAACAAATATTTATTAAGCAAAACATATACATTAGCTACAGTTCCCTTAGCAGAGATTACTGACACAGGAAACAACCTATCTTAGCCAAGAGTGCCCTCTTTCTACTTCCTTCCAGTCACTGGGATGGTTTGAGTGGCTCAGTGCTCAGGAGTTGCTCTGATAACTCAAAGGTAGACAGTATGAATCCACCAGCTGCTCCCTAGGGAAAAGATGGCCAATCTCTTACCATGAGTACAGCAGTTCAAAGCCCACGAGGGTCAGCTATGAGTAGGCTCCAACTCAACGGAACGTAACAAGAGTTAGGGCGGATGAACAAACAGTAGTCACAGTTGTTCAGGTTTAACTTGCCTGTACCCCGAAGTTTTTCAGATTATCAGCTTTTCCCCCTTATATGTTCTGGATGCGATCCCTCCGCCTTCTTAGAAATTTTATGAAACATATCTTGCTGTTTTTCTGCACCTCCAACTTTTGTGTTCTGTATGAACTTGTGTGGGGAAAGTGCCAAGAACTGTTTAGTGGTACTCATTAAATATTTGGTGAATGATTTGAATACATAGCCGGTAATTATATATCCCAGCGCCACATGGAGAATCTAACTGGGAGTGTATACAGAGATATGTGTTTGTTTTACTGTGACATCTCGTGTGTTGCTACGATGCTGGAACCTATGTCAGTAGGATTTCAAATACCACCAGGCCACCCATGATGGACAGGTTTCACTGCAGCATCCAGACTACCATGAACTTGGAAGCGAGCCTGACCGTCCCCTTCTGAAGGAAAACACCCTTGAAAACCATGACCAGCTGTGGAACACTGTTTGGTACAGTGCTGGGGGATGAGGCCTCAGGTCAGAAGATGCTCAAAATACAACGGGGGAAGGGCAGCGTCCTCAAAGTAGATGTGTTCTCCTCCAGAGATGTAAAGGAACTAATACCTCGGCACAAGGAAAGAGCTGCATTTTCTCATGTGACATGACTTAAAATTCAAAGAAACAGCTGCAAATAACCATCAATAATTGTAAATTAAATGTACAAACTATTAACCCAGCAAAATGGGAATTTGTCCAAAAAAGAAAATAGGATGTATGAAGATGAATAATATGCTAGATCTTAGCTGAAATAGACTGGTCCTGACCACTCTGGATCAGACAGTCATACTCTCTATGATGCCAGAAATGTCAAATTGAAGAGGAAAGGGTTATATTCATTGTCTAAATGTATATTTCAAGATTAATTCTAAAGTTCAGAACTGGCACTGATGGGGTAACAAATATCTGCACACACACACATAAGGAAGACCTGCTACTATAATTATTATTCAAATTTATGCACCAAACATAAAAGGCAAAGATTGAAAAAATAGGATATTTTTTCCCACCATGACTGTCTGGAGCTGATTGTCTATGCAATTGAGAGGCCTTAATAATAGTTGATAATTAATGTGGGATGTTAATAATACTGGAAACTAAGACAAAGACTTGGCATTTGGAAAATACAAACTTGGTGATATATATGACATTGGACATTGCGTGGTAAAATTTTGTATGACCATCTATTCACTCTTTTCAATTCATTCTAGTTCATTTTGTGTATTTTGTATCTGCGTCATTGTGTACATAACTCTTTAGATTATGTCTTCTAAGCTGATTAACCCTTTAACTGTTGAGTGCTGTCAAGTGTACTATGTCATAGAGAGACCCACTGAAGAACATTCTCGAACCTTGCCCTAACCTGCAGCCTCTCACAACCTGTGCATCCTTGAGCCTTTTGTTATGATCACAGAGTCAGCCCATCTCTTTTAGGGTTTTCTTCTCTTTTGTTTTTCCCAGCATGCTACCTTTTCCTGAGGCCTTCCCTGCCCTAAAAACATGTCCAAAGGATGTAAGATAAGATTTCACCTGCTTGCTTCGAGGAGGCAGCCTAGACGCACCTTCAAGGCAGGTATATTTGTTCTTCAGGATCTTGTGGGATTTTCAGGACTCATTTTGTTTTTTTCTTAATACATTTGTAAATTTTGTCTTCTTTTCCTTTAACCAGAACTATTCTAAACACAGGCGTGGATAAGTTTGTGTTGTTTCAAGGTTACAGTCATTCTGATCAGCTGAAGTCCTCTTCACCTCGGCATTCAAAGGCATTGACTCTTCTCTAGTCTTCCTTATCCATTCATTCCAACTTTCAGATGCAGAAGAAGCAATTGAGAGATCATGGCTTGGGTCTGCGGCATCTTCGTCTTGAAATTGACATCTTGGCTCTTTAACACTTTAAAGAAATCCTTGACCTTGATGGCGGAAATTCCCAGGGCAACATATCTTTTTCTTTCTTGGCTGCGGCTTCCATAGATGGTCCCATGTAAAATGTGATACTATCAAAGCTGTAGATTGCGGATCCAAGGAAAAGGGAATATTTCACAATGTCCACTTTTCTCCATCCATCATGATGCTGTCTATTGATCCAGTGATAAGAATGTTTGTATTCTTGGTGTTGAGATGTAATCCATATTGAAGTGTTACAATATCCTTCTTCAGTAAATTAGTTATGCTGTTTTTCACTGTCAGCAAGCAAGTTTGTATCATCGCTATGGTACAGATTTAATATGAACAGAGGAAGGATACAGCCTTCAGATGTATCTTCCCTGATTTTAAACCATGTCTTGTCGCTTTGTTCTGTTTGGACAATTGCTTCTTGGTATCCTTTATCACTTATAATGGGTTTTTACTTAAAATCTGTTTTATCAGAGATTATTGGTAACCTCCTTGCCCTCTTTTGGTTATTATTTACTTAATTTCCACCATTTTTTTATTTGTGCACTCTTTAAGCCTTGGTTCTTATGATTTATTGCTTGTAACTGACACAATATTTTAGGGGTATTTTTAGACGGAAGGCATCGTTATGTTTATGTATTTTTTTTTAAATATCAACTCTGCAATCTCTATTTCCTAATGGTGTGTTTAAACAATTACATTCAGCATGATTATCAATGGGTATAAATTCACTGCAGTCCTTTTTGTATGTGTGTTTGTGATATTAAAAGTTTCTTTGTGCCTCTTAATTTTGGTGCTGTGTTTTTCCCCCCCATTCCCAAAGATGATGATTTCAACCTCATTAGCATGGGTTCAGCTTTTTATTTTTCTTTTTAAAATTTTTTCTCCCCTAATGATTCTCATGTGCAGCGAAGATGAAAAACTATACTTCTATCTTAAATGAAGCACTTAAAAGAATTTGATGGCATATTTTATTCCCCCTGGCAGAAGCAGTCACTTGGTTCTTACCCATAGCTGTGAGAACTACAGAGACGCCTGGTAGATTCTCTCTGTCCTAGTTTCTTTCTTGTTCTCTCTCCCATTGCTGGAGCAGGCTTCCTACTGCACCCCCTCCCCACACAACGTCCTGCCCCACCGCCACTTGCTTTGCCACTTGCCAGAAGCAAGTTCGAATGATGCTATTCATGGTCCCAAACAGGCAGGGAACTTGCACTTCCCATCCTGCACCCTCTCTGGGTACCGTTGTGCACAGCTGACCTCTCTGTCTCTTTGGAACACTTCCTTGCTTGGGTATTTGAGACATCCCATTTGGGATTTTGTTTGCTTGTTTTTTTTTGTTTTTTGTTTTTTTTTTAATTTCCTCTTCCTTTCCCACCATCCTCAAGGCTCCTTGAGATCTCATTTTCCTATGTGATACCTAAGTGCTAAAATTGTTCAAAGCGAACATAGACACACTCCTCCCCCTTTTCTTTTTATTCCAGGCATCTTTATCTCAGGAAATAACATCATTTACTTCTTCATTTAGATTTCCCCTCATTTTCCCATTTCTGGGAGCCAGGCTAATATATTCAACTGCCATTATTTGTCATTCCTACTAGATAACTCACCATGTGTAACTCATTATGTCTCTAACTGATAGTTTCATTTTCCCGCGTCCAAGCGGGATCCTCCTCCAGACTTCCCATCCCAGTCCATCTCGTCTCCGCCCACCTAGTGGTCTGTTGCCTAGGAATATTTGTCACTTATGTCTCCTTTACCTCACTCCAGCTCACCATCAGGTGCGCTGTTAATTCCATCGCCACAAGCATTAGAAGAATCCATTTCATCCTGCCCATTTCAATGCCGGTTTTAATTTTCTGGATTGTTCAAGTAACCTTTAACTCATCTCCCGTATTCCGTCTCACTCTCAACTATAGCGATCCATTTATTTCTAGCAGAGAAACTGGCTTGTGTGACCTTAAAAACAAAACAAAACAAAACAAAAAAACCTCATATAATTTTCTGTCACTTCTTTCTGGAAAACTTTTAATAAAGAATGAAACATAATAGTTCTTTTGCATATGATACTTCTAGTATTTCTTTCAAGGGTATTGTTGTTGTTATGTGCCATCGAGTAGCCTGTGACTCATAGTGACCATATATATGTACAACAGTCCTAAAACCTGCTCTGTCCTGTGCCAATCTTATTGTCTCCAGCACACCTAACCCCATTACCCCAGTCACTGTATCAATCCATCTCATTGAGGGTCTTCCTCTCCTGCACTGTCCCTCCGCCCTCCCAAGCATGAGGTCCCTCTCCAACAACCAATCCTACCTTGCAACATGTTCGAAGTATATCAGTTGAAGCTTCAGATCCTTGCCTCCAAGGAGCAGCTAGGTCTCACTCTCTCCAGGATGAACTTGTTTGTTCTCCTAGCAGTCCAAGGTTTATTCAATACTCTTCTCCAGCACCAGAGCTCAAAGGCATCAACTCTCTTCCTATCGCCCTAGACATTGTCCAGCTGTATGATGCATAGCAAGTATTTGCAACATCATGGCCTGGATCAGGTGAACCTTAGTGTCCAGACTGAATGGTTGCTCTTGAGTACGTTGAAGCGGTCTCTGACAGCAGACTTTCTCAATGCAATTGATCTTTATATTTCCTGGCTGCTGGTACCAAGAGTGTTGATTGTGGAGCTAAGCAAACTAAAGCTGTTAACAATAGCGTCTAATTTTGTAATCATAAAGTAATCTATTAAATTTACTTAATATTCAACTTCCAAGTCAGTTAAGAGTTGGATCCAGTGCTATTTTGTTCATAGCTGAGATAAGTCCTTGGAACTAGATACTGTACTGGGAAAGGTGGAGGGTCTGAGAAAAAGGAGAAAGGCCTTTAGTAAGATGGATTGGCCGGGGGACTCTCCCAAGGGGCTCATGCATTTCAGAGATGGTGGGGATAGAGCAGGGTAGGGCACGGTCTGATGCTGTTCATAGGATCACTAGGAGTCATCGTCAACTCAGTGGCATCTAACAATAACAACTAAGGACTCAGTGATTAATGCTGCCCTGGCAGCTAACTGAGAAGTAGATGGTTTGGACTCACAAACCATGAAGCTACAATCTGATTCTGGAGAGATTTACAACCTTGAATGCCCTGTACGCAGTTCTCTTCTGCCCTGTAAGTTTGCTGTGTTCCCATAACCGCACACACCCTGTACTTGACCTACTACCTGGGATAGAATTTCACTGTTGAATGAAATAATCAACGTATAGGTAGATGAGGAAGATTGACCAGCTAATGAGGTGGAGGGGAAACTTGCCAAACCACACTTGGAAGTTGTTCTGAGAAATTGATCACCGCCATGATAATTGTTCTGACTCAATAAACAGACTCATTTTCTTATCTCTGAAATTATTTTATTCCATTGCTTAAGTTAAAAATTCAAGGAAGTTGCAAAAACTGTGCTTTCTTCCTGGTGGGCTCCAGAAGTCACTGTTGTTGTTATTTGCTGTCGGGTTGCCTGTGCCTCATAGTAACCTTATGTACAATGGTTCTGAACCCCGCTCTGTCCTGTACCAACCTTATTGTCTCCAACACACCTACCCCTATTACTCCAGTTACTGAGTCAGTCCATCTCCTCAAGGGTCTTTCTTACCTATGCTGTTCCTTTACCCTTCCAAGCATGACGCCCCTCTCCAAGGACTGGGCCCTCCTTGCAACATGTCCAAAGTATGTCAGATGACACTTCAGAATCCTTGGCCCCAAGGAACAGCCTGTTTTCCCTCTCTCCAGGATGAGCCTGTTCATTTTCTTAGCAGTCCATGGTATATTCAGTACTCTTCTCCAGCACCACAGCTCAAAGACATCAATTCTCCTTCTATCCTCCCTAGTCATTGTCCAACTTTCTGACCTGTAGCCAATAATTGTGAAGGTGATGGCCTGGATCAAGCACACCTTAGTCTCCAGACTGACATAATTGCTCTTCAGTATTTTGGAGAGGTCTCTGACAACAGACTTTTCCAGTGTAACTCATCTTTTGATCTCCTGGCTGCTGGTACTAAGGGTGTTGATTCTGAGGCCAAGCAAACTAAAGCTGTTAGTAACCTCATTCTCTTTACCATCTGCCAATTGGCCCAGTGTTGAGAATCTTTGTTTTCTTGATATTGAGCTTCTCTATCCATTTTGAAGGCTGCAGTCCTTGACCTTCAGGTCCTCCTCAGTTTCAGCAAGCAGGGTTGTGCTGTCTGCATAAGGCAGATTGCTGATGAGTCTTCCTCTAATCCTCATGCCACATTTCTCCTCATACAGCCAACCTTCCTAGATGATCTGTTCTGCATATAGATTGAAAAGGTATGGAGTTAGGACACATACCTGGTATATGCCTGTTCCTATTTTGAACCATTCAGTGTTTCCTTGCTTTGTTCTGACGACTGCCTCCTGGTCCAAGTATAGGTTTCACATAAGGATATTTTCAGACTTGGTTTCAACTCCTGAATCTGTCAGTAAAGTGGAATTTTATTGATCTTGATGGTGTTAAGTCAGTCTTCACCTTGCCAGAGCCTGTTTTCTTCTCCATTTTGAACACAAATCTAACAGTATAGGAAACTTACTGTAATGTACTAGGTTTCAACATGTTGACTATCTAACAAAACATCTGGCAGATATAGTGTCTGCATTTTCAAGCTGTTGCTCCTCTCTATAACCATTGTTTTACTTTGTACCTTTTTTTGGTTTATTTTGTCTTCTGCTTCTTAAATCTCTCGCACATTTTCACGAGAGGTAATGCTCACATTACTCCCAGAGTTTGGATTTTGTTAGAAGAACAATAGCACTACATACTGAAAGGGTTTCCTCTGGATTAGAAATAGAGCACTCTCCGCTTCTCTGCCCAGCTTTTCAAGAGCGTTTTATGGTGCACTGCTGTGTAACAAGTTCATTTTCAGATAACATGCTGGAAGGGAGAAAAAGACGACAGGATTCAAGGGGAGAAAATTAAAAAGTTAATTAAAAGAAAGAACTTGGTAATTGAATTCTCTTGCACTCTACTTTGGTTACTTGTTGAGGGGAGTCACTATGTTCAGATCACCTGAAAACTTGTACGTGAGAGAACCATGACAGTGTGGAGCATTCATCGGACCGACAGCTGGGCTGAGGCATAGGATATATATGGTAGGCTTCTTGGGTGTGCCCGCAGAGCTGGTCCCATGCACATGCTCCAACAGTTTTACTTTGAAATGTCCTTGGCAGTTAATATTGCAGTTTGGCTAAGCCCTGGGCTGATAACAGCTCTGTTGAAGAAAATGCAAATTTCCTCTCTCACTGACAGCTCACTTGCCTGTTTCTTTGGCCCTGCCATATATACACCTCTGTGGCCACACAGCTGGAGAGTCCAAGAGACAATTCTTGTGTCCTTTTCACATTGTACTCTGCAGACCAAGTAGTGATGTGAGTCTTCATTTCTTGCTTTTAAAAGAGGCATGATGATTAATATATTTAATGATAATTAATATATTTAATCGTTCTACATCACCAATCACACAAGTGTCAGCCTAGGTCATTTTCAACATTACTATTAAGAATGATACATTTCTATTTGGCCTTCAACATTTGTGAAACTAGGTTAAAAATTGAAAAGGTACGGAGATAGGACACATACCTGGTGTATGCCCGTTCTTATTTTGAACCTTGCTGTGTTTCCTTGCTCTGTTCTGATGACTGCCTCCTGGTCCAAGTATAGGTTGTGCGTAAGGACATTTTCAGACTTGGTTTTCAACTCCTGAATCTGTCAGTAAAATGGAATTTTATTGTTGTTGCTCGTGTTAAGTCGGTCTCTTCACCTCGCCAGAGCCTGTTTTCCTCTGTATTTTGGACACAAATCTAACAGTGTAGGAAACTTACTATAATGTACTAGGTTTCAACATGTTGACTAGCTACCACAGCAAAATGTTCATTCATTATTGCAACCGAAGTGCATTTATTGAACACTCCTATCTGCTAGGAGCAGTTGGAGTTGCTAATGGTAATTAGGTCTAAGTTATCATGTAGCTTTTATTAGCATCATTTTTTTAAAAAAAAAACTTTGAAGATTAATTTTCAGGGTAGACTTCTGTCCAAGCAATTCATTCTCCTCATTCTTAAAGTAAATTCACTGAAGGCAGGACACACGCCTACCCTCTCTACAGTGGCGTAATGTAGCGCTGTTTGTGTACCTAGCCTTCAAGTAAATGAGAAAATAAGAAAGGTAATCTTTTACATAGAAAGATATGTTAGTAACTTTTTCCAAAGCATTAGGAACCAGTACTTTGAGAAGCTTCACTTACAGGTGGCGTCATGTGTCAGAGGAAATACATGTGTGTGTGCCTGCAAACGTAGAGTTGATGAGATGCATTCAATTCCTCAAGACAGAGTTTCTGTGGGAACTAACGAGGCCTTTCCTGTTTCCCCAGGTTATGGTTTTGTCGATTTTGACAGCCCTGCAGCCGCCCAGAAAGCAGTAGCATCTCTCAAGGCCAATGGCGTGCAGGCGCAGATGGCCAAGGTAAGCCTGGTGTTCAGAGTCCGTCTTTCTGTTTTGTGCTGCTGCTGATTCTTCCTGTGATCAAATGCTTCTCCTCTTCTACAAGATGACAAGTGGAAATGCCAACTCTTTGAAATGTATCTACTTGTTTGGGAGAAAAAGGAATCTCACAATTAGTTTTGACTTGGAAGATATTAACTGGACTGGTCAATTGTTTCTCTGTGCATTTATTTACGGTGGTGGTGGTGGTTATAACGATCATTTTCAGTGATATGTTAGGGATGTAAGGATGCTTGTGAACCATTTTGCCTGGAGGTGGTGTATTGATCGTGCATGTAGGCAGCCGTATCTACTGTTTTCATTACTAGATAATTGTGGAGTGTTCCATGTTGTATTTCATACATGGTGTTAAACAGCAGCTCACCCTCATACTGGTAAAATGCAAATGTTGACTGATGGACCTATCTCATCTATACAGGCAAATGAGTTCCACCTAGCTCACTGTGTCTATATTACTAGAATTTCACTTTGCTCTTTATACAGTGTTTCCTAGATAACGATCATTTGCCATGCTCATTTGTTAAAACTCACAGTAGAAATGACTCATTTGGGGAAGAGGAAAACTTTGAAGAGAATCTTCTCAGTCTGTTTAACAGCTCATACAGAGGTCTGGGGTGCAATGTGTTACATGTTGGGATGCTCATCAGAAAGTCAGCTGTTCTAACCCACTTGCTTCTCTGAAGGAGGAAGGGGAGGGCAGTCTCTTGCTGTGAACATTTCACAGCCGAGGAAACCTGATGGAGAGTGGTTAAGAGTTGGAATTTGCTCGATGGCAAGAGATTGGGATGGGTTTGATTGATCCTAGAGCTTTTATCTGAAATGATATCCAAGAGAATGAGTAAACTCATAGAACATTTCTGTGTCCTGTGCTGGAGTGGTTACAATAGTCTACGCATATAGTCAAATGTCTTGGAACTACATACACACATTCTGCCAATGTCAATTTTCCTTTATCTGAAATGATAGCCAAGAGAATGAGTAAACTCATAGAATATTTCTGTCCAGTGCTCGAGAGGTTACAGGAATCTACAGATACATAGTCATATGTCCTGGAAATGTATAAACACATTATGCCAATGTCCATTTTCTGGTTTTGATGTTTTACTACAAATAGGTGATTTATAGCTACTAGGTCAAATTCTAAATATGAAGATGGAACTATTTGGTTAGAGAGTCTATATTGGGTATGCAGAGCAGATTATCCAAGAGGCAGGGCTCTATGAGGAGAAGCATGGCGTTAGGATTGGTGGACGAGCTATCAACAATCTGCATCATGCAGATGACACAACCCTGCTTGCTGAAACTGAGGAGGAACTCATGCACTT
>NW_006399841.1:8721531-8768002 GCF_000299155.1 Elephantulus edwardii | reverse complement strand
AGACTCATCCTGGAGAGGGTTAAACCAGGCTGCTCCTTGGAGGCAAGGATTCTGGGGCTTCGCCTGACATACTTTGGACATGTTGTAAGGAGAGACAAGTCTTTGGAGAGGGACATCATGCTGGGCAGAGTGGACGGACAGTGCAGGAGTGGAAGACCCTCTATGAGGTGGATTGATTCAGTGACTGGGGTAATCGGGATGGATGTGTCAGAGGCAGTGAGATTGGCACGGGATAGAGCAGGGTGTAGGGCTATTGTACATAGGGTCACTATGAGTTGCAAGTGACTCGACGGCACATAACAACAACAACTGCGTAACTTCCTAAAATGTGTTCCTATTTTTGATAATTAAAATAATAGACAATTTACTCTTGGTATCTCTTTGCTTACTGTGTATAGCTTATCCACATACAACTTATTCTTACATATTCTTATTGACTACTCAATTTGCTTATCTGTAGATGCTCAGAATTTTGGGAAAGTAGCCAACAGACCTTGAAGTGATGTGATTTGTCTCATGGCCATATAAAAGTGTCCTTGACAAAGCACATGAAGCCTGATATACATGACTAATGATTAAATTCTCCACTTGATAGTTATTTTGGTTTTGGGTTTGATTCTCAGATAGTATTTAGCAATCTCTGATAACAGTTCCCAGTTTCAGCTGCAGAAAAACTAGAGGTGGGATATTTGGTTTCCTCCAGTACCATCAGCTGTCTTGTTGCAAACTTGTATTGTGCATATGTGCTGACCCCTTTCTGTGGGTCATTTCCCGTGTAGACGGTTTTGGTGGACTCATTACCCTTTGGAACACACTGATTGGTTTTCAAGGTGGTATAAATTCGAGTTTGATTTCTTTCAGCTCTGGGCTGTCTTCATCCTCAGGATACTGCTGGGAGCTTTGGATTTGGTCAAGAGCCCAGATTGATGGAGTTAATATTTTTAAATAGTAAGATAAATGCCCAGATCAAAAGACTGCTTTGCAAAGATCCTGTGACAGGTTTGTGAATTAGTGACTTTCAAACCCAAGGAAAAAAATGATAAAATATAAGTTGTTAGGTATATGCAAAATATAAAATATGACTCTAAATTAGAAGTATATAGAAAAAGAAAATAATTATAACAATGCTGAATGAAAATATATTATTGGAATATCTTTTGTCTAATCTATTGATAAATCCCCAAATTTGAAATACAGCTGGATTCTCAAACTATTGGAATAGTTTTATATACAGTGTACAAGAGTCTCCTTGAATTAATTATTATGAAGGTATATTTTCAGATTTATGCGCATGTACACACACACATCAGTGACACTTTGCTGACTAAGAAATTATGAAGGGGAAAAATGCTTTAAATAGCTTACTAAAATGTACTGTCCCTTCAGCCTACATTTGAGCTCTGGTCACGTCCAAGATACACGGTATGGCGACTCAAATGGACACGATGGAAGACACTTTCCTCCCCCTGGAATTGCTCAAAGATTTTTATCTCTATCAATTCAGCCGTCAGAGGAGGAGAGCCTTCTCCCTCTCTCAATCTAAACTCTGAATCTAAAGCTCCGAGTTTTAGGTTCACATCTGTCTCCTGGAAAACTTGCTGCAGTAAATGGCACTGTAATTTAACCACCCAGAAGCAAATAAATAGCCTCCCTTTGACAATGAAATGGAACAAGCTTTACCACCTGTATTAACAGATTTCTGACTGAGGGATTGGATTTCACAGCACTTTTTTTTCCTTTGTCCTGGTGATAACTATTATTTATTATCATATAAACCTGCAGTCTGCAGGGTGTGTAAAACTTACGCTGTATTTTTGGCCATTTTAAGTGTCTCTGTATCACTGCTTGCATCCTTATTTTATCAGTACCCTACTATGCAGGTTGTGGTATCACAATTTAATGACTCTAGAATTTTTGAGGCAAAAATGCTTCATATAACCCATGTTCCTAAAAGCAACCTGAAGCAAACAGTAAACCTTCCAAGAGAATCTGTTTGTTGAGCTTATTCCTAGGCGCACAATATGAAAAAGGCACGTGATTTGTCAACTCCGAGAAATCAAGCAATAGATCATCCAGTAAGTGGCAACTGATTAATAATAAATAACCATTGACACAGACGGACATTTCCTGTATACTTGTGTTCTGACACAAAAAAAGATTTTTTCAGGATCAAAGGATATGTTTCTTTTAGGAGAACTGATTCAGAATGCATTGGTGAATTGGAGGGGTTAGGAATGTGTGATTAACAGGAGAGAAGCAGACCTGGAATGCAACGCTGGCACTACCTGGATGTGTGGCCCTGGCTCCCTCGCTTCAACGGTTTGTGAGCCAGTAGTTATAGGACCAGGGAGGTCTCGTTACTTAGGCTGGAGAGATCTGTGCTGCTGACTCACTCGAGGGTGGTGTCTCTCTGTGGTTTGGATCCACGAGAAGCTCGAAGGGAGAAAGATGGACATTCTCATTCTCCTCTCGTGCGATTTCAATCTGGGAAACCCAGTGGAGGGGAGCCATGAGTCGGTTCCAACTCAACAGCCGTGATCATGAACTTGAGTTTCTGAAGTGATGATGTTATTCTTGTTATGTGCCATCAAGTTGGTTGTGACTCATATTGTTAGGAGCATAAATAAAACCATGCGCAAGCAACTCAGCATAATGCCTGACTTATAATAAAAAAGCTAACAAATGTCAGTGGTTCTTATTGGTTGTTGTTATGAATTTAGTTTAAGTGTTCTGTGACCCTTCCATGCAATTAAATAAAGATTTTAGTTGTTCTTTCATGGAGATGGAAGGGGTTTTGTGGACTATAATAGAAAGGATCAAATAACAAATATTTTATAAGCTTACTATATGCTGAGCTCTGATGCACAACCTATTGGGTTACTAACCGGAAGGTCTGTGGTTCAAGTCCACCATCTACTGCATGGGAGGACGATGGACAGTCCTTTCCTGTAAACAGTTACAGCCTCAGAAATCTGATAGAGGTTGTTACCAGTTGAACTAGATCCAGTGGCAGTGGATTTTGTTGGGGTTTGGTGTGCCAGACACTGTTCTACATGTTAGAGAAACACAATTGAATAAATGCCCTTTATTCTTATGACTCTGTGCTATGTAAGAAGTAGTCATAGCACTAGATTCAGATTTGTTCTTATTTCTAACCTCAAGGTTAAAAGAAAGTCATTAACCAAGGAATATAACCCTCTGTGAGCATAAAAAGGAAACCAATAAGAAAGAAAATAGAGCTACTCGTAAGTAGATTTTAAGCTTTGTAGGTGGCTGTTTTACAAAAGTAATAAGAAGGATGTCACAGGCCAGCGATGAAGGGGGAATGCTTAGGGGAGTCATCAAGGGGCAAAGCCCCCCTGGTGGCCTTGGTTCTCTGTCCTTAACATATGGCTTTAATCTGTGTATTCACATGGTGGCATGTAAAGCTCCAGTTACTGTATCCACATTCAAATCATGAGAAAAGGGGCCAGGAGAAGCTGGAGATGCATAATGCACAGCTCAGTTCTTTTCAAGGCTTTTTCCTGATTCTAATTCAGCAACTTGTGTTTCTATGTCCAAGGCCAATCCCGTGTCAGATTTGCCTTTGTGGCAAGAGAATAGAGATGATGAATCCTTTCGTGTCTTTCCCTCGATGATAGAGAAAACGAAGAGTAGGTCATCTTGTAGGCTAGCAAACATTATGTTTTTGCATCTGTGATGCTACTCTTTCCATACCTACCTTTTGGCTGGTGTGTGGTCAGTCTTTGTCCAAAGGAGCAGGCCACACAGCCTCCTCCTTTGGTCGCTTCAAGTGAAGCAGTCATCAGCAGCAGGTCCAAATGCGGACATCCATTCCTACCAGCTCATGACATTAAAAAAAAAGATTCATCTACCACAGGAATCCTAAAATGCAATGAAAGAGAAGCAACAAGATATGCACGTTTATGAAAGAAGGAAAATGGAAACAAGCAGAAATTAGATATGGAATCCTGACTGTAAAATCTATTTCTTGCTTTGCTAATAACATTGCTTTCTTTGTTTATCCAGTAGTATAAGGACTAAATCTGACTTACAGAAGAATCTTGCCCATTATTTCCCATGGCTTCATTGAGATTAGGGAGCTCTGGTGGCTTTGTGGTAAGGAATTGCACGGCCAACACAAAGGTGCATGGTTCAAATCCTCCAGCTGCTGTGTGAGAAGAAGAAGGACAGTCCCCTTCCATGTGAGTTAGTGTCCCTAAGAGCCCTCTAGAAGGTCAGCTGTGGGTGAGTTCTGACTCAACAGCAAACAACAGTAACAATGAGAGTAGACAGTTGCATAATCTTTGGTGTAAATTTTGGAAGGTTTAGAATTACAGTTACCATTTATTACCATTACCAGGCCTCGTGTTCATTGCACCAATTATATCCTGTTAAAAACATCAACAGAGTTACCTCCTACACTTTGGAGGCTTCTTTCTTATCGACATTCTGGCCATCAGCTTAAATCAGCACACAGAATCACTTTCTATCCGCAGGTTTCAAGTAGAAGTAATACCCAACTCCTCTGAGGTAAATAAAGCCCCATCACACCAAAAATCAGGCGTAACATTCTAGCTACCAAAGATAAGTTATTCTACTGTGGGATGTGCAGCGTAAATAAAAATGAACTAATCATGGAAGGGACAAGGCATCCAAGGTGATGCCAAGCATTGTGACATGTATAATGTCAGAAATGTCATGATGGTCATAACTACGAGACCAGAATGGAGCCAGAGGGCAGGCATTGTCGTCTAGGCATCAGGAACCTTGAAGGCAGTGCTGGTGGGAAGGATTAAAATGAGTGGCTGACTTTTTGTCACCTGAGATCCAAGGAGATGAGACACCAGATTCTATGAATATAAAGAAATTAGTATTTTTTTTAATTTATACATGTTATTAATTTTTTAAAATTAACCCAAATGGAAATTATATTCCAGTGGGACACTTTTAGCTAATGAAGGGAGGGATATTCCCAATTTTATCTGTTTGGTTGTGTTGTTTACAGTTGTTTTGAAGAGTGACTATCTCTTCTAAGTGACAGGACATCTGCTGGGTGGTGAAGTTTGACTTCTCTGATCTAGAGCACTGTTCAGTAGTCTTTGCTATTACTGTTTCTGTATATAACAAGATAAGTAGGAAATGCACTGTTTATGGAGCAATATATTGGGTGATGCTCAACGTAAACCATCCGAACAAGGAGCCTTCTCAGTGACTGGTATGTGGAAGAAGGCGGCCTTCAAAGGCAACTTGACGACGGGTTTGGGAAAAATGTTGATATCTCAATCTGAATGAGAATCTCATCCAGTAGGTGATGTAATCATGAACCAGGTACTTTTTAGATATATTATTATCCCCAGAGTAATACTTAGGTTTTTTGTGATAAGAGTCAGTTATCAGAGAGCTCCGTATACTGTGACTTACATATATCCCAGTCCAACTCCCTGGTAGAAACCAAGGATTATAGTCTGCAAATGAGGCAGGATGTTTTTTTAAGAACATTTTCCTGGTTTCTCAAGATATTTTTGTTGAACAGCTATTGTTGTTGTTGTTCTTATGTGCCATTGAGTTGACTAGGACTCATAGCGCCCATATGAACAACATCTCCAGCAGCTCTGAACCCTGTCCTATCTTGAGCCAATCTCACTGTCTCTGACACATCTGCCCCCACTGTCACTATGTCAACCCATCTCATCCAGGGTCGTCTTCGCCTGTACTCTCTACCCTTCCAAGCCTAATGTCCCTTTCTAAGCACTTGTCCCTCTGTGAGACAGAGTTTCAAAAGCCTTGTTTCCAAAAGGCAATCCAGTTTCACCCTCTCTTGACCCATCTTGTTTGTTCTCTTGGCAGTCCATTGTATGTTCAATACTCTTCTCTGGTACCACAGCTCAAAGACAGCAATTTTTCTTTTGTCATCCGTAGTCATGGTCCAGTTTTCAGATAGCTATCAGTCAGTTGAAACCACTGTGGCCTGGATCAAGTGCACCTTAGTCTCTAGGCTGACATCATTGCTCTTTAGCACTCTTGAAAGGTCCTTGAAAGAAGACTTTCGGGGGCAATTCATCTTTTAATTTTCTGATTGCTGGTGTCATGAGAGTATGCACCAGTATTATTACAGATACAGAAAACATACCAGTGGACTAGACAAAGTGTCATTAAGATCGATTCTATTAGTAGAAATGGGCATAAGACAAAGAGATATGATATGTTAGGCAGAATGAAGTGGCTTAAAGAAGATTAAAATAAACTAAGCAGGTAGGATAGAGTTGAAGACCGTGATGGAAGACATTCATTTTATAAATTTTTTAATTTATTTTATTTGTGTGTGTGTGTATGTGTGTGTGTGTGTACTGTCAAATTTGCTCTGATTGATACAGGAGGAGATTGCCCCTCCTTCTTCAGCAGAGCATCTGGTGGATTCGAACCACGTACCTCTGGGATTGCAGTGTAGCTTCTTGTCACTAAGGGCACCGGGGATCCCTGTGGAAGGCATTCATTTTAGATAAAGGGTTCCTGGAAGGTCCCTGGATAAGAAGGTCAGAATATTAGACTACATAGTATACAGTGTATTTATTTTAATAACTTATATATTTTTTAAAAATCTGTGAATATATTCACCAATAATTCCGAATAGGACAAGCTTTTGACTTAGCTGTATGTTTGATATTTATTATCCCTGTTCTGTACCTTGGGCTTATCAGTGCACGAGTTGGATATGCACAACCACCATGACCTCTTGGTTTTTGTGGACCCTTTCTGTATGTCGTACATTTCTTAGAAGGTTTTTCTCATGTGCACCAAAAAAGTATGCTTGAGTCAGTCCATGCTTTACATGCATCTTCAAAATGTGTTGTGCTTTTGTACCAGAGGGTTTAAATATATGCCAAGGTAACCTACATCACTCGTGTGCAATGTACTTTAAATGACTGTGACTCAGAGAGTGGCAGTTCAATGCTGGATTTAACATAGTCCATTACTCTTGGATGACTGATGCTGTGTAATGAAAACTTGCTCTATTTCATTTCCTGAAATGAGTGTTTCAGCGTTAGCATGCAGGCTTCCGTGGCACCTATTTGCAATGAGAAAGCATCTCTAAGAAATTATTCACCTAGTTAGTATTCTTTTCTCATGACTGAAATTTTTGAAGTTGTCAATCAAATAAATACTTAGTGGTGGATCTTTTACACGTCTGGAAAATACTGGGGAATATCTGCTTTTTTGGCTTAACTTGGCTCAATTCATTTATTTTTTTCTGATCCTAATGTCAAAGGCAAGGATTGAAAACCCAATGTTGAAATCATCAGAGTTAAGCCTAATTTTTTTGTTAATGATCTGAAATTTTGAAGCACAATCCTCTGAATGTATATACTGGTATTAGCTTCTACCAAATGATTTACATAATAATAGTTTGTAGATGCTACCCCTTGTTCTTCAAGGACTCAACTATGGCCTTTTACATGGCAACAGTGGTTATGTGCTTTATTAAAATTTCTAATGTTCATAGGAATCTTAGTGACCTACATTGAGATATCTGTTTATTGACAAGGCGTTTTCTACAGCATGTCTATGGAATACAAGTTTTCTTCAACTTGCAATACATGTATACCCTCTCACAGTGATTTCTAAGGATAATGTGTTCACAGAATGATCTCAGTCAATAACTTACTTCTAAATATACCATTGCGAAACCTAATAACAAGGGCTTTTTAGTCACAATTTGACTAACTTTTCCTTCACATTGGAAGGCAAAGCTCTCTGCTCTCTGTAATTGTGAATTAAAAGTACTACTTTAAAGCCTTTTATAAAATTATGAAATCCCTTGTATGTTCTGAACAAACTGAAAGAATCTTAGTAGATCAAAAATTTAAAAAAAATCTAAGAGGTAGATCAAAATAAGAAAACTGTCAACTGAGCTACTGATAGGATTCTATTAGAAAAATGATGGCTTCGATTTCTGGAAAATTAGTCTTTTAGTTGCTGTTACGTACCGAAGAGTCGAAGAGTCAGAACCCACTTGTAGCTGACTGCTGTGGTTCAGAGGCGGTGACTGGCATGGGAGCAGCATTTGAACTGCGTGCCTTTGGGTTGGCAGTGTGACTCCTTCCCACTAAGCCACCAGAAGGTTTTGGTCTTTTATTAGTGAATATATACATTTGTTTTCTTCATCCGATCATAGGCAATGTTGAAGAGACATGGGCTTCCTTTGAAAAGGATAAATTCTTATCTCCAGAATTAGAGGAAAATAGATTGTGACTCTATAGTTACAGAAGTCAAGGGATAGAATATCACTCACCAAAAGATACTGTGCTCTAGGTAAGAGTTTACAGAGCAAGTTAGTTTTCCATTCAATAGTTTGCCCATCATGTATTTCATGTCATTGATCGTGTTTCCTGTGGCATCAGCTCTCTTTTCATTCACACCTCACGCTCTCATTCCCTTTAATTCACATTTTCTATCCACTCCTGCCTTCTGCCTTTCCACCTTTGCTTTTAAGCAAAAGGCTTCAGTTCCAGGTCTGAAGAGGGTCTTAGGGCCATCATGGTTTGTGAATCCTTCAGTTCCCATTAGACTGGTAAGTCAGGTCTTTTTTATGAATTTGATGTCCATGTGCTTCTCTTTGTCCAGAATACTCTATTGTGATTCCAGTCAAAGTGGTCAGTATGGTAGCCAGGCACCAGCTCATACTTCTACTCTCAGGGTCCCATGGGCTGTAGGTCCCTTGGGTTATGAGTCCTGTGGGCTGTGTGTGGATTCTATGTTCTGTGGGTCCCATGGGCTGTGGGTCAGGTGGATGGTCCACTAGGCCTTTGAACAAGTTCTTCCTTCATTCTTTGTTCCCCTCACTCTTCTTGGGTCCCCTTGGGAAGAAAACAATAGTTTTCTCTCAGCTGCTCCTGAGCTGTTAGGACTGTAAGTTGCTGCTCTCAGTAAAACACAGCACCTTGTCTCTGTGGAGCCCAGCTTTCATCTACCTTCATCCTTTCACTTCTAGAATTTAAAAACACAAGCATACACATAATATTGTCAGATACCAGCAGCTTCTTTTATTTTGCCTGTTCTTGTGAAGTATTAGAGTCATCTGAAGAGGTTTTAGTTGGTTTTTAGGTGGGGTTTTTTCCCTTAGTTCTTTATAAATACTTTTATACTACTTCCTGAAACTAGTAAGTCAGATTTCTGATAGAAGAATCTAGACTGTGTGTATTTTAGTAATATATCGCTGGTAATACTAAAGGTGAAGTGTGTTTATGAACAACTTTCCCACAAGATGCATGGTGTGCAGTAAACAAGATTTATAAAGAACAAACTTGAGTGCAAATCCAATAAGATGAAAAGCGGAATCTTTAAACCACAGGGAAGGAGAGAACTGAGTGAGGCAACCCTCAGCCGGTAGTGAACGTTGACAAACGGAGACCCTCTGTCAGGTTGCTGGGGTATAACTAGGGGAGCCCACCTCATCCTTCTCCTTACAGACGGCTGGTAAATATGAACTTCTCACCGTTCCCTTAGCAACCCAACGTTTGTTCCACCAAGACTCATTAAGTGAGGTAAAGAAATATTAGAGAGCATAAGAAAGTGTATAAACAGACCAACTACACATATTATTGCTAGAGTTGAAACTAGAAAAATCTCTGTTTTGAAGAACAGATGAAAAGCTATCTCAGTATGCAGAAAGAAAATGGTCCAATAGTAATGATGGAAAGAGATCACACATCAAACGTAGAGGGAAGTGAGTGGAGATCCAATAGAACTGAGTCTACCATCCAGAAGCAGAAATAAAGGCAGCTGGAATGGGAGCAGTAAACAAGTTAGAAAACAAAGTTCTTTTTCCAGGGCTGAGAAAACAGCTGGAGATAAAAAGGACTGGCCCAAGTGGAACAAGTGAATTGAAAATGCCCACATCAGAAGATACTTAGACCACAAACCAAAAACGAGAAATAAAGTGAGATGAAATACACCAGCAGTCATGCAGTAGATAAAAACAAACAAACAAACAAACAAACAAACCTTACTTAATTGAAAGGGAATCTCAATCAGCCCTTATTTTAAAGGTAAAAATCAGAGGAGAATGGAGAAACAGCTACTGGTCGGCAAAGGGAATATGCTAACACCCCCCAAAACAGCCTCCTCTGCCTTTCAAGTAAAGTCAACCTACCAAAATCTGGGCAAAAAAGGCTAAAAATTACATGACAGTACAAATCTCAAATGGAAAAAAAATCGAAATTAGCAATAGAATTACAAGCCATCACAATCAATATTACTGGTAATAAATGAAATATGAACGACAGCAAAAAAATTTCAAATATCGTTCTGTTCTTTCATTATCAAGTATGCACTGATCAAGCAAATAAAATATCCGTGTGTCAGAAGTACCACTGAAATGTTAACTGGGATGGAATTATTCATTTTCTTCTAAAGATATACTATAAAACATAATTTTTGGTGAAGAACGAGGTATGTGGTGGCATAAATTACCATATTAAAATTTTAATTACATTAGTTTGCCGAGAAGAATCCAAGCAGATCAGATCCCTGTATAATAGCAATTTGATAGTAGATGACAAAGCCATAAAATTTTACTTGTTGAAGTAAATTAAAATTTAAGAGAAAAAAAATTGAAAGTACATATGAAGTAGAAAACAGAGTAAAAAATAATAACTAATATATTTTTTTAAAGGGTGGCATGCAAAAACATCTAAAAGGATGAGTCTTGGTATCTAAACTGTGATGATCCAAGAGTTAAAAAGTATTGTTGTTATTGTTTTGTAGCACAGAGTCAGAACTGACCTCTAGCTTAGTCGACCCTTCAGTGAGTTTTCAGAGGCTGTAAATCACACGGGAGGAGATTGCCCATCTTGGTCCCACAGAGCAGCTGGTGGATTCAAACTGTGTGCCTTTGGATTAGCAGGACAATTCCTTACCACTTACCTTTTTGGTTCAATGAGTGTAACTATACCTCTCACTTCTCTGCAATGAATACTGACCGCTTTAAAACAAATATCCCAGTCACAAAAGGACAAATATTACATGATGCCACTGTTGTAGAATGGGACTGTCCTTGGGGTTGGGGAGAGACTGAGTAAGATGGGTTCAATAATGTATACTGCACTGAAACAGAGGAGGGAGAGAACCATTTAAAAGAGAGATGTAACTGGGTATTTCTGTCATCACAGGAGACTAGAGTGAGGGCTGCATGGTGGAGGGGACCTGGGGGAGGGTTTGTAAAACAATGAAAGAATCTTTTCTTTTACTTTTCCATAATTTTTGGACTCATGTACTTATAACTTGTTAGTCAAATTTGTGTCTTCTAGGTTGCAACACCCCCATGATACATCTTCAAGGATATGTACATGTACAGCCAAGCACAATCAATAAGAGTGCATCTGAATTCCAAAATCAATCTTCATAATAGTCTATGTGTTTCCTACTGCCAAAGGGGCCCTTTAGAGTAGTGAGAGAAGATCTTCACCCTGAAACCCACAGCGTCCCTTTTCAGCAGGAAGTAGCTAAGAGAATACGCCATCCCCTTTTCCTTATGACTCAGGGTGAAGTCTCTCTCAGGGAGGAGTGATAGGGAATGGCAAAGGATACATTGACAAAGAAGATTAATCAGAACTAGCTTTGACAAGCACTGTGGCATTTGGACAAGAACAAACTGGGAGGAGGGTAGAGAGAATAGTGCAACAATGAATGAGTGGAAGCCCAAAATCTCTGTAAATGTTTATGAAAATTAATAAAATATAATTATAGAAAAAAAAAAGAAAAAAAGAATTGCTGTTTCTAAAAAATCAACTTAGCCGATTATTCGGAGAAATAAACCTGTCTTCTATGACTTGTGTTGATTAATGGATTATAGTGATCGCCACTAGCTTGATCAAATGCTAAGTCTAATTGAACAGCTTTAACTATGACCTGCTCGTGACAATGGATTTCACACGGATACCATACTAGGCTAATATAATACGTATTTATTATGTATTATATAATATATAAAGAAGGGTTTTTTCTCTACCATGTTTGCCTTTAACCATATAAATATGGTTACTATTCTATTGAGAAATAGATGTCATGAAATTTAAATATGAAAATAAAATAATTCCATTAGCTGGTTCCCCTGAAGAGGGTATATATTGCATCTTTGAAGTCAGTTAATTTGTGTGTCTCTCCTACTGCAGCAAGATCTTAGGTTCTAAAAAATGACTATGACTAAGTAAATGGTATAATAATAAATACCTTACAGCTTGAAACTTGTTAATGACTTCCTTGTAAAGGCAAAACTTTTAAGTGAAATGGATGCATAAAGAGATTCTAGAAATATTTGAGTGATGGAGAGAGATACGCCAAGGTTAACTGAAGCCTGTTTGTGTACGCTAAAAACTTGAACAACATGTCTTAATAGCAGCATTGCCAATAATTCTTCCCAGTTCCTCGAAGTCAGACTGCTCTTCTTTTCTATTGTTCAATCATTTTATGAAATACCTAATTTTTAATTATAAACACAGCTGTGACACTGTCCTGTACATTAAATGAGTCAACAACTAGCTACACAGAGGGAAAAAGAACCCATGGGTCCATTTAATTAGAACTACCAGGTTTTTTTACATAACAATATATATTTTTCTTTCCTTCATGTCTTGTGGTTACAAAGATAAAACGAGTAAAAAAAGTTCACTTTTGGAAGATTCCAGGCAGCGGAGACCTGAGTAAGAGAAAACAATTTTGTTTCTATGCAATATTGAGGAGTCTGATTTGACAAAGTGAAACACCAATAGCCAGGGAAGGAAAGAAATTATATCTATGAACTGTTGGGACACACTCTGCACCCACTTAAGTTCCTCAGTGTCTTCTGGAACTTTCTAGGTGATCCATTCTGTATTTGTATTGCTGTTAACTGTAGACAACAAATTTCCCTAAAGGCTTTTACTCACATGATTACTGGACAGTGTTACCTTCTCTCTTTTGTACCTTTTCCTTCACTTGAAATATCTGGACTTTCACTGCATATATTTCACAAAGGAACTACACAGTAAGCTTTATTAAGTCTTTGGTGGAGGAAAAGGCCCATTGACTAACATCTAAAATGTTTAGTCTTGGCAATCAAGGCTCAGCCCAGCGTTTGCTGGGACGTAGGAAACCAACTAATGGCTGATTATGTCCAGGAAATTAGCAACTTGTGCATACAGCAAATACCCCATGCCAGCCAAATGGTTTCTTTAATGCCTGGTGTTCTCATAAGGACGGTTAACACAGTAGAACAGTAAGGTTTTATTAACTGCACTGTGTACCAATCCTTGGTGACCTGTAGTTTAAGAATTTAACTGTAATACACAGTACAGTGGGACTCCATCTATCCAGAAAACCAAACTGTTAGACAGTAGAATTCTACACTCCATTTCTGGCCTTTCCATTTAACACTATTATTGTCTTTGGAGCCAGAGTGGCTCAGAGTTTCAACACACAACTGCTAATGAAAACATTGATGGTTGGAACCCACTAGCCACTTGATGGGAGAAAAATGTGCCTGTTGTCTAAAGATGTTAGCCTTGAACACCATAGAAGTCAATCTTTTACCCTGTTCTGTTAAGTGTCTATTACTTAGAAATGACCTAGTGAGAACCTTGGGTTTTTAAATAGTTTGTCATTGACATTATTGTTTAAACTAGCTTAAAATTCTTTTTAAAAACTAAGGAATGATTTTGTTAGGAAAAAGTTAATCAATCCACGGGCATTTTCCCCCTCAAGGCCATTTTGTTTATCTTTCTCCTATCTGTTGGCGTTGTCAGTGATGCCATTGATTATCATTGACCTTCTCATTGGTATATATTTTCACATATGGGTGGTCTCTCAGTCTCTTCACCCTTCTTCTTCTCCTCCTCCTCTCCTTTCATAGTTAACTTTCACTGATTCCTCAAATCCTAAGTCAAGTGTCAAGAAACGTTACTGACACCACTGTCTAGGTCGCACTCCTCTGTAACTATCTAGAATGTCCTTCTGTAGGTCCTTATACTTCTATGTGAACTTTGGATGACTTTCTAGAAGCCATGCTCACTATCAGTCATGTCATTTTTGTTCAGGAGACTATGGCTTCCTGCCCCTCTCCTACTGTGGTGTGGGGAACTTGTGAGTATAGAAAGCATACTCCTCCCTGTCACCTTCGGGTTCTTCTTGAACCACACACAGTGCCTCTCTGCCATGTAGCAATTAATAACTACTTTGTGAATGAAATGGCAATGCAGGGGTTGTTATCGTCCTGGTTTTACAAATGAGGACTTACAGCTGGGAAAGTTTACCACGTTTACCCAAAGTCACACAGCTAAGGGAGGGGTGGGGTGATAGCGTACCACCTTGCATCTGAGCACAAAGCCTTTCGTGTATTTTTGTTATTGTTGTTAGGTGCCATCAAGTCGACTAAGATTCATAGCGATCTTCCATACAACAGATCTGAACCTTGTTCTGTCCTTCTGTCCTCATGTTCACTGTCCTCCTCATGCCTGTCGTGGAAGTTACTGTGTCAGTCCACGTTGTTGAGGGTTTTGCTCTTTCCTCTGACCCTCTACCTTTACCAGCATGATAACCCTTTCTAAAGACTTGTTCTCCTGAAAATCTCTCCAGAGTAAATGAGACAAGGTTTCCCTATCCTTGCCTCTAACAAACACTCTGATTACGCTTCCTTCAAGAGAGATTTATCTGTTCTTTCTGCAGTCCATTGTATATTCAGTACTCTTCTTCAATATCGCAATTCAAAGGCATCAATTCTTCTGTCCTTACTCATTGTCTAACCTTCAGATGCACAGGACACAACTGAAAGTACCATATATATTAATTCATGCATTGGCCACACTAATTAATGCATGGTATATTCAGTTACTTCCGCTGCATTTTCCTGATGCATATTTTCCTAGTAACACATATTCCTATGTGTCTTTTTTTTTTGCCTAGATTACTCAAAGTTTCTCCCTTTTTCGTAGGAATGGTAAATCAACTATGAGCAAATAGTTTAAACATTAAGAGCAAAAGCAGGGAGGGCAGGGGAAAAAGAACACTTTGGAAAGCTTCCAGAAAAAAGTAGTTGATGTTGAAATCACTTATAAAACGGAACCTGAGGGAGTTTAAAACCAAACAAAATGCACCTTCTGTTGACTCAGCATCTTCTTAACATACATATAATTAATATTCTTTTTTAAAGACACAGCATAGCAAAAAGTATGTTTTTATGACAAAATTGATTCTAACCGAACACTTGCCGTCTCACTTGATGACTTATTGGGACAGTGGCTTTGAAGCCGGAATCTCTGCCCCCTAAGGAGGGAGCCCAGGTGGCCAAGTGGTGAGGAGCCTGTCAAACCACAGGCACCCAGTCTGAGTAGACCAGCTGCTCAGTGAGAGAAAGTTGGGCAATCTCCTCCTGTGAGGTTTAGAACCTCCAAAAACCTGCTGGACCATCAGCTATGGCTGCTTTCCGACTCCACAGCTCATAGCAACTCTCAGGTGACATCTGGAGAAAATTTCATCAGAAATCTGGAGAGAGGGAGGAGGGACGGCAGGGGAGTGTCAGTGTGTATTTGCTACTGGCATCTACTAGCTAGAGACCAGACGTGCTGCTTAAGCATCTCACAACACACAGGATGAATCTGCACATCCCCCTCCTTGCAAGCAGAGAATTATTAAGTTCAAACTATCAATAATACTGCGATTGAGAAACATGTTAGAACAGTAAAGCCAAGCCATTGTGATGTCACCACTGCATTTTTAAAGTCTAACTGAATTTGCTTAGCCTTAATTACTATTTATAGGATCGTAATGTTGTTGTTGTTGTTGTTGTTAAAAATTGTTGTTGTTCTAAAATTGGAAATGTATCTAAGGTGCGCCTGATACAGGCCATGGTCTTTGCAATCACTTGCTATGAGTCAGAAAGCTGAACAAAGACTAGGGAGGATAGAAGGAGAATTGATGCCTTTGAGCTATGGTGCTGGAGAAGAGTATTGAATATACCATGGACTGCTAAGAAAATGAACAGGTTTTTCCTGGACAGGGTTAAACCAGGCTGCTCCTTGGAGGCAAGGATTCTGAAGCTTCATCTGACATACTTTGGACATGTTGCAAGGACAGACCAGTCCTTGGAGAAGGTCGTCATGCTTGGGAAGGTGGAGCGACAACGCAGAGGGGAAGACCCTCTAGGAGGTG
Organism: Elephantulus edwardii; assembly: GCF_000299155.1. Taxonomy (NCBI): domain Eukaryota; kingdom Metazoa; phylum Chordata; class Mammalia; order Macroscelidea; family Macroscelididae; genus Elephantulus; species Elephantulus edwardii. The sequence goes on along the minus strand of NW_006399841.1, from coordinate 8,751,820 downwards.
GATTGATTCAGTCAGTTACTGGGGTAATAAGGATAGGTATGTCGGAGACAGTGCGATTGCCACAGGACAGAGCAGAGTTTAGGGCTGTTGTACATAGGGTTGCTATGAGTTGCAGGTGACCCAATGGCACATAACAACAACTATATATATATATGTGTGTGTGTGTTTGTGTGTATATATGTGTGTGTGTATATATATACACAAACATGTATGTATGTATATATGAATATATATATGAAAACAGCATTGTTGTTTAATTCATAAAGTAGTCATTATTTGCTGCATGTCAAGACAGATGCTATGCTTATAGACATATTTCGTATGTATTTTTATGAAAATAGGAAATATAAACATATAACAGAAGAATATGCATGTATAGATTTATATATATGTATATATGATGTTTCATCTTTCTCATCTTACAGCTGATGAGAAACTAATTGGTTATTAGAAACAAATTACCTTCTAATACCTTTAGCTAGCACGTCATAGTTAACAACAGTAATCTATTGTACCACTTCCTTTTTCAGTTCTATCACATTCGATCTTCAGCCTCTCTGGTGCTTCCGTTTGTTGGGGTTTAATCCTATGATTATATTCTTCCCGAGGGCAGAGTTCAGGCCTGACTCCCCTTCCTGGTTCCCCAGGCCTCAGCTCCCTGCAGGTGCTCAGATTTCCTTGGATGACTCAAAGTGAGCTAATTCCTTTCCATAGAGTCAGCAATGAAAGGTCTGCAGGAAAGTAGAAACTGATTCCTTAAAATACTTCTTTTGCTGTAGCTGCAAATGGACAGAGATAGTAAATTTTTGATCACTTAAAAGTCTTCCAATTGAGAGTTCTGAAATCATATATGATTAAACTTTTGGATAATTTGTAATAAATATTTGAGTATTTTCTGGAAATGGCTGGGTACTTTCTTTCTTAGGATGTATCACTCAGTAGATTTTAGTCGTTAGTGATAATTAGTTTTCCCTCCGGGATAAACCGCTGGAGAAGTGGGAACTTTGACTGACGTTTGTCTAACAGCATGCCTTTTTTAAAGGCGAAAGAAAATGAGGATAAATTGAATCTTAGATGCTTGCAGATTATCTTCTGGCAATGTTAATTATAATGACACCTTCTATCATCAAAGTAAGTGAAAATAAACTTACAGTGTCTCTTTTTTCCTTTTAAGTTCCCTGTAGGTGAGTTCATGCACTTTGTGTGGACTACAACAATAACTTCCTAAAGGCTAGTTTGTTTAACTTGTACTGAAGATGCAAATTGCCTTTCCTTTTCATATTTTTCAAGGATGGCATGAAAAGTGTTTCTCTTCATTTATGTTTGCTTCTTTCAAAAGACATCTGAAAACAAGTTATGGATTAAGTAAAACACATGTGTAATGAATACATTTTCAAGCAGAAGAAAATAAAAAGAAATGTGCTACAAATATTTACTTACCAGAGTCACTAGCCTGATAGGGCAAAGGTCAGCTCATTAATGGAAGGATATATGGTATTTAATACAGGCAAGTCCTCATCTGTAGATAATTGTACTCTCTGATATGGAAATTTGACAGAAGTTCCAAGACAGTTACATGGTGTTGAGATGAGATCTGGTAACAAATTTGATTATCTAAGATACATAAAGTACAAACAGAAGGGGATGGAACATTTTTTATCAAGTTGAGAATTATTTTTAAAAGGTACCTGTGTTATATTTGAGTCTTAAAAGCTTAGCTTACTGGGGCGGGAGAATTCCTTACTGAGCGTGCCTCAATTCACCTTGTAGTAAACAGACAGGGCGGGTCAGGTGCAGTGCTCCAGGGATCAGGTTCTGCCCTGAGATGCTGCCAATAACAGCTTTGCACTCTCAGAGTTCTAATAACTAGCCAGGAGCCGACCTAATGCAATCACTAATTGTGTTATAGAGACTTCTTTAAAAAAATTAATAAAAGTTTACAGAGACTTAGGATTTTCATTCATTCATTCATTCATTGTCACGCCTTTCTCCCTCTCCACCCTCTCACCCCAGCTCACTCTTCTCTTTGAAAAGTAAAAGAAAAGTTCTTTCACTGTTACACAATCCCTCCCCCCCAAGTCCACTCCACTGTGCAGCCTTCATTCTGGACACCTATCATGACAATAGTATCTAATCATGTGTCCCTTTTAGACAGTTCTCTCCCTCATCTGTTCCAATGCAGTATACATTATTTATCCCCTCTGTCTCAGTCTTCCCTCAACCCCAATGTGAGTCCTGTTTTACAGCAGTGGCCCTATGCGATACTTGTCCTTTTGTGACTGAGATACTTCACTCAGCATAATGTCCTCCAGGGTCACCCATTTTGCCTAATATTTCATGAGTTCCTTGAACTTCAACCCAGCTTAGTATTTCATTGTGTGGATATACCACAGCTTCTCTATCAATTCATTCGTTGATGGGCACTTAGGTTGTCTCCAATTCCCAGCTATTGTGAACAAAGCTGCATAAAGCAAATCAGAAATCGTGTGGGGTTTTATTTGTTTATTTTTTTCTATTTTCCAGTGTATCACTGACTTAGAAGGTCCTTTTTGGATTCCCATTACATTCCATCTATCACCCGAGCTTTCTACAAACTCGATGCTTGCAGAGTTTGGCTTTTCTTAGTAAGTAGGAATTATGCTGAGCGTTCTGCTGTGAAATCATGCATCAATACTATAATGTTCTGGATAATCTGTCCTGGTGTTTAATGATGAATTATGTAAGGGTTCACTCCTCTTCTCATTCCTAGTTTTAATTCAAGACACCTTCAAAGACAAGGGTTGGAACCTGGTTTGTGTCTTGCAAATGTCTCTGAATCAGCGTTTGATTTACAAGCTGGCAGCTGCTTTGGTCAAGACGTGTTCACACTAAAGGATTCTGTTATCAGGATTTTTAAGTGAATTTGAGCATCAACATAAACCTTAGCACGCCCAGCAGATCTTGATGAGGCTTGCAGTGTTTGCGTGAGAACTGGAGATAGAACTAGCTTCTCGTCCTCATGGGAACTGCTGTTTGTATGCTCAGAGGACAAAACTTGCCTGAAAAGCTGCTGTGCACACTTTCCTCTAATCACTTGAGCTGATTTTATGAGTAGAACATATGACTCTATTTTATGTGTGCAAGCTAAAATCACAAGCAGGCATAAGTGGACATGTGAAAAACCAGCAGCCAAATTCAACATTCACATCTGGTTGAGTTTTTCTGTACTAGTCCTCTATTTATTTATTCATTCTTTCATCTTCTGGAGCTCACTTGCTGGCAGATGTAACAGATGCCAAACTTGGAAGAGAAGTACACTGAAGAAATAAGGGAGGTGGTGTGTGGAAATCTCTCTTTGTACTAGTTTTGATTCTACGTTGTGGGGAAGAGTCTCCACTGTCTTGTCTTAGGGTAGAATTCTTTAATTGGAAACAAAAGTATCATATAATAGGCACTTCAAGTTGTCCTTGAACAGCAATAGGCATAAGATACAAAAAAATTAATAAATGAAATGTCAAAAAGATAAAATAATGACATTTTCTTCAGGGATTAACTCAACATGAATGTTCTAATGAAGCCGGTGTACTGAGATACATTGAAAAATGGCACATAACTTGATTGTTGTAACATCATTGCTTTATTGGACACATTTCCAAAATATTGTTAATTTGGTTTGTCAAGTTACTATAGAATTGGCAGACTTATGAATTGAAAGATATAAGTAGTAAACCAGTAAATTTTCTTTTTTTTTCTGTTTACCTTATAGTTTTTTAAAATTTTTTTAAATTTTTAAAATAATTTTAATGAACATTTACAGAGAATTTGGATTATCTATCTTTTATTTGCTATATGTGATGAGCAAAAAGGTTTGTCTATTTCAGTGTTCTGTTGTGTTGTTGTTGTTATGTGCTGTCGAGTCGTTTGCGACTCATAGCGACCCTATGCACAACAGCCCTAAACCCTGCTCTATCCTGCGCCAACCGCACTGCCTCTGACACACCCATCCCGATTACCCCAGTCACCGAATCAATCCATCTCAGAGAGAGTCTTCCCCTCCTGCGCCGTCCCTCCACCCTCCCAAGCATGATGTCCCTCTCCAAGGACCAAAGTATGTCAGACGAAGCCCCAGAATCCTTGCCTCCAAGGAGTAGCTTGGTTTAATCCTCTCCAAGATGAATCTGTTTGTTTTCCTGGCAGTCCAGGGTACATTCAGTACTCTTCTCCAGCACCACAGCTCAAAAGCATCCACTCTCCTTCTGTCCTCCCTAGTCATTGTCCAACTCTCTGATGCATAACAAGCGATTGCAAATACCATGGCCTGTATCAGGCGCACCTTAGTCTCCAGAGAGACACTGTTGCTCCTGAGTACTTTAGAGAGGTCCCTAACAGCAGACTTTCCCATCGCGATATGCTTTTTGATTTCCTGACTGCTGGTGCCAAGAGTGTTGACTGTGGAGCCGAGCAAACTGAAGCTGTGAACAATCTCAATCTCTTCGTCATCCATCCTGATGCTGCCAATTGGTCCAGTGGTGAGAATCTTTGTCTTCTTGGCATTGAGCCTCAGTCCATACTGAAGGCTGCAGTCCTTGACCCTTCGCAGTCAGTGTTCTAGACTTAGAATTTTTTTCCAGATTTTTTGACTAGAAGGAAAACTTAAAACTTTTTCTTTTTTCCCCCACAAAAAATCCCTACCCATATTTTAATCTGTTGTTTTATCTATAGTTTATTGTCTGAATGTAGCCATTACAGTAGATAAGAACTGAAATGAATAAAAATAATTTGTTAATTTTGGAAGTTTTTAATAGTAATGTTAGTGTTCAGTATTCCTTCATAATATTCCTTCTTGGTGGATATACTAGTAAAAATAAATTTTAAAAAACATTTGTGCACATAATTTATGCATTGTAACATGATTATAAAACTTGAAAGCATAGACAAAAACATAGTAAATAATATAAGAGCATAGGACAGGAACTTAAATGTGCTCCTCACCTAATTTTAGTAGTTAAGCTATCATCAGTCTTGTGTTCATTCAACCTCTACATTTTCTCCAATCTCTATCCTCTAGAACACATTCAGACATGTATTATTAGATGTCCATGTTTCAACATTTATTTCCAAGAGATAAGGAATGTTTTTTGGTAGCTTCTTAATCATTTCAGCATTTTAAAAATGAGATTTAACATAATATAGTGAAGTACCCAGACCTTGAATACATAGATCTTTGAGTTGTATAGATGTATATGAATTTTGGAACCACCACCAAGACCAAGGTTTTATTTTTATATAATTTTAACTGTTGTGGAATTATTTTGACATATTTGACTGAGTGCCTGTCACCAGATCAAATTTAAGTCTTTTCTGACACACAGCAAGCGCCAAAGAAATTAGATTTATTTGAATATGATAACTTATACTAGGAATTTAAAATAACTTTAAAATACACTAAGAACTCTGCTAATGGAATGTTGAAGAACTTTTGCCTTTTCCATTCTAAGTTTCATTGTTTCTGATTGAGTTTAATTCATCTAAAGTCAAGACTAAATTTTACAAAAAGATTGCTCAGCTAATTGCCTACAGGTTGGGTGTGTGTGTGGGGGGGTGTGGGTGTGTGGGTGTGTGTGTCTGTATGTATGTATGTGTGTGTGTGTGTGTGTGTATGTATATGTGTTGTTGTTAAATGCCATAGAGCCGTAGACCATAGAGACCATATAAATGAAAGACCTGAATATTTGTATAACTTTCATCGTTTCTCCAAGTCCATAGGGTTTCCTGAGGTTTTCTATTTTAGAAATAGATACCCCTCCTGCTTCCAAGCTTGTTTTAATTGGGGCACTCCACCAAACACTGTCCACCATGGGTAACCATTATCACATTTGACACATCATTGTCAGTGTTCAGCATCACAGCAACCACAAGTTACCTCTGTACAGCAAATGGACAGACCAGTGCTACGCCACTTAGAAAAATGTTTAACAAAAACAATTAAAACCAGGCCCGAGGACCACAGATTAAAATCACCCACCTTTGGCTTGGTAGCATCACTTCTTGTCCATTAGACCAACAGAGCTAGCTAGCTATCATCTATCTGTCTGTCTGTCTATCTATCTATCTATCAATTCTAAACTTCATGAGACTCCAAAGAGTGGGAGAACTTTATAGTCAGATCAGGATCAGGAAGATGAATACATTCATCAGAGCATTTCAAGGAAACTGCTGCTTAGTTTGCATTTTACCCAGAATTGCTGAGAGAGCAGGAGGTTCTGAATAGCTCCTGAACCTGAGAAGAATGTCAGTGTGCCAGATACTCTTTCAGTGTGAATGTACCTTGCTGTAATGTTTCTGCCTTGGCCTGGGAGAAGCTTAGAGGGCGGCCAGGAAATCCTCATCCTTGCAGATGTTTGTCAAATCCTTTCTTCGGCCTTCCTCTCCCTCCCTTCCAATGTGCTGTCGAACCAGCCTCCTCTCAAATCTAAGTCGGGGCATTAGCCTTAGGGGAAGGCCCCCCTTGTCAGCAGACCCAGCGTACCTTGACTGTAGAGGTTTCTCACATGGCCTTTTCCACCTTGCTATCTGTGTCTATTCTATTTAAGACTTACCTTACTCTATCTGCATCTGTTTGTTGAAACATTTTACTTAATGTTCCATCAATTCTTGGGCCCTAATTTTTTTCCAGTGACTTAAGTGCAGCTTGGACTTCTTCCTTCCTTACTCTGAGTTCTTGATCATAAGCTACTTCTGGAAAGAGTTCCAGGACAACCAATCCTTTCTGATACAGTGACTCTGTGTATTCCTTCCATCTTCTTTAGATGCTTTTTGCCTCATTCAAAATTTTGCCCATCGAATTCTCCAGTACTGTGCAACTTGAGGCTTGAATTTGTTTTTTCATTCTTTCAGCCAAAGAGAGACTGAATTTGCCCTCTTTGGACCTTCCCCCTCAAGCCCTTCGCAAGTCTTGTTGTTTGCTTCACTTGGTCAGATGCAGTGCTAGATCTGATCACTAACTAGTCTGCAGCAATGGTCTGGATAGGCAGCTATTCAGTCACCTGACTGAGAGAGATCCATACTTGTTCCTTTTCCCAAAAAGAGCAGTTGAATAGAATGAGGAAATTAACAATCAGTATCATTACTATCACATGCAAATACAATCTTGCCGAAGATTAGTTAAAAATGACTGGAGCTGTACCTCAACAAGGAACTAACTGTTGGATGTTCAAGCTGGACTCAGGAAAGTCTGTGGAATGAAGGATGCTATTGCTGATGTCAGAAGGATTTTGACTGAAGGCAGAGAATAACCTGAACGATGTTTCCTTGTGTCTTTTTGACAATGCAAAGGCATTCAATTGCGTGGATCATAACAAATTATGGATAACATTGAGAAGAACGAGGAGCCTAACAACACCACTACTGTTTCATGACCTCACGAATATAACAAATAAGCATTGCAGTCCACTGTCAGGATTCTATCCAAATTATTGAGGAGCAATGATGTCAGTGTGAGGGTTAATGTGTGGTCTTTTCCGTCACTTACCACGCATCTGAGAGCTGGACAGTGACTGAGCATGACACAAGAAATGCTGCCTTTGAGCTGTGGCATGGCAGAAGGGTGCTGACTATCCCATGGGAGGCCAAGAGAACAAACAGGCATGTCTTGGAGAAAGTGCAGCCAGTGTGCACCTTGGAGGCGAAGGTGAGAAAGTTTCATCGCACATACTTTGGATATGTCACTAGGGGAGGCTGTTCCTTGGAGAGGGACATCATGCTTGGGAGGGTAGAGGGTCAGCAAAAGAGAGGAAGACTCTCAACCAGGAGGGTTGACACAGTGACCGCTGCAGTGGGCTCAAGTATGCCAGAGGTGATGGGGATGGCACAAGATAGGACAATGCTCACACCTGTTGTTCATAGGGTCCATATAAACTGTACTTAACTCTAACTCGTCAGCACCTAACAACAACAACAACAACAATGCTATAACCAAAGGAAGCTACTGTTTCGAAGCAGGAATTTTTACAATATTTGCTAGTATAAATACATTTTTTTTTAAAGACAGAAGGAAATCAAACCTGTTACTCTGGAGTTGCTCCCAGACTAGAATCACCTTTTATGGTCTCTAAGAGTTTTTAAGAAAAGGAATTTTTTTTCTTTTACCCATAAAACAGCTGGTCGGTTTGAACCCCTAACCTCTCAGTAAGAGCTAAGTGCTTAATCACTGCACCACCAGGAATCCTGATTTACAGATTTGTTTGTTTTTTTTTTTTAAAGAAAAGAATCCTTTGTCTTTGAGGTAATTCCAGCTGATAGTGACTTTATAGGACAGACTAGAACTACCCATCAGGTTTCCAAGCTTGCAAATCTTTAGAAAAGCCAATTACTGCATCTTTCTCTCATGAGGTGTCTGGTGAGTCCAGATTGCAGACTTTTGTTATCAGCTGAGCACTTACCCTCCTGTCACCAGAGCTCCTTATGTGGTTGCTGTGTGTCAGGTGCTCTGAGTCAAGTAGGTCTCAGAGTGACCTTATGAATGACACTGAACCCTGTTCTGTCCTGTGCCATCTTCACAATCTCTGACACCCTCAAGCTCATTGCTGCAGCCACTGTGTTAGTCCACTTAGTTTGGCATTTTACACACACTTTTTATTTCTGTATCTGAGGACAAGCACCAAGGTGGTTATGGAGTATTTAGGGATGAAGAGGGTAAAGGGTGATGAGGGCCTCACTATGAATAAAGATCTCATTTAAACTAGATGGGCAAGCTCCTCCTGTAAGCTGTGCTATGTTCACACAATGGAATACTACACTGCTTTGAAAAACAAGGAGCTCATGAAATATTATACAAAATGGATAACCCTGCAGGACATTTATGCTGAGTGAAATATTTCAGTCACAAAAAGACAAATACTGCATAGTGCCACTGTTGTAAAACAGGACTGACATTGGGGTTGGCGGGGGAGACTAAGAAAGATGGGATAAATGATGTCTACTGCATTGAAACAGATGAGGGAGAAAACTGTTTAGAGGGGATATATAATTAGGTATTATTGTCATGACAGGAGTCCAGAATGAAGGCTGCATAGTAGAGTGGATTTGGGGAGAGGGATTGTATAACAGTGAAAGAATTTTTCTTTTACTTTCCAATGAGGAGAGTGAACTTGGGGTGGGAGGATGAGCCAGGAGAAAAGTGCAACAGTGAGTGAATGGAAATCCAAAGTCTCTGTGAACTTTAATTAAAATAAATTTTTTAAAAAAGAAAACCTGCTAGAGGGTCAGCTATGGATTGGTTCTGACTCGACAGTACTCAACAAGTTTAAACATGCCAGATGAATGCACATACATCAACTAAAACAGAAACACTCTATTTCCACAAAGAAAAGAAATGAATGGTACACAAAAATCACCATTATTAGTTATATTCTTTTCAAAAACAGACCTATGCACAAGACCTGTTCTCAGCATCCACTCTCTCTCTCCTGACAAGAGAACACCAGGAGATACCTTAGATGTCCTTTCTTTTAGGACCATCGGAAGGACAGATCCTTTGCCCATTTTTAGTCGTGCTTTCTTCCTCAAGCCTTCCCAGCTTCCCTAATTATCTAAGGTCATAAATCATGTTGACATTGACTCTTCATTTCTTTTTGTCTCTCTCATGGTCATGACCTCATACGTGGCAGCTAGGAATTTACTATAGATTAAGTTGTATCTTCCCCCCAAAAAAGTGTGTTGAAATCCTAGTCCATTAACTGTGACTATCACCTTATAAGAATTTTGCTTTGTGATGTTTGTAAGTTTATGTCAAAGTAGACAGAGCCTTAGCCTTGATCTCCTTTGATAGATGTCTTTATAAAAAGAGAATAATAAACACAGAGACACACACAGAGGGAAGACGAATGCTAAGTAACACTCAGAGACACTAAGATTCTCCTGGGAGAGCTGACAGGGGAAGATCCTTGCTTAGAGTTTTTACCCTGTGTAATGAGTTGAGTTGTGTCCTCAAAAAGTACATATCTGAAATGATGCAATATGGAAGTTTTATAATCATTCACCATGATTTGATGAACCTCGCAGTTGTAAAGGATTACATTGCACTGATAAGAATGTAGGTAGGACTTCTCAGTAAAACAAAAGGATAAATAAGTGAGGGGGGGAGTAAGTAGATACATAGATATAGACATATAAAACAAATAATACCTTTTGGATCTATGAGTGAATCATCACAAACTATGTGGCCTTACTTTTGTTTCCTTGGAAACATGTGCATTTCGGTCCAGACTCTTGCTGGGTATAATTTTTAGAGTGTCTAGTATCAGATTTGGGGACGAGACAAGATTCTGTAAATAACCCTGATTGAACTCTACACAATTTTCCTAAAACTATCCAAGAGCTACCATTTCCACAGACATTATTTTCTACCCTGCACTCCTTACCCTTTTCTGCCTTTTTGCAGAAGCAAATCTCATCCTGCTTCTGAAATATTTCATGCCATTTGTCACATCTTTGGTGCAGACATGCTTTATTTCCAGAATAATAGGATCCTCCCCTTCGAGCTAGAACCCGGAAAGAGATATGCCACGTCAAACATGAATTAGAATGCCAAACATCGTGTCTTATGTGTTTGACAGGTGTGGGATCTATTTCCTAAAACTCAAATGCAGAGCAATGGCATATTTTACTATTTTTGAACTTTACCTTCCGTTAATATGATGGAGGCCACTGGAAATGGAAATTGTCAGGGCAATTTAACAAAGAAGCCTTGTAAAACTTATTATAGCCCCGTGGTAAAAAGCACTTTGGAAGGCACATTCTTCAAACCTGAGTTTTATTCTGTAAAACACAGTGGTGCCTGACCTTTCAAAAACCAGACCCAAACAGAGTCATTGAGAGGTCCCTGTCTTAAATTATAAACAGCAGCCTGTCAGATTCAGCTGTGTTTGCTCCCAGTAGATGACAGAACACATAAAGACCCCAAGGAGACAGCTAAATGACCGTCTGTTTGGATGAGTTTGATGTATATTGTATGTAATTACATATACTACAAAGTAGTAGAAAGTCAGCCTGGTGGACCAGAAGGATGCTAGTCCCGAGTAAATCAAAGATGCTTTGCCAGTTTGTAACGTAAGGTAATCAGGCGGGTAACTTCCACTCACAGACAGTGGATGTTTTCCATTCACAGATGGTTTTTAAAATTTTAGTTGAAGTTTCAGGAGAGAAACGAGAAATGTACATTTTGCACATTAAAATATGTTTTTCCAGTGTTGTATTTTCAGAATAAATTAAAAAACAAACAAATCAGGCTTTCCTGCTGCACCCATCTGTACCCAGAAATGACTATTTAACAAGTCTTCTTTATACATCATGTTCTTAGATAGGCTTGCCCTGCCATCTAAAGGTCGGTGGTTCGAATCCACTAGCTGCTACAAGGAGAAAGACAGAAAGTTTCCCATGTGATTTACATGCTGCGAAAACTTGCTAGATGATCAACGGTGTTCAGTTTGGACTCAACAGCACTGACGTTTTCTGAGCAAATCCCAGCATACGCCCGCAGTAATAATGTGTGTGCCATAACGCACTGTCCTGGGCAGCAGGAAGGCAGAGGGTGCGTGCGTGTGATGCCTCACGTCCAGCTGCGGAGCCACACCCAGCCTCTGCGTGAACGTGAGAATCCTTCCCAGTGTCTCTGTGTCTCTGTGTCCTCCTCTGTAATTGAAGATGATTATAGCATCAATGCCACAGGGTCATTGTCAAGATTAACTGTAATTTTAAGCTTAAATGAGCATGTATCTTATTGAAGAGGCATTTCATCAAAGTTACTTTGATTATTTTCATTATTATGTGAAACAAAAGGACCATTTCAAGAAAAAGAAGGGACACAAATATATGTAAATAGGTAGTTGTATGTATATATATCCTTTTCCTATTAAATGTTTACTTGTATGGACGAGTCTATAACTTGTTTTCTGGCATATAATGTAGATATATTATGCAATTATATATATATGTGTGTGTATATGTGTGTATATATATACATAACTGGTGCATAAAATTTTTATTTCTGTTTGGTGAATATATCATACTTTATAAGTCCTCTACTTAAGGAGCTTTGGGTTTTCCAGTCTTTCTGACAGTGAAAATATTAATAAAACTTTTTTTGTTTCATTTTTCTCTTACAAATGATATCTATATGACACATGCATAGTTGAGGCCTGTAGAGTACATGCACTTAAAATTTATTGTGCATTAAAAAATTTATTGTGCTTTAAAATTTTGATAGTTTATGACAAGTTTTCTACCATTGAAGTTGTTGTATTGAAGACTGGTTTAGTATGGCCTAACATTTAAATGAACACATATGAGTAGCTAAGAAAAATAACTAGACCAAGATAGAGTTCACGCAGTTGGTTTAGTTATTAGCATTTGGTTGGTCTTGTGCTATTTTGTCCAGTATTATACTTCAAGGGAGCCTTGGTGATATAGTAGGTAAGGAATTGCATTGCCAACTCAGAGGCAAGAGGTTCAAATCCACCAGCTGTTCCATGGGAGAAAGATAGACAATCTGCTCCCAGTTGATGCATGCCTCTGAAAACCCACTGGAGGGTCATCTGCGAGTCAGTTCCAACTCAAAGCCGATGAGCTGAGTTGATGCTTCATCATGGGCAAGGTGAGACAGTCTATTCTTATTAAGGTTTATAGCCCTGGAAACCCACGGGGTAGGTCCAGGCTCACCTACAGAGTTGCTATGAGTCAGAATCAATTTTATGGTGGTTGGTGGGTGAGTAGTCACACTTCCTAAAACCAGCTGTAATAGAGCACTGCCTTCTAGTAATAACTTTATTAAAATCTAAATAAAAACTGTAAAATAACCCCACACTTTCTACTGTCTGGATATATTATTTTGGAATTGTGTAGTCAAGTGACAGAACTAGATTAATAGCATAATTGCTGCATTGCTTGTTTTTTAATATTTTTCTTTTTTAAATTTTAATGAAAGTTTACAGACTTTGGATTTCCATTCATTCGTTGTTGCACTTTTTTCCCTGCCATCCCCCCCCACTCTTGGAAAAGTAAAAGAGAAGTTCCCCCATTGTTTTACAATCCCTCCCCCAGGTCCACTCCACTGCTGCATTGCTGTTTAAAGGATGTGGAATAGAGAATTGGCTCAAGTCTTTATCATGTGTTCCTCACCATGTCTGCTTGACAGCTTCACGGCTTTGTGGTTCAGGGACCTGTGTGCGTGTGCAGGGGCCCACAGTTTAAAGGGCACCACACATGGTTACCACTTTGCCATCTTGAAATCTTAGTAATTTCTAAAGAAAAGATCCTTCATTTTTATTTTGCACAAGGCCTTGAAAATTATGTGGCAAATCTTGGTTGCCAATAATCAATTTTTCTTCCTAATTATTGTGACTCACTTGGAATAGTATTGAAATGCTGAAATAATCAGTATTTGGGCAGTTTGATTTGCTCAGAAATGGGTGCACTCATGCCTTATTTCTGAGAAGATACAAGAGAAATTAATAAATATCTCTTAGCCAAGTGTTGGATACAGACCTCTGAGAAAATAATTGTGAGGCAGTGATATAGGTGTATTTCAGAGATTCTATTTTCTGAACAGTAAAATGACTTTCATTGACACAGACGTTTGGTCTACAGAGTTGTGTTAGAAAATCACGATATGCAGGAAGACTATTTTCCCCCTGAGAAGAGTATTGAATATAGTTGGACTGCTAATTGAACAAACAGGCTTGGCCTGGAGAAGGTGAAACCAAGCTCCTCCTTGGAGGCAAGGATTCCGAAGCTTCATCTGACATACTTTTGACGTGTTACAAGGAGAAACCTGTCCTTGGAGAGAGACATCATGCTTGGGAGGGTGGAGGGACAGTGCAGGAGAGAAAGACCCTCGATGAGATGGATTGATTCAGTGACTAGAGTAATGGGAGTGAGCGTGTCAGAGACAATTAAGATTGGCACAGGATAGAGCAGGGTTTAGGGCTGTTGTGCATAGGGTCGCTGAGTCTCAGGCAAGTCAACGGCACATAACAACAACAACAACAAAGCATTACAGTGAATGGAAAATTGTTCAGTTTATGTCAATGGTATGTATTTTAGAAACCTAATTACCCAATAATCCTAATTTGCAAACACACAGAAACTCAGTGAATTTTATGGATTAGCCCCCAGTTGCATTTCACATTCCCAGCAGATCTTGAACTTGAATTGAAGTGGACCTGTCACCTTTCTCCCTTTTTACCCACTGTCCAGTTTGCTTGACTGCATCTGATTTTTGAGAATTAAATAACCATTTTGATAATTGGTTTTTTTCAGGGTAATTGTCACCAATATATTTGGTGTCACAATGAAAAACATTGAAGACAGGTCATCCAAACCACTGGAGAAGCTGAAATCGCTTCCTGTGCTGCGGTTAGATAGATAACTGATTCCTGTGACCTTCAGCCAATGAAAGGGTCCTTGAGATTTAATATTCTGAACTGAAAATGAGGATAATTATAATAATTCCTGTAGCATAGAAATGTGCTTAAGATTAAATGAGGTGCTCTATGTAATGACCCAGACCAGGTTGAGCACGCAGAAGTTTTTAAAACAAACAAAACCCCTCAAAAGATGCTTCACAGAAATCACCTTTTATAAATGTCATGCATAAATTGTAAGGAGGATAAATTGTATTTTAAATCAGATGTTACATTTCGTGTGATCTATCTAATGAGTGTAGAGTGGGAAGGAATGAAAGAATTACCTAACTGGCAAGTTCCCACTGCTTTTTACAATTTGTATTTAATGTGCATGCATTTAGATTAATAGTGTGGAGGTAAAAAAAAAAAGGTAAAAAAAAATAGTGTGGAGGTATGTATTTTGGCTAATTTTTAAACCAACATACTCTATTGCCGTTTTTAGAATATAGGTGCCACATTCGTTCCTTTATGCTACATATTATGTTGATTGAACAGAATTTTAATGACCTCATGTCCTTTTGGGGAGCTCTGGTGGCCTGCTCCATCAGGCAGTGCACTGGTAAGGTCACACCTATCAGGCAGTTTGGTCCCACCAACTCCTCTGAGAGAAAAAAGGTGGACCATCTCTTCCCAAGCAATGTAGAGCTTCTAAAACCCACTGAAGATTGGCTGAACCGGTTCTGACTCAAAAATAATCCGTTTGAGTAATGTCACTTTATTTCATAGACATGCATTGACTTTAAAAAAAATCTTTTTGGCAAGAAGCTGCACTGCAATCTGAGAGGTGTGCGGTTCAAATCCACCAGATGCTTTGCTGGAGAAGGAGGAACAATCTCCTCCTGTACCAGTCAACTCTGATTTGACGGTACACACACACACACACACATAATAAAAATAAAATTAAAAAATCTTTTAAAATTCTATTTTATATTTATTTCCTCTTAAATTCCTATACCTTGTGTTTCACACTACTCTTCATTCATATTGTGTTTCATACATTCATTCCCATGCTTTATGGTTTATAAAATCAATCACTATTGGACCTTGCCCATCATTACCCAATCTTTTCAGTTTCCTTCTGGATCCTTTTCATTTCCTTCACCCTGTGATTTTGTGGTTTCGCCCCTACCCATCTTCACCCTTCTTCTCCTGCTCTTCCCCTCTTTGGGTCCTCATTCATGTTTTATGAGTTATCCTATTTTTACAATCATGGTCTTACGCAGTATTTGTCCTTATGAGACTGATATCACTCAGCATAATGTTCTCCAGTCTTTTCCAAATTTTATAGGTTTTTGTTGTTGGGTTTTTTTTTGAATCGTTGCTCTTGAGAGCTGCATATGACAGGGGTTCTCAACTTACCTCAACTTCATTTTTGTCATCTCTAGAATAAGCATGATCCTGTTGCCATTACACTGCTGATTGAATGATTAAATGATATCATGCATTTTAAGAACTTCGTAAAAAATGCCAGACAGAAAAATAATATGTTGTTGTTATTGCTTTTGTCGTTGTTCTTGTGGTGCCGTCGAGCTGGAACTGACCCTTAGCTGACCCTCCAATTGGTTTTCAGAGTCAGTTAATCTCACGGGAGATTGTCCATTCTTCTCTCAGAGCGGAAGATTGCCCTTTCTTCTCTTGGAGCAACTACTGGCCTCAAACTGCCTGCCTTTGGGATTGCAGTACAACTTCTTGCCTTGTGGCCATGAAAGCTCCCTGAATACACCCTCTGATATTATCTATATAAAGCCCAAATGTATCAAACCTAATATATAATGTCGAAAGTCAGGAGAGGCCCTATATTTAGATGCAGAGGAATAGGTGAGAGAATGTGCAGAAGAAACTGCCAGCTTGCTAATTTATCTAGTGGCTGGATGGTGTACCTGTGTCTCTGAGTACACACATGCAATGTGAACTACACAAAAAGTTGACTGAAAAATACAAATCATATTTTTTGTGTACAAAAAAAGCAGCAAGACTATACTTCTTGCTATTGTTGCCCTGAAATCACTAAATATTTTAAAAATGGGTAATTATTATAGCAGAAATAAGGGAGAAAAAGAGAGAGTGCACAGTCTTGAACAGTATGCCACTGAAGAGTTCGTGACATTTGAATTAATATTCATATATTGTCCATTAAGGGAGTTAAATACAAATTGTGAAACTTAACACAGAAGCAATCCCATGTTCCGCCTCCCTGACCCTTCCATGTCTGGACCATCCGTCTGGAACTATTACTGTTAGTTGCCATCAAGTTGACAGTGACTCACTGCAGCCCCACGAACAGATCGGAAACCCCATCTCTTGTGCCACTGCCATGATCTCCAGCACACTCAAGTCCATGGTTGCAGTCACTGTGTCAGCCCATCTTGTTGATAATCCTCCTTTCTTTTGCTGGGCCCTCTGCCTTCCCCTGTTAGATGTCTTTTTCCAAAGCCTGGCCCCTCCTGCCAAAATACCGTAAGTATGAGAGAAGACGTTTCCCCAGCTTTGCCTCGAAGGAACGCCCTGATTGCACTTCCTCCAAGATCGATGTCTTGGTTCTTCTGGAAGTCAACAGAGGAGTCAGTGCGCTTCTCCAACACCACAATTCACAGGCATCTATTCTTCTTCACTCTTCTTAATAGATCGACACAGTGACTGCAGCAATGGACTTGAACCTGGGTCGGGTGGGTCAGACATGATGAGGGTGGCACAGGAAAGGACAGGGTTCAGGTCTGTCGTTCATAGGGTCTCTCTGAGTTGTACTCAACTTGATAACACCTACGAGCAATCATAACTTCTTTACTCATCGTCCAGCTTTCAGGTACCTTTGAAACAACTGAAGATTCCTTTGGCACTCATGCTAAAAGGCAGAGTTTCTCAGATAGTCTGGTAGAAAATAAGGCCCTTTGTCCTCTAGCCTGTGTAGAACAAGAAAATGCTGGTTTCCAGGAATTTGTATTAGGAACGTGGGATGATCCAACAACTATTTTTTAAGCACCGTAATAATTTTAGTAGATAAATGCTATTGCAGCCCCTAGCAAACCACTGGAGAATGCTTTAATTTGCTGGAGTTTTCCCTCCCCAAGAACAAGGATGGCCACCACAGAAATTAACTTGGAGAAGGAGCTGCTAGAAGGAGTGGTGGTTATTTCCAAGCCAAAACAAAATTAGGTAAGGGAAGAATTGTGCTGACAGAATGTTTTTTGTCAGATGTTCTTGTAAAGTGTGTGGGAGAGCATGTTAGAAGGAAAATGCACACGTAAATAAACTGTGTTCATTATACTTAGAAAAAAGATAGTGAAGTGAGAGTCTGAAAATACAGTTTTAAACTGGGGGAGACCTCCATAAAATTATTTTGCCTTAATAAATTCAAGGAGTAAAATGATTACAATCTAAATGATAGACATTATTTTGAGCTGTTTTTTTTAATTGAGATTTTAGTGAAAGGTTATAGAGAACTTGGATTTCCATTTATTCATTGTTGCACATTTTCCTCCTTGCCCCTGCCCCCCAGTTTGCTTTTCTCTTTGGGGGGAAAAAACCCTTTCATTGTTATACAGTACCCGCCCCACCCTCAGTCCTCAAACTGGTTTTTGTGTAGTGAGAACTAGGCTGTATTTTTCTTTCACGAATCTCCTACCATGGATGTGGGCACCTAGGTAACAGATCTTTAGTCTGTCACAGACAATATACCAATAGGAGAAAAGAAAACCCAAATAAAAACTAAGCAACAGACAGGAGCAGAATCTATCTTCTCTTTGTTGACTCTGGACAAGTCTCTTACTTGACTAGAACTTACTTGACGATGGCTTCATTGCCCTCATTTACCCTTTGAAAAAAGATGCTTGGAAAAGTGATGGTTGAGGGAAGAAAACGGATTAACACACAGTGACTACAGCCTTGGGACTGTGTGGAGCAGAGATTGTGAGGATGGAACGAGATGGGGGAAAGTTGATCAGTTCCACATAGAACTGTTATGAGTTAGAGTCACCTAGATGGTACCTCACCACAACAGTTATAAAGCAGGATTTAATAAATTTATAACATCCCCAAATTTCTGGGCTGTAGTGTGTGTTGTCTATTGCCATTATGTTGGTTTCAACTCAGAGTGACTGTGTTGTACAATAAAGCAAAACACACAATTGTACCATCTTCACAATTACGGCTTGGTTTGAGCTGTTTGTTACCGTTTTATGTCAGTTCATCTCACTGAAGGTCTTCCTCTTCTTGGTTGACCTGCTCCTTTTACAAAGGGATGTCCTTCTCCAGGGACAGAATCCTCCTGTTCATTCCTCCAGTGTTGCTGAGACAGTGTCGCCATCCTCTTTTCTTTTTTACTATCCAAAGTTCTGTTTATTGAGGTAATTTCCATTCATCTTGATTCAGAGTGTTTTTCTTACTGTTGCTTCTTTCTGAAGGAGCATCCTTCCGTAAGCCGTGCTTTTCCTCCTTAGGCTGGCAGAGAACAGTGGAGCAGCCAACACACAGAACTCCTGCTTGTGCATGGCTGGAGACGGTGGGGATTTTCTAGCGTCCTGGACATTTCACATCCATGAGATAGGAATTCGGG
Organism: Elephantulus edwardii; assembly: GCF_000299155.1. Taxonomy (NCBI): domain Eukaryota; kingdom Metazoa; phylum Chordata; class Mammalia; order Macroscelidea; family Macroscelididae; genus Elephantulus; species Elephantulus edwardii. The sequence continues at coordinate 8,732,827 of NW_006399841.1, read as the reverse complement.
CTCTGCACCAGGTGTCTTCTTCTCGTTTGTAAGATTTACAGTCTTTAGAATGCTGTCATTGTTTTGTTATGTGCTGTTGAGTTGGAACCTATCCATAGCTGACTCTCCAGGAGGCTTTCAGAAATGGTTGGTTACAGAGAGAAGATTCTCCACCTTTCTCCCACACAGCAGCCAGTGGGTGCAAACCTATTGACTTTGGGTTGGCAACACAAGCCCTTACCATGGAGCTACCAGCACTCCCTCACAGAAACAGCAAGTAGCGTCAGAGAAAGGCTAACGTTGGAGAAGCAGTGAGCGATGTTGAGAGCGCAGGCTAGGGACCCAGATTCCTCCTTCAGATCCGCTATTTCCAGGGACAATTAGGACACTTTGACTTCTTTCCGTTTACTTCAGTCTCCTCATCTGTGAAAGTGAAGTTAAAAAGCAGTCTAACCAATGAGGGAGTTTTTCTTTTGCTTTTCAAGATTTCAAGGAGAGGAGCAAACACAGCGGGGGGGGTGGGGGCGGGGGAGGAGTTTGTGCGGGGAGAAGGGTGCAACAACGAATGAATGGAATTCCAAAATCTCTATAGATGTTCATTGAAATGAAAAATAAACAACCTAAATTAAAAAAAAAGAAGTCTCTGTTTCATAAAATTGTCATGTTGATTAAATGAGATCATGCACTTCTTTTTTTATTATTTTAATGAAGATTTACAGAGATTTTGGATTTCCGTTCATTCATTGTTGCACTTTTCTCCCTGCGCACCCCACCACCCCAATTTGCTTTTCTTTTTGAAAAGTAAAAGGAGAAAAATCTTTCATTGTTATACAATTCCTCCCCCAAGTCCACTCCACTATGCTACCTTCGCTCTGGACTCCTGTCATAATAATAATAATGCCTAATCATAAATCCCTTTTAAATAGTTCTCTCCTTCATCTGTTTCAATGCAGTATACATTATTTACCCTCTCTTTCTCAGTTTCCCCCCAACCCCCATGTCAGTCCCATTTTACAGCAGTGGCACTATGCAGTATTTATCTTTTTGTGACTGAGATATTTCATTCAGCATAATGTCCTCCAAGGTCACCCAGTTTGTGAAATATTTCATGAATTCCTTGTTTTTGACTGCATCATAGTATTCCATTGTGTGAATATACTAGAGCTTCTCTATCCATTCTTTTGTTGTTGTGTTGTTTCTAATTCTTTGCTATTGTGAACAAAGCCAAAATAAACATAGGTGTGCATATATCTGTCTGGGTGGCAGTTATGGTTTCTTTAGGGTATATTCCCAGTAGTGGAATTGACGGGTCAAATAGTATTTCTATTTGCAACTTTTTGAGAAAGTGCCCTACTGCCTTCCACAGCGGTTGTACCATTTTACACCATGTTGCACCAACAGTGAATAAGGGTTCCAGTTTCTCCACAACCTTGCCAGCATTTGTTGTTTGCTGTTCTGTTAAATTTTGCTATTCTTACTTACTGGGGAGAGATGAGATGAGCTTGTTGCCTTGACTCGCCTTCTGTAATGTATTTGGAGCCCTGTTAACACTAACAGGAAAGCATGGAACAGCCAACCACAAGTCAGTCCTGAAGAGCCTTAGAAGGAAGGTATAACTCAACATCATCATCAACTGGAAACTCTAGGAGCACAACGCTCCTCTGACGGGACTGGGGCCAGCCCCAGTTGGATCTGACTCTGGAACATTTATTTTAATGTATTTAATTTTAAGATGAGCTTAAAGTAATTAAATACCATCAGTAAGTATGCACCAAGCACTGAGAAGTAAATAATTATGGAAGTCCTCTCAGCTGCTTCTTCCCCCACCTATGACTTTTTTGTGTTGCACAAATAAGTTATTTTTTTAAAAGTCTATATTGCAAAGATATGAACTGTGACAGAGAGACCATGAAAACTTCACCTAGAGAAAAAATAGGCCAAATGCCCTCCATCACCTTATTGGAGAACAGAACGCTTCCTTGATTATAAACGTCAGTGAGCATTAGCTATACAATATGAATGCAGTTCAACTTTTACACAAAGTTACTGCAACATTTTCTCAAATTGCCTGCTGGAACCAATAGATTTTTATACGGATGTCTGGTAAATTAATTTTCTGGAGTGTAGTTCACTTAAGTTATGAAAAGAACAGACAGGCAAAATGGTTTTTATTAAAGAAATTTTTTTAAAAAAAGATTTAACGTGAAAGTCTCTGGGGACATACATTGGTGTTTGTCTTGAACTCCTAAGACCCTAGGATTTTAAAAGGCTTTCAGAGAAACTCAAAGTTACCTGAAACCATGCTCAGCCAAGCATCAGCTGCAGTGAACTTTCACCAAGTACATGTATAATAATAATTTTAGATAATTTTCTTTAATCACTTTTAAAGTTCTTCCTAACATAACACAAAGTGAATATTATTCATTATTTCACTCTCTAGGTCAGTGATATAAAAATATTATTAATCAAACTTTAAAGCAAAACAAAACCCCAGAAATTTTATAAGGCGATGTTGTTGTTATGTGCTGTCAAGTCACTTGTGACTCATAGCGACCCTATGAACGAAAGACCTGAACATTTGTATAACTTTCATCATTTCTCCAAGTTCCTAGGGTTTCAAGAGGCAAGCTAGACACATACATAAAAATAGACTGGTTCCTCCCTTCTGGCAATTTGAGAAAATGTTGCAATATATGAACATATATAAATATGAATGTATCATTTTCTTTTCAAAGAGTATTCAGCCTATGATAGTATCGTTTAAAGGAAAGGCCTTTATCTTTCTATGTCATCAGCTTTCCTCTTAGAATGTTGAATACAAATAACTTCACTGGACAGTCAAATGTAAACTCAGTGTCACTGAAGGCAAATCGTGTCATGACAGCACACAGTCCTTTTGTTTGGTTTTTATTTTATTCTTCTGTAGCTCTTGCATAGCAGACCCCATGGAACCAACTTAAAACAAACCTACACAAAACCTTTGATCCTTGGGGAAGTTGTTTTTTTGATCCAAGAAGTCTTCTCCTTGGGGAAGCCTCCACTGCAGACCCCACCATCCATCAGCTTTGATGGCTTTCTGTGATCTCTGGCCAGTTATCCCTGCTTAATCTACAAAGTGTAAACGCCTCCTGAACTGTCAATGTGCTACCCAGGTGTGAAGGAGGTCACCAAACCAGCTCATTTACTGAGATGCAAGAAAACAGTCATGGTGGGGTTATGCGCCTCCCCTGAAGCCATGGTGACAAGAACAGTATGAGAATATTGATTCAATTAGCGATTTTAGCAAGAACCACCACCACAGACTCTTTGAAAATAGGATCTGCTCAGATAGTGGGTGCGTTGAATGCCTGGAGTTCCTTGTGATACAAATGGTTGTCACACTTGGTACAATTCTCTGAAGAGTCAATGTTTCAAGACAAATACTGTCAAGGAGAGGTCTAATTTATACCAGATATCTGGTGCTTTGTTATTTTGCAGAATTAATGCTGTATTTACCAGAAATTTTTCTATCTTTAGCTAAAATCCCAGGGGCTTCATTCAGATGTAAAATGGAACCCGGTACTAGGTCTTTATTTCAGAGTCGTGTTGAACATCTATCTAGTATAAATTTCATGCAAGGGAATTCCCAGATGGGTCAACTGTAGTCGGTTAATTAAAAGTCAGTAGCAACATAAAATGGAAAACGTAAAAAATGCTTTGTCTCTTCCATGAGTTCATGCTTTTATTGAAACAGTCAAACAAGCCAACCAGGTACAGCCACAACAACAACAAAAGCCATGAGCTGAAGTACACATTTAATGCTAATTCAGTAGAACATTTTCCCTGAAAGGAGGGATTGCATTTCCTTCACAAAGCCCCCTAAGTATGTCATTGATTGTTTCTTCAGATTTCTTAGCCACTTGTTATTGTCATTGTTGTTGTGGACCAGCAAGTCAGAACCAACTCATAGCTAACTTCAGTGGGCTTTCAAAGGCTGTAAATCACACAGGAGGAGATTGCCTATCTCTCGCATAGAGCAACTGGTGGATCAAAACTGCACACTCTTTGGATGACAGTGCAGTCGCTTACCACTAAGCCACCAGTGTCACATCTGTAGTTTACAGGGTCGCTCTGGGTCAGACACAACTTGATGGCAGCTAACAGCAACAAGCTACCAGAACTGCCTTCTCCTCTACTCAGTCCGCAGTGTAGAGTTAGGTGGGTTTGTAATTGGTAAAGACTCTGCAGTCTTCTCTTTAAAGAGAATGTTCTGGCTATATCTCAGCTATTAGCAACTACCAAGAGTTTAAATAAATGCTCTGGTATCTGTATAGCCTTAATACTGTCTGGTTCGATATTCCTGGTTGGTACAAGGTGTTAACTCCTTAGCGGATAACCAAACATTGGTTCAAAACAACTGTTTCCTTGAGAAAAGGCCTGGCAAAACTGGAAATGCCATGAGTCAGAACTGATTCAACAACAACTGTTTTATTTGGGAGTTTTGATATGCATAGATTTTATCAAGTTTAAAATCTGTCACCTTAGAGGGAATCTACCCCTTTGATGAAAAAAAAATATTTTATTTCTTCTCCTAAGAATGTTTAATCTTGCTAAGGTCAACTGGCAAGTCAACAAATCAAAGAATTGATTTTGTTCTATTTCTTACACTCCTTTTCATTTCAACCTTTAAACAAATGTTAACTTATAGCCTAAGATGAGGCTTAAAATACAGTTGACCTGACAGGGCACTTATCTATTCTAGAGTAACTTCTATCCTTCTGTTCAAGCTCTAATCACCACCAGTACAAGTGTTAAAAATTCAAATTGAAGGATTAGCATCATACATGGTGTTAATTCTGTAATGAATTCATAGTAGGTCACAGGAAATCCATCAAAAATTTCTCATTGCATGAAAAAAAAAGAAAAGACAGGGACTGAAAGCCTGCTTTGAACTTCCATAAAATGATGCAGTCATATAATGCATTGGATACTTCTTGTGTTTTGTTGTTGTTGATTGCCATCAAGTCAAGGCCAACTCACAGTGACTCTATGAACAAAAAGCCTAATACCTTTCCACAGCTATCTTTGTTTCTCCAAGTTCATAGAGTTTCCAGAGGCATGTGGTTTAGGAAGTGGATGCCACGCCTGCTTCCCAACCTGATTTACAACTGGGAGCTCCACCAAACACTGCCCACAATGGGAAACCATTATGGTATTTAATATCCACGTGGCACAAGGTTCAACATCATAGCAAACCCAGGTTACCGCATACAGCGCATTTACAAAGATTGATGTGCAAAGTGGAAGAATGTTCCTCCAAGATATAACAGAACTTTGGTAGGTTATTTTTTTTATTCCCCCCCCTTTGGCTTCTTGAGTCCCCCCCCCCATTCTACAACTCCTGAAGAATGTAGAAAATGGATCTAATGTTTAAGAGCATGGAAGAGGTTCATTCCAATCCCTTTTATAAAATATAAAATAGTGTTACATTAAATGTCATTTTATCACCATCGATTCTTATATATTTTATTATCTTTTAAATACTTCTCCCAATAACAGACAATTATCAGCCTGGAAGCAAGTATTGGAAACATTCATTTCTAATGCTCCTGTGACTAGTATAGTACCTGGCTTATAAACAACATTAGGTAAATTTTTTTTATTGTCATGAAACTGAGAAATAGGAGATAACAGGAAAGTGGAAAGACATTAGCTCTTCATAAAAGATTATTTCATTCTTGTGAACCACATCAATAATGCAACTGAAATAATCAGACAGATCATCACCTGCATTTATAATTAGAGATAGAATTCCTGACTCAGACCCCAAGCTCGCTGAATATAAACAACCAAAACTAAAGCTTGGAAATCTAGACTCATAATTAGCACTCTGGGTGATTCTTACACTGAAGAAAATTTATTAAAAAAATAAACACCCACTAACAGAATAGTGCTCTTAAAAGAAACATGTTTAAATTAATAAAGCTTGTTATGATTTATTTCAGATCAGCACAGCAATGGGAATATTATAAAGTAATGCCAACAAGCCAAATGATTGAGTGGATATTCTTGCTTGCTTGTGGCGTAGTTCAATTACATCATCCCCCCTCCATTCCAAAGCTCCCTAACACTTATGACTGAGAAACAGAAGCACGTTCAATTTATGTCTGATTTTAGCTCTTTATAATGCCACAGTGGTTGGAAATTTTTAGTTCTGTTTTTAAGAAATGAAGCGGATAATGAGTTCGAAAAGGAACGGCTCGGTAAAAGATGCTGTTAGTTGCATTATCTGCAGTCTGGCCGGCATCATGGGCAATACTGGAACATCTTCAATACATAGGTAGTACAGAAGAGCACATGAAAAGGACACTGTTTCTTGAAGCTCTTTGGGGTTTTTTCCCCCCACATATTTCCACTCCAGTATGATATGGTAAAGACATACATTATAAACTTGTCAAGGTCTTTTTGTACACATTTCTGTCCACAGACATATATAATGTTGATTCCATCACTTTGTCCCCAACAACTTCCTTTTGCTTTCATTAGTCTGAGTCTCTCCAGTTTGGGAAATACTATACAGTTAATTGATAGCTCATTCTCAAGAGAAATACGAAATTCACCTTCCCATGTAAGATTTTATTATGATTTGTCTAGATGAATGTCTAGCTAGAGATTTTTAACAGTGTTAGCATATCATTGATTACTTTCCTTCATCATAATGATATGTTGATACACCACAGGTCAGACAGTGTATCCTCACTTGAATAAAGTTGACCATAACCAGGATAACTTCACATGCACTGAAACACAAGCAGTTATTGATCTGTTCGTAATGAGCTTTTCAGCAATGAATAGCACAGTCAAACTGTCCCTCCCCCCACCACCCCGAACTCTCTGTAAATCACTATTTGTCCGTCTGAAAGCCTATTCTGTTCTATTTGTACAGGATCCTTCACTTGCTAATGATCTGTGCAAATTAAACACAAAAGGGGAAGAGAGGCAAGGTTAACTTTTCAAAACTTTGCTCTGGATGAATAGTGAGCAAGAAGCAATTATCTCTGACTCCCAAGTGTCCACCACCAGCAATCCAAACTGCCTCCTCCTGAGAGACCTTCAAGCCATCAGGAACAGAGAGAAAACACACACACACACACACACACACACACACACACACACACACACACACACCCCTAGTCTGGTGGGAAGGAAATGGTGCAGTAACTTTCATAGTCCATACCAGTCAAGTTTTTAGTCACTGCAAAAGATTTCAGTTCAAAGCTTGAGCTTGGATGAGATTTTTCTCAATGAGATTCCCTTGACCAAAGTGAATCAAACCTACTGGCAGCGAGCCAGTTCTGACCACAACCCAGTTTCTGAGGCTGTAAAGCTTTTAGGGTGCAGACTGCCTATTTTCCCTTTTCCAAGCAGATCATGAATTGGAGCCACTGCCTTTACATTAGCTGCACATGCTACACACTATTCCACCAGTTGTAGTCGTTGTTATGTACCTTTGAGTCAGCACTGATCCTCCAGTGGTTTTTCAGAGGGTATAAATCGCATGGGAGGTGATGACACCTCCAGTGTCCTCTGTTCCCTTGGAAGGGAGGGAAATGTCATCTCAATAAAATTTTGTGTATGGAAACCCTATGGGCCTAAGAAATAACCAACTTTTTAAAAGACAAATAATCATTGAAACATCTCCTTGAGAAAATAATTTTTAATTTTTTTTTTGTTTGTTTTTGTGAGACTGTCTTTTTTCTACATTCAATTTTTTGTTTTCTGAATTGCCAACTCTTGTAATAGTCTTGGTGGGGAAAGAGGTATCAGAAGTGGGGTATGATTTGGTAAGTGTTCCACAGTTTGCTTATGTTTTTATCTGTTGAAAAGAACTTTGGTTATTTGCTGTTGTGAATAAAGAAGCAATGAGCACATGTGTGCATGTATCTGTTTGGGTCGTTATTTTTAGGTCTGTAGATGGTAAACAAATGGGATCTGGTGGCAGATTGTATAGTGTGTTGCACTACTAACCAAAGTCTCTGGTGGTTTGAATCCATCAGCTGCTCTCAGGGAGAAAAATCCCATAAATTACAAATACTTAATTTCAGCCTGAGAAACCAAATGAAAGGTCACTATGACTCAGAATTGACTCAGTGGCCCTGAAGGGTTTTGGTAGGAGGCTTCAGTCATGGGGAGGGTTTGTGTTTTTGAAGTTATAAGGAAAGAACACTGGTGGCCCAGTGCATGAAATATTGGGCTATCCCCTTAACCTGATTACTCATCTGACACTCAAGCACCTCAGCAGGCATCTGGAGTTCTGATCTGTCTGGTATTTTCATGTGTATTCATGGTTCAGGGGATTCTTGCTGGGGATCAAAGGGAGTATCGCCTCAGTTCACCAATTGCTTGGTGCACCGCCTCAAAGCAACAAGTGCTTTTCTGATAATTATGAAGGGGATGCTGTGGTGCCTTTGAAAACATTCTATGTTGTAAATAGTGTTTTGCTGTCCACAACACAGTGGCAGTGACTACGTGGGTCTTTTGACATTTCAAAGACATTAAAGGTGACTTCTCTGATGAGATTTATGAACATATAAAACTTCATCAGAAAAGTCTAGAATTCTTTGTGCATTCTTTCCAACATTGAAGACAAAGTTTGGGGTGTTGGTTTTTTTTTTTTTATACATTAGAAAAACTTGGCTCGGTATATTTCTTTTTTTAAAAAATTATTAAATTTTATTAGTATTAATGAACATTGACAGGGATTTTGAGTTTTCATTCCTTCATTGCTGTACCATTCTCTCTACCCTCTTCCCCAGTTTGTTCTTCTTCCCCCGCCATCCGAATTTCTGTTTTAATTGTCCAATTGCCACAGTGCTTGTCAAAGCCAGTTCTGTTTAATCTCCTTTGTCAGTGTGTCCTTTGCCATTCCCTATCACTCCTCCCTGAGAGAGACTTCAGCTTATTCCCAAAAACCCTTATATATTATCTGAGAGTTCTTATGACTTTCTTCTCAACAACTGACACATCTAAATTACTTCACTTTTGTTCTAGTGAAGTATATTGTGTGCTAAAAAGCAATTTTATGATGCTGTACAAGCAAGCTGACTACCAAGTTGGTATCCATCACCCTTGAGGACATTCTAGGGAAATAAGCTCTCCATTTTCCATTACTCATCCTCCTAAAGTCCGATCCCAACGTGTGCCGCCTTCAGGTATGTGAGACCCATTTATCAGTGACTACTTCCATCCCTATATGTCAAAACTCACGGAGCACTTGGAGGTACTTTAGAGGGGTTATGAAAGACAAGTTCTTACTGCATTATTTCACGCCTCAGAAACCCACTCACTGGAAGGTCAGCTATGAGTCGGTTCCAACACAATGGCTATGTGTGTGAGAGAGAGGGAAAGAGAGAGCGAGAGAGTGAGAGAGGGAAAGAGAGAGCGAGAGAGGGAGAGAGGGAAAGAGAGAGCGAGAGAGTGAGAGAGGGAAAGAGAGAGGGAGAGAGGTAAACACAGGGAAAGAGAGAGAGAGAGGGAAAGAGAGCGAGAGAGGGAGAAAGAGAGAGAGAGACACTGAAAATGAATTTATAATTGAATGACAGCCTGAATACTTGATGATTCAAATAGAGAGAATGAACAAGTCTTATTTCTGCTTGGATCTTATGCTTAACCTTAGACATAACACTTCTAATTTCCTGTTTAACCTATTCAGAATCTTTTCAAGAGAGGAAATTTGTACTAGGAGAAAATGTAGTTGGATAATAGTAAGAAAATAGAGTAAGTATAATGTATTGTATTTTTACGTATCCTCTATAGGTTTTGTTATCTGTCTAATTTTAAATGTGTAATGTATCATACTATTTTTAGAAATTTTGTGCAGCTCTAGCATCAGGAGATGAGAGAAATGGCGTATGGTATCAAATGACTTTGGCGTACTGATACTATTTCCTCTCCAGTATCTTCTATTTAGAACACCAGGATTAAAGTTAGTGTGGAATGAAGGCCTGCTGTTATTGTGAACATATAGATTCATGTTATTATTTGTGCTTAATCCTGTAAGGCACCAGAGGATTTCCTTGGGCTTCCAAATGTTTCTTTCTTGGGTATATTGCTTGTTTGGCTAATGTCCGGGCACTAATTCTTTCCTAAAAACTGCCTTGAGCCATGTTCAGTGTTCTGATAAACAACAATTCTTATTTGCTTGAGTTTTCAGGTTCACAGTAAGAAGGATGAATATGCCTATAAGGGCCTGAAATCTCTATCATGTTATTATGATGGGAAAAAAATTCAGAATGGACTCTTGGATGATTTCCTGGCTAAATTAATATTGGACTGATTCCCATTCCATATTTTATCTGTTGAATTTAAATAGTGTTGAGTATGCAAAAGCTCCTTTTAAACAACCTCATTCATCCATTTATGTTATATACAAATCATTGATTGAAATGATTTATATGGAAATTTTAATTACCTGGGACTTTAGAACCCCTGTGAGGCACAAACCCATCAGAGAAGGAAAACTCAAATATTCTTCACACAAATGAGTGAAGTAGAGGGATAAGGCTTCACAGCATCAAAAGTGGATAGCTTTCAAGGCAATTATTGGTTTACACACTCTCTCTCTCTCATCAAAGCCAATCTCACTGCGGCTTAGTGGTTGAGGCTGTAAATCTGTAGGAGGAGCCAGCCTCGGCTTTCTCCTCTGCAGCAGAGCTAGGGAATGTGTTCTGGCTTCCGTGGTAATCTGACAGTGGGTATTCCTATGAAGCCTTTCCCAAGCTGAAATGGTATCAGGCAAAGAAACAATTACAATTAATTTATATGGGAAAGAAATGTTTTAACTTCCTAATGCAAAAACTAGGTTTCTCTTGTGGCTGAATGGTAAGGAGTTATGCTGTCAACTCAAAGGATTGTGGTTTGAATCCACTAGCTGCTCCTCAAGAGAAAGAAGGAATCTCCTCCCATGAGATTTACAGCCTCTGAAGGTCTGTTGAAAGGTCAGCTATGAGTCTGTTCTAAATCAATGGTACTTAACAACAAAAAGATGCAAAAATGAACCTACCAGAGCATACTGAATAACACAAGAAACCTGTAATAACACCAACATCCGGCGCTCACAGACAGTCCACAGCCAGGCTGGGTTAGGGCTGGTGCTGACTTTCACTTCCAGAGAAGGAGTTTGGCAGGAGGTGTCTCAGTGCTCGGGGTGTGACTGACAGCTGCAAAACAGACACTGAGCACTGCATTTGGGCTTTTGGCCTTTCCACCCCGACCCCCCCATAGGCTAAGTGAAATATCTCAGTCATAAAAAAGACAACTATTGCAATTATGTGCTATG
>NW_006399841.1:8713007-8716156 GCF_000299155.1 Elephantulus edwardii | reverse complement strand
CTTATTTAATAATAATAATAATAATGGGGGCAGGGGGGCTCTGTTAGCCTGGTGGGTAAGAAGTTATACTCCCAAAGGCTGATGGTTCTAATCCACCTAGTGCTTGAAGGGATAATGGTGAGTTGTCTAACTTCTGTGCAATTTATTGTTCCTGGAATCCCACTGGAGGGTCAGCTGTGAGTAGGTTCTTGATGACCACAAGTTGTTCTTCTGTTTCAGCACAAAGTAACTACACAGGGGATTTCTGAGGAGGTTTGGTAGTAAAATAATTAAAAGGCTCAGTTAAAAAACTAAACCGTTTAGTTGGCACTGACCAGTGGCTTCCTAAGATCAAAGAGCTGGCCGTGTGCTCCTGCAGAGATTAGAGTTAGGTGGCCGAGTCACCTACAGTCGGGCTGTGAGCATATGACGGCAGTAGATTCTGGTCAGCCTAGAACATTAGCAGCACAGTTATTTTGTGTGACTGTGTCGCAGTGACTTAACAATGTGTCACCTCCAGTGTAAAAGCATTTGCACTGCAGGACCTCACACCCTGAAGGAACGCAGTTACTTTCTTCAGTCTTTTCTGCCCTGGGTTGCAATCTTTTGCATGAGTATAAGGAGACCCATTTTAATTAGCTTTTTTAAAAAATGATTAATATAACAGGCTAAACCAAGAGTGAAGGATTTCTCAGGGTGCGGAGTAGCAGGCAACCGTTTACCTGCACTGTGTCCAGCGGCAGATGGGTCATTTCTGGGCATTGCCGGGCGGTAGATCTCACACGTGTTGTGGGAAAGAACAGGTCCTAATTTCAGGTCCAGGTTCTTCGTGGCGTGCAAGCTCCTAATGAGGCTGGGAAACCTTCTCACCCTGGAACAGCCTGCGTTTTCTCTTCCAACAATTCCACTCAAAGTGTGTTTCAGCAGAAAGCAGCACTTTGGACTTTTTTCTTCCCCCTTGTTTCTCATTTGTGGTTTTATTTTTACTTGAGTTGCTGATCTGAAGGATAGCAGATTACTGTCCCTGGGGATCGCCATTTCCTGGTGGAGTCTGTGCACAGGAAGGCAGCCAGGAAGGAGGAGCGCTGTGTCTGCTGGAGTTCTGGGGGAATTTAGGTTTCCTGAGGCAGACCCTGCGTCCCTGCTGGAAAGCCTCTGCCCCCTTCCCTGACACCCAGTGCCGACACAGTCATGTTGGGAAAAAAAGGGATTCTTTCACTACACCAAGTCTTTGCTGTAACTTTTTTATTTATTTATTTTTTTTTTAAAGATGGCTTGCTTATAAGAGATAGTTATTAAAAACGCATAGTCCAAGAAACCTCCTACAGAGGTTGTATTCATAAGGGCCTGGGTGAAACCCACAGTTCTGCATTTTTAACAAATGTCTCAGATGCGTCTTATCACGGACATAGTTAAGTGTCCTGTATGAAAGGGCAACGTGGTAGATAGAGCTCAGCAGAAAAGCGCTAGCTTTAGTATTGTCTTTGAAAGTCTCTCGTTCCCTCATTATGGAGTATTTATTAGCAGGGTACATTTATAAAACATTTAGTGCCCATAATAACATAAGCACTGGAGTAAACCATGTCTCTCTTCATAAAATAGGAGTAATAGCTTTAAGAACTATAAAGAAAACATACCAAAAAACAACACTGAAACTCTGCCAGTACTTAAGGGTCCCGATGAAACCACTTTGACTCATTTATTTAGCTCCTGTAAGGAGCCTGGTGGCGTAGTACATAATGTATAAGTCTGCTAACTTAAAGATTCACAGTTCAAATCCTCTGTCTGGTCTGAGGGAGAAATACAGTTTCATCTCGTTAAGCTTCCTAAACTGATGAAACTGACTCGAGGCAGTAGAATAGGTATAGTTTGCATATGAAATGACTGTTTGTACCTAAATGGCATTTTTTGAGTGAGTGCTTTCCCAAAAAGGGGGTGGGGGGCGTAGGGTTGGAAAAGACGACTGTTCATTTTTTTTCCCCCTTAAACTTTCATACTCTTTGGCAGAATTACACATTGTGAAGGATACTTTTAGATAGCTAGTGTTACTTTTTTAAATTGTGTGTGTATGTGTGTGTGTGTATGTACCATCAAATCAGATCTGACTGGTGCAGGAGGAGATTGTCCCTCCTTCTCCAGCAGAGTATCTGGTGGATTCAAACTGCTCACCTCTGGATTGCAGGGCAGCTTCTTGCCACTAGGCCACCAGAGCTCCCTCACTAGTGTTATTTTGATAGTATGACTGGGTGAAATCAGGTGTAGGTGTACTGAGCAGTGATGATGTATGTTCTTGGAAATCAAAGGCACAAAACACTGTGTAGGAAGTTAAAGGAGCACTCCCGCAGAGCACACCAGAGCATAAGTCCCATTCTCTCTGTTTGTTTATAAACATTGTAATTGCAAGTTTTCATAGCAGTGAATTTTTTCCCCTTTGGGTTGTAACAGTTTTGGAAAATGTATCAGAACAGGTGACAATGATGTTTCTGGAGCAACAACATGCATTAAAATGTAATCCAAGACATCAGCAGATTGTAAACCTACGTGTTGGTATATTTGATGGAGAAATATTCAAAATGATTTATCAACTAATGTAATTCATAACTTTTTGCACTTTTATATAATCTGGAGAGTTCCACTTAATTTACCTGGCTTATGGTTGTGGTAGACAGAATTGTTCCTCGTAGTTGTGAAATCATGGAATGGTTTGTCACCATGTTATTCAGTGCAACTCAGAAGCTGGCTTTGAGTACCTTCTAGCCACTAGGAGTATAATTCCTGGCTCTTGTATCACCTTGGAACTAATAAAATATAGCTTTAATCCTGAAATGCTCTGTTGCCTTATAAGGGAATGATTTGTGGAACATTTCAAATGAGAGCAAGGCCAACTCATTTTCTTCTTTCTTGCACTCTAGAATTTCATCACCAACAATTCTTACGTTCTTATGTTTCTAAATATTAACTCTGTTATTTAGATATTACCCAATGAGGACTATTTTTCTATTGTAATTTGAGTGAAAGTTTACAAAATGGATTGCTTTTCCATTCAGACATTCATACTTGATTTTTGGTATGTTGTTGTTGTTGTTATGTGCCGTCGAGTCGTTTGCGACTCATAGCGACCCTATGCACAACAGCTCTAAACCCTGCTCTATCCTGTGCCAACCGCACCG
>NW_006399841.1:8709567-8712040 GCF_000299155.1 Elephantulus edwardii | reverse complement strand
TTTTTTTTTTAAGATGACCTTTTGATCTTTTACAACAAACCTCATCTTCTCCAGCCTCTCGTTCTCAGATTGGAGCTTGGATGGGCTAGCGGTAAGAAGCTGCATTGCAATCCCAAAGACATGTGGTTCAAATCGAGCAGCTGCTCCACGGAAAATGATGAACGATCGCCTCTCAGGTGATTTACTGCCTCTGAAAACCTGCTGGAGAGTCAGTTATGAGTCAGTTCTGACTTGACGGCACACTGATTCCCTTCTCACCACTCCTACAGCTAACCCTCTGGCATCACCAACACCATCTTTCATCTTACTTGTTGTGCGTCCCAGGGACCCTCCTAGCCTCTCCTCCTGCCTTCCTCCATGTGATCTCAGTAAACAACAAAGATCATTTTCAAATGTTGTGCCAGATCATAGCCATCCACTCTTAAACTTCATGCACGGGATCCCTGTAACACTCTGGGTAAAAGCTAATATCAATACCATTGTCTAATTTATTAGTCTTCTGTAGGTGTTTGTAAATGCTTTCTTCTACCTTGGCTATTCATCTATGTCGTAAACAATACCCTTCTGTTTCATATTATCTTTTTTTTAAATTTTTTTTGTTTGTTTCTTTTTTTTTGTTTCATATTATCTTGAATCTCCTCCAATCATGCATCTCATCTCTCGTTTCAAGAAACTCTTTCTTCCAAGTTTCCTATCAGTTATCTGGACAAGAAAGGGGTTGGGGGAGAGGAAAGAGGAAAGAAGCGAAGAAGGAACACAGCGTGTTGCTAGAAAGCAAAACTGTCCCAGAAACTGCATTACATGTCAGCTTACTCCTCATTGGTCAGACAATGCCACATGGTCTCCCTAGCTCCAGAAGACCCTGAAATGTGAATATTTAAAAAGATATCTTGCTACTCTGAATAAAATGAGAGTTTAGTCTAGCTGAAAGGGAAAATGTACATTGTGTTGATAATGTTGCTTAGATAAATAACAGTTTCAATCTCGAACTGTTTGCAATGACTAGTAATTTATGCTCAGCCCAGGTCCTGCCCAATTCTGAACATGTTAATCAGAAAAGCATTACTACATTCACTTGTCTTCCTATTAGCATAAGGGCTATTTATTACCATCAGCTCAGGAAATGACCCAGTGTGGCCTTGTAAGACAGAATTAATTTGTAGTGACTCCAGCTGAAAGTTGGCTGCCTTTTAACTTAATAACTTGAGAACTGTCAATATTCTTTGAAGTTAATAATAGTTGTAAAGTGAAAATAAAAATGCTCCTAAAGAAAGTCAAACTCGCCAACGCTAATATATGAATTTTCTGTCATCGGAGCTATTCATTTGTGTGTAAATGAGGTAGGAGAAGTGTTTAGAATTTTACTGTTGTTTTGCTTCATTTTTATTAGTACTTTTGGGTTATAGAATGCCAGACCAACCCTGGTTTTCACCTTTGGAAATGAAATACTGAGTGGGTTTCACAGTTTGGATTCTATTCCCTCAAAATATGTGTATGGAATGATATGTGTATGTTAAGTAATGATCCTCCATGATTTGCTAACACAGTGTAGGGCGATTAAGGGTAGGATAGAACACCATAATGGTATTACTTCCCTGATTTTATGTAAAGTGAAATATTGTAATGTGTGTCCTAGCATACAGTTTGTTTTAAAAGAAATAAAAGGAAATGGTGAATAATGCTGCTATGAACATTGGTGGACAAATCTCAGTTTGTGCCTCAGTTCTCATATTCTCAGGGCATATTCCAAGCAGTAGAATAGCTGGGTCATATGGAATTTCTATGTTCGGCTTTTTGAGGAAACGCCAAACTGCCTTCCAGAATGGTGGCAACATTTTATAATCCCACCAACAATGTATATGAGTTCCTTTCTCACCACATCCTCTCCAGCGTCTATTCCTTGCTGTCCTGTTAAACTTTGTCACTCTTAATGGAGTGAGATGGTACCTCATGGTGATTTTGATTTGCATCCCTCTTATTGCCAGTGATTTAGAGCATTTCTTCATGTGTCTGTTTGCCATTTGAATGTCTTCCTCTGGAAACAGCCCAAATGTCCAACCACAAGCAAATGGATTGAGAAACTATGGTGCCTTCACACAATGGAATACTATGTAGCACGCAGGAGCAATAACTTTGTAAATTATTACCTAACTTGGGAGGGACTGGAGAGCATTATGCTGAGTGAAATAACTCAGTCACTTAAGGATAAATATTGTATAAGACCATTATTGTAGAATGAGTATAAGGATCCAGGAGGGGTGAGAGGGGCTGGAAGCAGAGGGATGTGGATGTGCAGGGGAAAGAAGGGATTCATCCATGGGTTGTACAATTTGATGGGTGGGAGCGTGAGGGAAATTGAAATAATTTGTTGAAATTTGTATTTGAATTTTGTAAATAAACTAGTAGAAAAAAAAATAAAAACAAAAAAACAAAGAAAGAAAATGGGACAGAGAAAGAGGACCTTCAATACTAC
>NW_006399841.1:8652783-8695092 GCF_000299155.1 Elephantulus edwardii | reverse complement strand
CTTAAGCTTTCTTGGCTTCTGTGATTCCAAAAACGTCGACTGCTGACATTTTTCTTTTGACCAGTGTCTCTTACGTTTAGTTGTGCTGTCTATAATTCATACAGTGCTACCACTCTTCCTATTTCTCCCCTCTGCTTCTCATTTCTATTAATTCTGCCACCCTTTTCTGACCTCTGAGCTTTATTCCTGGACACACTCTACCTTTTGAGCTTATGTTGCTGTTTATTATGGAGCTGTGATGCTGAACACTGTGACACTGATGTGCCAAATGCGATAATGGTCACCCGTGGTGGCCAGTGTTTGCTGGAGCTCCCCGATTAAAACAAGCCTGGAAGCAGGAGTGGCATCTACTTCCGAAATGGCTTGCCTCTGGAAACTCTGTGAACAGTGCTCGGGCCTTTCATTCATAGGGTCACTATGAGACTTCTACGACTCGACGGCACCTCTACAGCAACAACAACATTATGGAGCAAGTGCCTCCCTACTGCTATTGCAATTGGATCTACTTTGAATGCAGGAGTTTTGGCCCATTAGCATCTCGTCTTGTAAATAAGCCTAAAGCTTGTTGTTCTCCAGATATTTATGTTGAGCTTAGACAATGTCTTAATGTGCATTGGTGCAACTAAGATGATAATTTTTACTTAACAATTTGCAAAACATCTTAAGGAGCTCATAGACTGCAGTACTTAATGCAAAGATCAACAGGTTGAAGTCACCTATTGATTTCTATGGACGAAAGATTTAAAAATATGCTCCAGAAAAGACTCAGCCTAGAAAGCCATATGGGGCAATCCCATGCCATTGCACAGGGAGCTCTGTTGGCTTAATGCTTAGAAATTACACTGCCAACCCAAAGGCATGCGGTTCGAAACCCACCAGGTTCAATTCTACCAGCTCCTCAGCAGAAAGATGGACCTTCGCTTCCTGTGCATTTTACCACCTCTGAACACTTGCTGTAGCGTCAGCTGTGGATCAGTTCTGACTTGACAGTATACAACAGCAACAGTGTATTTGAGGAGAAGTTTAATAATCAATATTATATAGACGTGATCCAATATGGACTATTTTTCTATTTTAAATTGAGTGAAAGTTTACAAAATGGATTGGTTTCACATTCAGGCACTCATATGCATTTTGCTTTACATCATTAAACCACAATTCACACAGTGTTCATACACTACTCCTATTTCTTCCCACAGCAGACAATCAGCAAACGTATTCATCAGAACAGGCTCATCATCATTTTTATCATAAAAGATAATATCCGAAGGTGTAAAAATATAACTGTAAAAAGAAATCCACTTGGGTCTTGGAGGGAAGGGGTATTGATGGGACATTCTGTTCTTTGGCTTCATTTCCAAATAATTTCAATCAATTCTTATATGAAAGGCTGCAGAGTTGCTATAACATATTTACTTTAAGACAGAGAGAACAATCACATCTAAGAGAAAGGAAATCGATGTGTGAAGGAAAGAAAATTTGGAAGAATTTAGTAAACTAGACAGTCCTCTAGGTCCTAACCCAGAAGTACCAAATCAAAATATCTAAAGTGGTATCTTGAAGTGATATTTGGGGTTTGTTTTTAATAAGCATCCCTGGTGATTCTTCTCATTCTGAAAAACTCTGGGAATGTTGCCTTTTCATATCTGTAAAGTAGATTTTAATTGGCTTTTACATTCTTCTTTCAAAGATTTTATGCTAAAATGATAAAAATTCATAAAATAATGCTGGCAAAATATACAAATATAAAACAATTGTATGTTTTATATGGTCTCCGTGAAACATAGTAAAACAAAAATAATTTTATTGCATCATTCACCCCCAAGGTCTTGGGATTATTTTAAGGAAAATACCGAAACTTCTAAGAGCTATGCTCTACAAGTTAACATTTGAGCATGACCTTGATTGATCAGTGCATGGTATACACACCTTATCTCTGGGTTTTCCAAAATGGATGTGCTACAGAAAATAATTTACATCACATTATTTGACCATGCATAGATTCCCTTGGTTCAAAGTAGGAAAAACACATTTAATGATTTTTTTTTATTCATCTGTACAATTCCTTTTGCTATCAATTATACTGGGACTTGTGGTTTCTCTCCCTTATTTCACAGATAAATTTTCCACCACTTAATAATACGTCTAAGGCAGACTTCTATATAAACCGTAAACATTCAGATTCAACTATCAGGTAAACTGCATTCGGGACTCACCTCTACTCCATGGTCCTGGTGACCTTGAGGAAGTTAATGATCTATCTCCGGCTGTGCTTTTTCATCAGTGATTGAGATAATGATACATATTATAGAGGTTTTGTGAGCATTGTTATAACTTGACATAGAATTGAGCAATTAGAGAAAATAAATCAGCTATGCTTAGCAGTTTTGCAAACTAGGAAGTTTAGAAGATGAAAAAGCAGCCAGAAAGAAACACAAATCATCTCTAGTCTTACCCTCAAGGTAAGCAGGGTTAATTTTTCTTCTTGTTTTAAGCACAAAATACATAAACAGATCCCTCATATAGACTGAAATGGTGGAGGGGAAGGGTGCAAAGGAGGAAGACGCTGGATGAGATGGATAGACACAGCGACTGCGGTGATGGGAGCAGGTGTGCGGAGACAGTGAGATCACCTTAGGTTATGACAGGGTTTACAGCTGTTGTACAGAGGTTCACTATGGGTCACAGGAGACGTGACTGCACAGAACAATAAAAATAACAAATCTTTTTAAAGTTTATGTAAATGGAACAATTTTATCTGTTATTAATTATGCTTCCAAAATATTCCCGGTGGTCACATGCTTTTCATTTGTAAGGAGGCATCAAGCAATATCATTCTCCTGGGAATAAAGACTAGCTCCAAATCACTGATATTTAAAGAAGGCTGCACAGGAGTGGCATCCACTACCTTTATAGCGTACTTCCGGAAACTCCTATGAACTTTGATAAATGTCCATAGTTGTGGAGGGACTTCAGGCATTTTTTTCATAGGGTCACTATGCGTCATGCTCGTCTCGAAGGCAATCAACACCACCACCACCACTACCATTATAATTAAATATTTGTATAGTTTTATGATTAGTGGTGGCGGTGTATGTTTAGCACCTCAGTATAAATTATTGGAATTACTGTTAAAATGCCTTCCAGAATGCTTTACAGATGTTGACTCCTACTAGTACTATCTCTAATGGCTTAATCTGTATAAAGTTGCACTGTTAAACTGAGGGTAGGTGGTTCTCTGGTAACTCGATTCACTAGTGACTCTGCAGCAGGATATGAAATGCTTGGTGCAGAAGATCAAGGATTGCAGCCTTTGGTCTGGATTACATGTCAGCATCAGAAAAAACAAGGTCTTCTCCACAGGCCCAAGAGTCAACATTAAGATTAATGGAAGAGAGATCAGAACTGTCAATGACTTAATCTTACTTGGTTTGAAAATCAACACTCTTGGTACCAGCAGTCAAGAAATCAGGAGACGTATTGCCTTAGGCAAGTCTGTTGACAGGGACCTCTCCAAAATGCTGATGAGCAATGATGTCAGCTTGAAAACCAAGGTGTGCCTGATTCAGGCCATGAGTTTCTTAGTCACCTGCTATATATCAGAGATCTGGACAGTAAGTAAAGATGACATAAAAAGAATTGATGTCTTTAAGTTGTGGTGCTGGAGAAGAATACTGAGTATTCCATGTTCTGCCAAAAGAACAAAGAGGTTTTGGAAAAATACAGCCACACGGCTCCTCAGAGGCAAAAGTGGTGAAGCTTCATCTTTCAAACTTTGGGCAGGTTGCTGGGTGAGGAACATCTTGATTGGAAAGATAGAAGGTCAGCAAAGGAGAGAAAGAGCTCCTTAACAAGACAGATTGACACAGTGACTTCAGCAGTGGGCTCAGATGTATCAGAGATGAGGAAGGGGTGCAGGAAAAGTCAGGGATCAGGTTGGCTGTTCCTAGGATCACTAGGAGTTGTATTTGACTTGACGGCACTTATTAGTAACAGTTTTCAAATTGAGATCAATGCTATTTAGAACTTCGGGGAGGTCTTTACTAGGAGATTTTCGCAATGGAACATTTTTGATGTCTTGACTCTTGCTCTCATAAATGTTGACTATGAATCGAAGCAAAATGAAATTGTTGGCAACTTCAATATTTTTTTCTCTATTGAGATTTCTAGCTGTTTGTCCAGTGGTGAGGAGTTTTGTCCACTTACTGTTGATATGTCATTAACATTGCCTGCTGATGTCATTTGTAGAGAATTGTACTACTAACTCAAGGACTGTAACTCTCTGGCCTCTCTCACTGGCTCCATGAGAGAAATATGGACAATCTTCTCCAGTGTGATATGCTGTTGTTACGTGCCATTGAGTTGGAGCTGACTCGTCACTGACCCTCCAGTAGGTTTTCAGAGACCACAGACCACATGACTCCATGCTTAGTTCTGACCTGATAGTCATGAGTTTGAGTTGTTTCTTCTAAAAGTTGTTGCATCCATTCGGGCCATGTTTGTTGCGTGCCTGCCAAGAGCAAGTTCTTTGCTTTGGGTGAAGGATACAAAGTCCTTGACAGTGATGCTGAAGGGGGTGGTTCGTCCCACAGTGTCCGTGACTCCTCCAGTGATGTCAGAAATGCATATCCAGTATGACAGGCCAAGGGGTCCCCCCTGAGATTCACTGAGAGGAGAGGAAACTCCATATAGAGCCTTTGTTCCCCCAAGTTGAGGGACCCAAAAGGCAGAGAGGTTTGACAAGTGCCATCCCGAGGAAGTTGTATTGTTTGGGAATTTGAAGCAGACATCAAGATCTCCAGTTTCTGCTGTTGAACAGTAACTGCTTCCATTGGTTGAACGTGTTCTCATGACAAGCTCACTGCTGATATTTCTGTGATCAGACTTTTTTTTAAATTTTATTAGTTTTAATGAACATTTACAGAGATTTTGGGTTTTCATTCATTCATTGATGCACTGTTTTCTTCACCCTCATCCCCAGTTCGTTCTTCTCCCCCCCTCCCCATGTCTGTTTTAATTGTCCAATTGCCACAGTGCTTGTCAAAGTAACCACTACTCTCTAATGTGATGGGAAGGTCTACCAGTGAGGCAGAGGCTGACTGCATGGCCAGCTCAATTAGGGCCCCAGAGCGGCCCCTTGTAAGTGGGGATACAGGTTTCGCCGTTAGATCTCATTCTAAGCATTCCCTCTGCTTCCTTTACCTGGGTTTGTCAGTCACTCTTAGCTATTTGGTCTGGGGCCACATCTTTATGGTACTTTTCCTTAATTTCAAGTTTAGTTAAAAACAAACTTCCTATCTTCATAATAAAAGGAAAAGCAGTAAAATTTGCCATTTATACATAATAACAAAATAACTGGTAGACTAGTGGTTAAGGAGTTGTACTCTGAACCCAAAGGCCTGAGATTCGAATATGTCAGCTGCTCCATGGGAGAAAGATGAGCCATCTGTTCCCCTGTGATTTACAGCCTCTGGAAATCTCCAGGAGGAACATCTATGAGTTGCTTCTCCCTTGATGTCATGAATGTTTAACTCGTAAAAGACATAAAAATATGTTTCTATGTGTAGCCGCTAACATCATTTTATTCTTGTTGCCCTCCTCCCAGCTCCTTCCAGAGGGCAGAAAAGCACATCAAGAGAAATGCAGCTCCTGGACCTACTAATTTAACAGAGAGAAAAACAAAATGGAAAAACAGTCAGTAGGGACAGTGAAAGGGAGCTCTGGTGGCCTCGTGGGTAGGGAGTCACACTGCCAACCCCAAAGCAGGCAGTTCAAATCCACCAGCGGCTCGAAGACAGAAAGATAGACAGTCTCCTTCCACGTGGTGAACGGCCTCTGAAAGCCCACTGGAGAGTCAGCCGTGAGTCAGTTGTGACTTGATGGCAATGATTTTAAGGTGTTTTGTGAGGAACAGTAAAAGAAGCGTGAGAATCTTCTAAGAACCTGAGAGCTTCGTAATTTTTCTCGTTTTATTTTGTTCTCTTCTGTCTGGTGACTCGAGTTACCTCTTGACATGTGGAGGGCCTGTGTTGTCTCAGAGAGGCACCAAATAACTTATTTCCAGCTAATTGTAATACACGGTGCATATAACACGTCTTGTTTAGTTTGATTTGATTTGGGCTTGTAAAGAGCCCGAGTCAGAGCTGAAAGTAGAGCCCCGTGCTTTCTTCCCTGGGTGCTTCCAGGCTTGTCCCTCCATTCACAGACCTCAGAGGTGACCAGGCAGGTCCCCGATATCCATCTACCCACACAGATTAAGCACGTCTGCCCTGGCTTTGTCAGTAGCATTTTTCTCATCAAATATAATGACAATTGGAGTAAACAAGTTAAGTCCATTGAGTATTCTTCATGCTTTGTTATTGAGGAAAAGAAGCACTTTGATTACTTAAAATAATGAAACACACAAAAAAAGATGCCCTTCCGCTCTGTGTCAGTCTTTGTTTGTTATTGTGGAACATGACAGTTATCCGAGGAGAAGCAGCCGGATTTCATCTGACAGCCACGGGGAAGAGCGCTACCAATCTAATTATCCAGTAATCTAGTCGGAATCACAGTCATTCGAGGCCTTTCTCCGGCAGCTAATCACATTTCCGATGCATTAACAACCACACATGGGGAGCTCTTAGGAAGGAGGTTTGCAGCCTGCATGGGCTCAGCGGCCCTCACAACGCTGTCGTATCTCTGTTGACATCTTCCACAGTGACTTCTTTGGGGGGTGTGTTTGTGTGTCTGTCTGTCTCCTCCTCTTTCCCGCTGTCAGCAAGGCCATCCCAGTGCAGCATGAGCTCTCGAGTTTGACAAGCACCTAATCTTCCTTTCAGAATGCAGCTCAAGTGAGGGAGTGGGCTCTTGGAGCCTTTTTGACTTTCTAGTGCAGGAGTGAACGGAGCCTAAGGCTCTGCCAGCCAAGGATGGTGAGGGGCAAGGAAGAAAAGGAGAGAAAGAATGACATGAGCAAGTTCTTTTCCTCAAGGAAAGCAGTGTTATTTGTGAAGCATTTTGCGTGTCGCTTCTCTATCGATATTGGCGATGTTAGGGATGGTTTGTGGTGAATAAGCAAGAGAAAAAGATGCAGCAGGTAGGTGTCTGTTAGTATCTGAATGTCAGACTTCGGGCAGTATTGATCAGTCTTGTTTCTGTAATCACGATTTTACTTTGGATGTGTAAAGACTGACAAAAAGGGGAACAGAGATGCCCAACCAGGAAGTGGAGAATGTATCACCACATCCATTAATACTGTGCCATTTTCTTTTTCTATAAGCTCTTCATTTTTATTATTTTATATCATTCCTGTCAGACGTAAAGACAAACTCATTGCCATCAAGTTCTTTTTCACTCATAATGACCCACGTAGAATGGCCCCGTAGGGTTTCCAAGGCTGGGAATCTTTATGAGAACAGATTGTCACATCATGTTCTGGTAGGGCGGACAGCTCCAAAGCCCAGACATTTGGTCCATTCTTTAACCCGTACTCCACCAGGGCGCCTTTCTTATAAGGTGGGAATGTTTCCCAAATGCACGGGCTGGCACTCCCAAATCAAGTTGGCACGGAAAAAAACCATTACACTCGCAGCAGGCATCTCTTTTCGACAACTGTGTTTTGAATATTTCTCCAGCTTGTCATAATCACCGTTAGGTCAGTCTGAATCTAAACATTTCATTCTAATAGAGGGGAATTCCAGTCACTAATAGGTTTATAATGTAGTAATTTCTCCCCAAGTTATCCATGGTAAATGGGCTTCTAAACAGCCTCTAGCAAGCATAACACATTAGGTACAATGCCATAAAAAAAAGAAAGGAAATAGAAAATGCTTTTTAAAATTGTTATGTTGTAATTTTGAATGGGCTTCCACCACCGTTGGCAGTCTCTCCAAAGAAGGCTTCATTTACTAGCGTTTTTTGTTTTATTTTGTTTTGTTTTTCTTCCTGTCTCTGGGGGGTGGTATACACCCCTCAGGGCCACGTTGTTTGGATGTACTTCTATATGTACACAGTGATTGCTACTGAACTATAAATATTTCGGTGTCCAGAGTCTAAAGTGGAAAGTTAGGCTGGTGTATCTTGTGGAATTTATAATCTGTTCTCAGTCTTCATGGTTATTCTGCCATTGATACAATCTCCTCGTTTGCTCTGAGTTCAGATTCCACAGAACTCACTGCAGCAATAAATTCGGCCTCATTCTGACCTGGAGACAGTGGCAGCTCAATGATAGAATGTCCCTCTTCCATGTGGGAGGTCCAGGTCAATGCACCCCGAATGCAGCATCACCCCATCTGTCAGCATTGGCTTCTGTGTTGCTGTAAGGATCATGTGTCTCTGCCAGCCTTCCAGGCAAACATCAACTAGAAGTAAAGCCTTGACAATTGACTTCCTAAAGGGACTCGGTGAAAAGCTTATGAGCACAAGAATCAAATCCACAACCATCATAGAGACTGACTCAGGACCAGGAACACCTGAAGATCCATGGATATGGGAACAAGTGCAGCTAACACGTGTTAAACTATTATCCAGTATAATATAGAACCACAGGCCATGGTCTTTGCAATCACTTGTTATGCATCAGAGAGTTGGACGGTAACTAGGGAGGATAGGAGAATTGATGCCTTTGAGCTGTGGTGCTGGAGAAGAGTATTGAATATACCATGGACTGCTAAGAAAATGAACAGGTTCATCCTAGAGAGGGTTAAACCAGGCAGCTCCTTGGAGGAAAAGATTATGAGGCTTCATCTGACATACTTTGGACATGTTGCAAGGAGAGACCAGTCCTTGGAGAGGGACACCATGCTTGGGAAGGTGGAGGGACAGCGCAGGAGGGGAAGACCCTCTATGAGGTGGATTGATTCAGTGACTGGGATAATTGGGGTGGGTATGTTGGAGACAGTGCGATTGGCACAGGACAGAACAGGGTTTGGAGTTGTTATACATAGGGTTGCTATGAATTGCAAGCAACTTGATAGTACATAACAACAACAACAGTCTCAAGTGGTATTTGGTATGATCAAGTCAGAACGTCCAGCAAATGTTCAGAGGCTGTAAATTTCACATGAGGAAATTGCCCATCTTTCTCCATCAGAACAGCTAGTGAATTCTTGGTGCCTGTCTTTGGATGGACTTACCAAGGAGGCCATCGAGACCCCTAGTCCCTTACGGTGATGGTGGTGGTTGTGCACCTGTCCAGGCAGAACTGATCCATAGCTATGCAGCTAGCAGGGGTTCAGAGGCAGGAAATTGCACAAGTGGAGATTGCCCATCTTCCTCTAGCAGAGAAGCTGGTGGATTAGAACTGAGTACTTTTGGATTGGCAACAGTACTCCTTACCATTCAACCCGCAGAGCTCCTTTCTGGGAGTTATCATAATAACTCAACTCTCAAGGGCAAATGAAATAGCAGAATGTCTCACACATTCTGTATCAATGCTTCTGTAAGCCTGGGAGCAGGTTCCATTCAAGACATGCATTATCTAGGTCACTAATTGAAAGGTTTCCTGGCTAAAAAAAACCCAATACACTTAAGTGTAAATATTGTCAATATTATATCACTTTGTAGACTATCTTTGATCTGGAAATATAAAAAGCACTTGTAGGAAATTCATGGCAAGGTGGTTGATTCCGACAGGAATGTTACTCAACCACAGCTCATTTCTTGTTGAATGAAAATGGAATAAAGTATTATGTTATAGCAGTGACTTGCATTCCACCATCTCTTTGTATATAATTGGCACAAATAAAAAGAACATCACTTAACATTTCTTAAGGCTATTTCTCAACACCAGTTAAAATGATCCAGGAATGTGGGATGCACAAAGGGGGCTGGATATCAAGAGTGTATCTGAGCAGTGTGGCCCCTAGGAATTTACCAACATGGCCCTCTTTTCTCTGATTTAAACCCTAGATGATGAATTACTAAAATGATTATGATCTGCAAATCAGTGTACATTGTTGATTCCCCTGTTCAAATTAATATTTGCTGAATGAGTTGGGCTTTGTAAAATTTTAGCTTTGTGTCTCAGCCAATCTCTGCCAGGGTATCTGGTGCTTTCCAAGGAATGTCCCTAGACAAAAACTTCTTTGTATAAAGAACAATAATAAATGAAATTTATTGCCATATATGAATTACCAGCCTGCCCTCGATCCAGTTAGTTTTTGTCCAAAGGGCTCAATCGACTTTGAACTTAAGTTAAATCTTGATGAAACAAGTACCCCAAGTTTTATTCTAATGACTAAGGAACCCTCTGTTAGTGTCATTTTTTGTACTGATTGTTTCCCATAGCCTTCGATTTACCTGTTACCCATTTTCATTTTTAGGAAGAACCTACTTTAGACTTTTTATCTTCCTCCTTTTCTTAGACAATTAGAAATTCTGAAGGAGACTTTAAATGCTGTGCAGTGAGAATGCTTTCTCCACGCCTTTGATAACATAAAAGAATCGGTAGTCCACATGAATTCCTGCTGACCATTGTCCCAATTCCCCTCAGCATATAGTCTTCAAATGCAGTTGTCTGTGGATTCAGTCTTTTCTCACAGCCTACTGCCTGGAATTCTTGCACGTGTCAATATTATCTTCTTCCTGTTTAGGCAACCCTCCTGTACCTGCACTGATAATTTTTTTGTGTTTCATTTTTTTAAAAAAAATTTATTCTTTTTGTGTATGTGTACCATCAAAACGGATCTGACTGGTACAGGAGGAAATTGTCCCTCCTCCAGTAGAGCATTTGGTGGGTTTGAACAGCGCACCTCCGGGATCGCAGTGCAGCTTCTTGCCACTCTGCCACCAGAGCTCTCTTACATTGATAATTTTTATTGACAAAAATATATGTTTGCCATCCTTCAGAATATTCCCCACAACCCACACTGCTCAATACAGTGACAATTTCCCACAGGTACTTATTTAAAACAAATGGATTTTAATTAAGTAAATCTAAATATTCACTTCTGTCACCGTACTAAGTGACAGTTCAAGTTTCGATGGACTTGTGACTCTCCAGACTGAAAATGGAGATGCAGCCCAGTCTACGGTTACAGAGCGTTCTCTTGGAAAGAACAGCCTTAAATCCTTGATGAACTTGCAGGGTCAGCGTTGACCTAAAGGTAGAGAGCAATTGTAGCCACACAATCCCAAGTTCAATAGCAGAAACAGCAAAGTCAATAAAAGTGACTGAGACTCTTCGAAGGCACGCACCTGTAATTACACTGCATCATGAGTCTTGCTGTAATGACATTAAACCACTCAAATGTTGGTCTTATTAATTCTTTAAAAGGAACTGGGCAAATGGCCACTAGACAGTTCTACCTTTTTGTGTTATTGCTACTAATGATTGGCCTAATGCCACTTAATGATTCTAACAGACAGACACACCTTTAAATATTGGTTTCCATTCTGTGGAAGCCTTGCTGAGGTAGTATTAAGCAGTTGGCCACTATCAGAATGGTCAAGAGTTCAAAGACACCAGACACTCCTTGAGAGAAAGATGCGGCAATTTTCTTCTACAAGGCACAGAATCTTGGGTACCCTGTGGGCAGATCCACTCTGTTCTTAATGGTCATTTTAAGTTGAAATCAACTTACTGGGAATAGATTTGATTCTTGGATTGTATTTCTTAGCGAATTTTCCCTTCTTGTAACGTTAATTCAGTATCTTGTGCTATCCAAGGGCCCATATTTCCTTCTGTCTCCCCCGCCCCATCGTACTCTGGGTGCAGCCATCTCTGCCCTTCATTTTCCTCTCATTCTATCCCTGAGAATCCGAGATTCTGTCTTAGGGTTAAGGTTTTTTAGGGATAGGGAGTAGGGTTAAGTGTTCATTCTCTCTCTTTCTCTCTCTCTCGCTTCCATTTTTTTTAAAAAATAATTTTAATGAACATTTACAGAGATTTTGGGTTTCCATTCATTCATTGCTGCACTTCTCTCCCTGCCCAGCCCTCCCCGCAACTCAGAGTTCACTTCTCTCTTTCAAAAGTGAAAGAAACACTCCCTCCTTGGTACACAATCACCCCGCACCGCTCCCACTGCCCCAAGTACACTCCACTATGCAGCCTTAATTGTGGACTCCTGTGGTAAGCGTCCATTGTTAAGTGAATACTCTGGGTTTTTTTTTTGTTTTTTTTTACTCTCTTGCAATGTCTCCTGTTTGCCCTCAACTATTCATTTAGAGGTTAACAGTGCTAATCTGTCCACCAGCACCAAAGAAAAGTGATCTGGTTATATGCTGCTATGGAGGTTACAGCTGAGAGAGCCCAGTGGAGTGGGTCTGCTTTGCATTACATAATGCCAGCACAAGTCAGGATGGACTGTCCAGTCAGTCAGTTGATCTCTCAGATGGTTTGGGTTTAAGTTATGGAGTCTTTGGGGCATGGCAGCTAGTTTGCACATTTCTCCTGTTCGTGTGTGTGTGTGTGTGTGTGTGTGTGTGCGCGCGCGCGCGCGCGTGCGCGTGCGTGCATGTAACACATACCAGGCTGTGAAAAGTATCCTTCTCCTCCTTTCCTTTCTACCAACCACTGGAGCTGGAGAGTTCATGGACATTGTTGTAGGAGTCACAAAGTCTATTAGCTCTCCATCAATACTGCTGTTTGTTCTTTCAAAGCTGGTATTAGTCAAACGGCAAAATAAACAAACAACACTGTGACTCATGTTCTCCCATGAAACAATTAAATGGCAGAAGCCTAAGGGGTCTATTATCTGGATACAAGATAAAAAAGAAATCCCATATCAAATAAAAGTATGCTAGAGTAATCCAGTGTAGAAACAAACATGAATATTATCTAGTGTTGACGCCCAGTGTTTTCAAGAATTTGAGATGATCAGAAATACATATTTCCTCGGATGCGAACGTTAGAACTAGCGCTAACATCTCCTAAAATCATGTTTACACAAACTAGCTAGTTAAGCAATGGAGGATTTCATACATAATATGGTGTAATGACTTTCTGAATTCTTGCTGATATTTGTTTATTTTACCTGACCACAGATAATTCTGATAAAGATTATTAGGTTGACCTAATTATTTTTTTTTAGTTTTCTATGCATGTCCTGCTGCTCAACTTTACTGTTCATGCATAGCCACTCTACACAAGCACTCTATGCATTGAAGGTCAACTTCAGGAAAACAAAGATTCTCATCACTGGGCCAGTTGGCAGCACCATGACAGCTGAAGAAGAGATTGAGATTGTCAACAATTTCAGCTTGCTCACGTCCAAATTCAATACTCTTGAAACCATTAAGCAGGAAATCAAACGGCGAATTGGATTAGGAAAGTCTGCTATTCGGGACTTCTCCAGAGTGATGAGATGCAAAGACAGACATCAGTCTGGAGACTAAGGTGCGCCTGATACAAGCCAGGGTTTTTGCAGTGACTTGCTGTGTATCAGAGAGCTGGACAATCAATAAGGATGGCAAAAGAAGAGTTGATACCTTTGAGTTGTGGTGCTGGAGAAGAGTACTGAACATACCACGGATTTCCAAGAGAACAAACAGATATGTTCTGGAGAGGGCGAAACCAAGCTGCTCCTTGAAAGCAAGCATTCTGAAGCTCTGTCTCACATACTTTAGGCATGTGGCCAGGAGGGACAAGTCCCTGAAGAAGGACATCATGCGTGAAAGGGTGGAAGGGCAGTGCAGGAAAGGAAAAGCCTGGATTAGATGGAGTGACACTGTAAATAAAATAATAGGGACAAGTGTGTCAGAGACAGTGAGATTAGCTCAGGTTAGAACAGAGTTTAGAGCTATTGTGCTCAGGGGCAGTATGAGTTGCAGGTGACTTGACAGCACATAACAACAACAACAATAAATTCCTTATTATAGATTGCCTTTCCCTTTCTTAACTTTTACTCCCCATTCTTTTCCTTCTAATTTAGGTTTATATTTCTAGATTGATTACTTAGTTTATGTAAACCTTTCCTTATTCATTCATATATATATATATATATATGACTTGTACCATAATTATTTTGTGACTGACATCATTCAACATAATTTCTTTGTGAATTCTTCATTTTCAGTGATACATAATATTTCATTATCTATAATTCATTTAGCCATACATCCATTGATGAATACTTAACAAACACAAATATATATATAGTCAGTTTGTGCTTCAGCTCATGTTTCTTTGGTCTTTATACCAAGTACTGTGAGTACTGGATCAAATTACATTTCTGTTCCCAACTTTCTAAAGAAGCATAAAACTACTTTTTGTAGTGGTTATTCTATTTGCACACAATATTCTCCAACCTAAATTTGGAGATGATCTACTGTCACCAAGTCATAGTTGACTGGAGGAGACCTAACAGCAACAGCAACAACAATGTTTTTATTTGTTTGTTTGGGTTTTGATTGATTGTTTTTCTTTTTTAACAATAATATTTATTGGAAAGAAGTCACAAGGTCCAGCCCACATTTCTTGGGAAGAGCTTGTGACCACATCCCCTTTACTAACCATCCTACAAGCAGGAAACATTGAATGCTTTCTACTTCCCTATAATAGCACTCTGTTGAGTCAGTAGTCTTGATTTCCAAAGGTGGATGACTTTAATCCGTGGCACTCAGGCCTGTTTTTAATTGTTTTTGTCAAACATTCTTCTAGGTGGTATAGCACTGGTCTGTCCATTTGCTGTACAGAGGTAACTCGTGATTGCTGTGATGCTAAACACTGTGACACTGATGTGTCAAATGCGAGAATGGTTACCGATAGTGGACAGTGTTTGGTGGAGCTCCCTGATTAAACAAGCTTGGAAGCAGGAGTGGCATCCACTTCCAAAATAGCTTGCCTCTGGAAACCCTATAAACTTGGAGAAATGATGAAAGTTATACAAGTGTTCAGGTCTTTCATTTATAGGGTCACTATGAGCTGCCTGTGACTCGACGGCACTTAACAATAACTACACAACATCAATCTTTTTATTCCCACTTGTAGAGTTGCTGAGTGACACAAACCCTCAAGCACTAACCAAAAGGCTGGTGTTTGAACCTATTCAGAGGCATTTCAGAAAAAAGGCCCCATGATGTGCCTAATGATGAAAAGTCCAGATATGAAAACTCTATGCAGCCCAATTTAGTAACAGACTGTATGAACCCTATATCACTCATTCTTCAAAATCTCACTCTATAAATAAGGAAGCATATGGGGAAAATAGTGATGGTACAATCTACCAGAAGCCTACAGATCTCCACTACATGTAGAACATGTGGAAAATACTAGCAATCCTAATAAAAATGAAAGTGTAGATAAACTGCAGCTAGCATTTGTCTTCATGCTTGCTAACACTGTAAGTTCTACACAGTCTTGTGCTTGCTCTTTCTTGGTGTAGGTATTGGAGAATGTTCCATTTTCTTAGAGAGTCTTTTTAAAATCAAGGGGGGTGGGTCAACAGAGTGGACATGCCAGATGAACTGGGGGTCTGGCAGAAAGACTTTGCCAGCATTTGGGTATGCCGGGTTGCTAAGACCCTGAAGGGCCCTCGGGCCTGTGGTCCTTGGACCTTTCATTGTTTTTGTTCAGATATTCCTCTAGGTCATATAGCCCTGGTGTACAAGTTGCCATACAGTGGTAACTTGTGGTTGCTGCGAGGCTGAACACTGTGACACTGATGTGTCAAATGTGTTAATGGTTGGTTACCCAATGTGGACAGAGAGTAGGTGGAGCTCCCCAATTAAAACAAGCTTGGAAGGAGAAGTGGCATCCACTTCCGTAATAACTTGCCTTTGGACATCCTATGAACCTGGAGAGAGGATGAAAGACACCCAAGCATTGAGGACTATCCTTCATAGGGTCGCTATGAGTCGCCTGCGACCCGACGGCACTTAACAACAACAACAACATTAGTGAATAACGACGCAACAACAACATTAGTGAATAACATGGAGAAATACCTTGCCAGCTTCATGTCTGCACTCTCACTTCCTTGCTAGATGAGTTACCATGGTAGGAATCATGCAAATCTTAGACATTTCTGTACCTCCTTGCATTAAGGGAAGGCAATTCTCCATAACTTGGGTCTCCCCCCAGTATGAATGGCTGTGCTTTCTTTGCCCCTTTTTTCCTCCCCTGTTAATTGCAAGAAAAGTTAGTCTTTGTCTAAAAATATTAACAAAGTGTTACACGTGAGATGTCAATGTTATCTTTACATCATTTTCTTCTTCTTCTTTTTTCCCCTCAATTTCTATTTAACATCACTGAATACCCAGTTTAAGAGAAAAGACTACCTTACTCTCGGGATTAGCAAAATCCCCTAGAACCAAGAGAACTTCACACCTTTGGCGGGAGGAAAGGTGCCCTTAGGCCTTTTGGACTAATAAACATTGTGACTCTGTCCTCATTCCTGACTTCAAAAGCAGAATGATTTTTTAATTAACATCACTTTTTTGGCCCAAAGAGTTCCAATCCTGTTACTCAACTATTTCACACTCTCTCTTTTTATAGATACTACATGCTACCATGTTATTACTTCCTTGATGTTTAATTACTTTTGAATTTTAATTTATTTCCATTTTTAGCGAAGGTCTTAGGGCAGGATAGATGGCTTACCTTGGATGACTACACAAAGCATGAGAATTTGAACCCTCCCAGCAGCAAAAGGGGGAGAGGCCTGGTGATTTGCTTCCATAAACACCATGAGCAAGAAAACCCATGGGCTAGTTCTGGACTTCAACACTTTTGTTGTCATGAGTAGCGTTATATTTTTGAATGGGCAAGATATTTATAAG
Organism: Elephantulus edwardii; assembly: GCF_000299155.1. Lineage (NCBI taxonomy): Eukaryota > Metazoa > Chordata > Mammalia > Macroscelidea > Macroscelididae > Elephantulus > Elephantulus edwardii. Next base: position 8,678,391 of record NW_006399841.1, on the reverse strand, counting down.
GTGTTAAATGTAAAGATTCTTCTTGTGTTTCTTATTAAGATGAACTAATTCTTGGCTTCCAGTCTTATCCCTTCTTTCTATATGATGGAGTTGTGCAAATGCCATTTGAGTTTATCATCACATTTCAGAATATATCCTCAAGTTTGAACACATGGCATTGTTTAACTCATGCAAACCCTTTCTTCAGCTAACAGCCAAGCTAAGCTAAGTGAGTGAATTCAATACATGATCTGTGGCCTGGGAAGGTATACATTACTTGAACTTGTACAATGTGTAAAGGAAAAAATTGTTGTCATGGGTGGTTGGTGTTTATTATAAGCATATGTGGACGCCGAGGAGCTTTGCAGCACCTTGGCAGTAGCTGTATGTCACTTTGGGAGGCAGAAGTCTCCACTCTGAAGTGTTTATGAAATAGCTGGAGAGGTAAAAGGATGATGTATTAACAACCACAATATATTATACTTCCCATATTATCTTATTTTATTCTAATTTTTAAACGGATTTCTTGTGTATTCATAAACTCCTACAAAGATAGGTTCTGAGTATATAAGTCAGCATCCAACATGGAGATCACCTGAAGGTAGTTTCTCACCATAACCCAAGATTCCATAGATAAGATGCCTTCATAGATGCCATGGTGTTCTGCTAGAGCTCTCAAACAGACCAGGTGGTCGGGGGGGCGGGGGGAGTTCTCCTGGCCAAGACCCAACACCCTTATTCAGAAAGAGCACTCCCCTCCCTTCAGAAAACAGTCTTGGTAGGAAAGACAGGCACAAAATTGTTTAAGGGGCTGTTCAGAGCAGTGTGGCTTACATAATTTTCACATTAGCATTCTCCCGTGGATGTGGTTTGATTTTCTTTTAAAAGCATTACCTGAGAGAAGAAGGAGGAGGAACTGCTGTTTTCTCATTTTACAAATGGGAAATCAAACAAACACCCTAGACTTTTAACTCTTTCTGTATGAGAAACCTAGCTGATAAGTCAGCTTAGTTCTTACAATTTTTTCTACTTAAGAAGATAGTTTTATTATGGCAAAGTGTCACTTATGAATAATGTTTTACAAGGTACTTAACCATTTGTCAAATGAATAGAATCAGACAAAATAACTTAATTCGTGGATAAGAAGCTCATTAAATTTATTACAATGAAGTCAGCCTAAAATCGTCTTTTAGGTTTGCTAGCTAAAAATGACCATTTCCTAGTGTAGAGTTGTAAGACTTTCCAATCTTATATTTATTTGGAAATTTTGTGATGAGTCATCGACAACTTGACGGTACTTAACAACACCATCATCAACATAGAGAGAGCTCTGTGGGCCTGGTGAATAGAAAGTGATGCTACCAAGTCAAAGGTAGGTGATTTTAATATGCAGCACTCAGGCCTGGTTTTAATTGTTTTTTGTCAGACATTCTTCTAAGTGGTATAGCACTGGTCTGTCCATTTGCTGTACCGAGGTAACTCATGTTTGCTGGAATGCTGAACACTGTGACACTGATGTATCAAATGTGATAATGGTTACCCATGGTGGACAGTGTTTGGTGGAACTCCCTGATTAAAACAAGCTTGGAAATGGGAGTGGCATCCACATCCAAAATAGCTTGCCTCCAGAAACTCTATGAACTTGGAGAAACGATGTAAGTTACACAAGTGCTTAGGTCTTTTCGTTCACTGAATCACTATGACTCATTTATGACTCAAAGACACTTAACAACAACTCCTATTTCAGGAATTTATTAAATATCATATTGTATTTATGAATAGTGATTTAGTCACCAGATGTCAGTACAATTTCTTTCTATAAAACCTAAAGTCTTGATACAGTTTATATCTCAGGATAAGTTCCAAATAGTTGTTTCTTTTGATAGTGTCTCTTTTTTAGAAAAAAATGCATTTTTTACTCTATCAAATCAGTAAGCCATCAAGCTGACACATGAATAATGTTCAGCCCAGAAGAATTTAATAGCCAGTAACAAGTACTTCTTCAACTGCAGAGATACCTGATTTCAATTTATAGAAATAAAAATTGGTAATTTGCTTGGACCTTTCTATGAGCAACACATAGTTCAACTGAATCATGATAAATATGCTAACATTCTTTAAAACCAGCATCTACATTTTACAATGGAAGACATGGAAGAAAGTCTGCTTTATGTGAACTAGAGATGTTGAGAAATTATATTTCTTTGAGTCAAATAGTGGATATTAGCCGAATTAAAGAAATCTTGGCTCCAGTTTATGCCATGATAAAGTTGAAGGATCTCTATGTTTTATATATGAAAATGAAAACAATAAAAAGTTACTTTGGCTTTGTAGTCATTTAGAAGTGTATGTAGATATGGCTTTGCAATTGAAAGCTGATTAGTTCGTAAGTATTTTGAACTTTAGACAACTCTTTGTCTAGCCCTAACTCACAACCTATTCCCATTCATCCCCCAGCATTTCAGAGGTAGAACCCTGGCTGAGTACTTGGTGTCACTTTCAAAGCAAAGAACTGACTGTTACGGAAGGTAGAGCAATGATGGAGTTTGATAGTTTGGTAGAACAATATTTAATTCAGTCCTCAACACAGATTTTATCTTATTTAGTGTTTAGAATACATTCTGAAAATAAAGAATATATTTCCATTTATTTTATTTATATCTTCAGCCTCTTGAAAAATAATAAGTGGCAGTATTTGATTTATTGTTTTTAGTCAAGTTGAATTACTCAGTAAACACAGTAAGCCCTCCCTTCCTTGTGCCTACTTACTAAGTCTGGATGGAACAATTTCATATTTTTATCAACGCATCACAGATTCTGCTTCTAGATATGGCTAGTTTTTATCTACTAACTGCACAGCACCTTCCTCAGATAGCCCCCTTCCCCACCTTGAGGACCCCATCCCCTCTCTTTCCCTCGCTGGACTTTTATACATATCTTACTAATAATCCTTGTTTTGTTTGTTGTTGTTAAGTGCGTAGGTGACTCATGGTGACATTAAGAACAAAAGTCCTCAACACTTGCGTGGCTTTCATCCTTTCTCCTGGTTCATAGAGTTTCCGGAGGCAAGCTGTTTATGGAAGTGGATGCCACTCCTGCTTCTAAGCTTGTTTTTGAATCGGGGAGCTCCACCAAACACTGTCCACCATGGGTAACCAGTTTCACATTTAACACATCAGTGTCACAGTGTTCAGCTTCACAGCAACCACTAGTTACCTCTGTATGGCAAGTGGACACGCCAGGGCTATAGGACCTAGAAGAATGTTTCACAAAAACCAATGGAAAACAGGCCTGAGGTCCACGGATTAAAAGTCACCCTACTACTTTTTACAATAATCTAGGCCGTATTTGTCCTTATGAGACTGCATTAATGGTCTCTCCCATTGAAACAGTATTTTTAGAAATTTTTGCTCCTTATTCACAATAGCAAGAAAATGGAAACAGCCAAAATGTGCATCAATAAACAAATTGATTGGGAGATTGTGCTAAATTCCCAAGGAAGTTCTTTTTTGCTAATGTCCACGTCAACTCTTGGGGGAAAAGATAGCAGCATTTGAGCAGGCCAGACTATTTGCAATTTTGTTTCTCTGGAAGCTTGTTTTTTTTGACCAAATCCCTCTAATCTTGCTTCTTTCCTCAAAAGTCCCAAGGGAATCCCTTAACTAAACTGCACGCTCTCCTGTGAATTTCTGAACTTTATAGACATGCAAACTTCACCAGTATTAATTTTCTGCTTCTGGAGGCGTAAGGCTGACCCCTAAATTCAAAGTCTATTTTATTGTCATTGGGCTACACACATTTTAAGAACAGGAAAAGAAAAATGGTTAATAGAGGGAAAGCTAGTAAGAGAAAATGTTATGTAGGTAAAAACGTGGACTAGAAGGCAATGTCTCAAGTCAAATACCAAATAAGGGAGGGTGTAAAAGACAACAACTGTTGAGAGATGTTGGTTGGAAAGACTCATTATTAGGGAAAAAATGTAAAGATTTCATGATTTTAGAAAATGTGGTTTATTTGGTGACATCAAAGTGAAACTTCACCTGTTTGCAGACCTGATATATAATTCCATATTTGATGATTACTCAGTGTGCTTCAGATACCACTTAAAATTATCTGAGTTACTGTTCTTCAGTGAAATAGTGCATGGTTTTTTTGAGGATTATAGGTCAAGAGTACAAAGATTTTATGTAGAACCTGGCAAAAAAAGAAGTTCCAGCTCCTACGATATATTGTCTTAGCGCAATCATCATCATCATCATTGGTCATTTAAAATTTAAAGGAAGAAAGAGTTACAAGCAAGCATTGCTGGTCAACTACTCATGGCCAGATAAGTAGTAAGTTCAGGATTAATAGTATTTTCACGCAACTGAAGGATTCTAAGCTATTGACTAGGATGATGAAATGTATTTATGGACTTCATGATGATAATAGTTCTTTTGTCTAAACCTTACTTAATATAATTATCTTTTGGATATACTTTGGACATGTTGTAAGTAGGGACCGGTCCTTGGAGAGGGACATCATGCTTGGTAGGGTGGAGGGACAGTGCAGGAGGGGAAGGCCCTCTATGAGGTGGATTGATACAGTCACTGGGATAATCAGGATGGGAGTGTTAGAGACAGTGCGATTGGCACAGGACAGAGCAGAGTTTAGGGCTGTTGTACATAGGGTCGCTATGAGTCACAAGTGACTCGACAGCACATAACAACAACAACAATATAATTATCTACTCACACTAATACCACTTTCACCATGATGCTGGTTCATAACCAGTAAACAGATACTTCTCAGACCCACCATGCCAAACGTCAACATCGTAATGCATCTCTATTCATTCTGCTGCTTTTCCTGAGTTTTCTGTGAGTTGAATTTCATGACCAAATTGCAAAGCTTGGCTAGGTCTAATGTTTTCTGGGGAAAACAAGTTATTCTGTCTTCAAAATCATAATCTTTACTTTCAAGTCATATTTACAAAATCTGAGTAAACCTTGTGACTTAATTTGCTTATCATGCATTTAATTTACTCTCTTAAATTCAAGAATGTATACGCCACTGCTGTAGAGTTGATTCCAACTGATAGCCACCTTATAGGACATAGTCAAAGACCCTCTTAGATTGTAGCTCTTTCTAGGAGCGGACAAGAATTTAAAAATGTGTTATAATCTTGTCCCTTTTGAGTTAGCTTTATATCTCCTTCATTCCCATACAAAAGGATTTTTTAAAACAAGTATATAGCATATTCTGTTTCTTTTTGAATTGGTGTATCGCTTATGCCTCTCTTAGAGCGTTTTACCACACACTGCAGTAAATTGGAAATGCATTGTTTCTCTGTCTTCTTTACAATTCCTATCAACTTCTTAAGGGAGAAATCCATATGGCAGATATTTTTTAAACTACTTCCAGTATTTGTACAGAGGTAACTCGTGGTCGCTGTGATGCTGAACACTGTGACAGTGATGTGCCAAACGTGGTAATGGTCACCCGTGGTGGACAGTGTTTGGTGGAGATTCCTGATTAAAACAAGCCTGGAAGCAGGAGTGGCATCCACTTCTGAAATGGCTTGCCTCCAGAAACTCTATGTATGAACAGTGCTCAGGCCGTTCGTTCATAGGGTCGCTATGAATTGTCTACGACTCGATTGCACCTAACAACAACAATACAGCTTTAAAATTATCTGATCATTCATTACTCACATTATACATGATAAAACTATGATGTCATAAGGTTTAGTGATGGAAGAAAGGAAATTTCTTAACTTATAATTAATTACATGTAGCATCACAACCTCCAGTGCCTTCAAAGTCAAGATATTTGCCGACCCTGAGGTTGTCATGTGGTCATTGTAGCAGACTGGAGAAAGTGTGTCCGATGGGAGGAAGAACGCCACTCCTTATCTCTAACTCTAATGCACTCTGAGTTGCAGGCTGTGTGGCCGTATCTTCTGTCTTTTCAAGAAAAGCCGAGGACTATGAAGAATTTTTTGTGCCTATGTATGTGTGTCAAATATTAGTAATAGTATTTAAAAATGAAGGAGCTCTGGTGGCCAGTGTGTAAGGAGTTGTGCTTTCAACCAAAAGGCAAGAGGTTCAAATCCACTGGGTGCACCACAGGAGAAAGCTGGGCCATCTCCTCCTCTATGATTTGTCACTTCTGAAAACCTGCTGGGTATGAAACACAATGGGAATGAAGGACGGTGTGAAACACAAACTATATGAACTTTGTAAGCAAACCAATATAAAATAAAAGTAAAAAAAAAAAGAAAACAAACCACCAAACATGCTGGAGGGTCAGCTATGAGTCCGTTCCTAGTCGACAGTAATGAGGTAATGAGTCAATTATTCAGATAGAACTAGCCAAACAGGGCTTGGCCTGTGAAGCCTGAGGCCTCACAGACTAGGATTTTGTCTTGATAGTCATGTGCTTCACTTTAGGGAGCATCTCCTCAGCTCTCCTTTTCCTTTCTAGGATGCCCCTCATACCCTTTCTTCCTCAGTGTCTTCATCTGTGAAATAGGAATAGCAGCATTTGTTTTTTGTTTTGTTTTGGCCTCCAAGAGAGCAAGTTTCCTGGCGTCTGTGGAAATTAATGAGGTCATTTGGTTAAGTGCTTCTCGCTGGGTGAAGAGGAATGACTCCGGAATACTAAGTAGTATTTGAATCATGTGTGCTTTCATGGAAAGAGAGCTGGACCATTTAGCTCCCCCTCTGCAGGCAGTTGTAAAAGAGGAAACTGGGGAGAAGGAAGTGGAAAATATTTCCTCAGGACTGTTTCCCATGGTGAACTCCAGGAGTTTGTTTGTGTAACAATATAGCCTTTGTATGTATTGTCATCGACAAGAGAAACATCTTCACAATGTGAGCTGTTTGGGTCTCCGATGAAGAAAGGTGAGCTGATGCACGCAGCTGCCTGAAGGGCTTTCCACAATTTTTCTTGTGCTCTTATGAAATGGTATTTTCCCCCATACGCTCTTATTCTGGTGCATTAACAAGGCTAGATGAGCGACAGAGACTCATTGCTCTCAGTCTGAACCGAGTCCTAGCTGATTCTCCAGCAGCTTTTCTGAGGCTGTAATATTGCACAGGAGGAGACTGCCCCCATCTTTCTCCCTAAGAGCAGCGGGTGAATTTTCATCACCTGCCTCTGGATTGACAGCGCACCTCCCTATCCCCGACGCCACCAGAGCTCCCGAAATGCAGAAATGCACCCCTATCTTTCATTAGATTAGGCCAAGAGCAGTTCATTTCTCTCCTACAGGGTCCTGCTTGGTAAGAGGCGTTCCAGATGATAGTTCAGGAAGCCAAGCCTCTTGTATCCTATGGTTTCCTTATCCTCCAGGCCGCCCTCATTTGCTGCAGGATGAGGAGTAAACACAACGACTTGCAGGTGGGAGATTATCACGAGCCAGGCTCATAAATTACACATGTGACCTGGGTGCATACTGGATTGATTAAAACCTTGTCACGTGGCCATACAATTCATGCTGAGAAATTTACCTCAAAGAGGAGGAAAATCATTCCGTTCACAGTCTGCGGTAAGTCTTATATGGTGGTAGTCATTTTTTGTCTTTCCCGCTAACATCTGCCAGATATTAATTGAATATACAAGTTGGCGTTAATTGTACACGGCATGACCTCTGTAGCTGGTGAACTGGATCCTTGATTTCCTGATAAACATTCCAACAAGGCTGGTTTCTCCATTATGTCGCTCCGAAGGGGCTCTCTCTTCCACTGAATATTAAGAATGTTTAACTTTTAATGACACCTGGGGTGTCATCCATCCGTGCCATGACTGCATGGCCCATGACTGTCTGTAATCTCCTTAGTTGTGGCTTCTGAAGGGGGCACTGGTAGTGTGGTGGTTGAGAGCTCAGCAGTTTGAACCCAGCAAGCACTCATCAGGAGTAAAGAATAGCTGTTTGCTTCCATGAAGATTTACCAGCGTGGAAACCCTTTGGGGGAGTTTTACTTTTTTCTGTAGAGATGCTGTGAATCAAAATCAACTTGACAGCAATGGGTTTATTTGGTTTATAGCTCCTAATGGGCGTTGTTGATTCCTGGATAGAAGTAGAAATATATGTCTGATATAGTTAGCACTTTTTTTTTTTTCCATCTGAAACTGCTGTGTGGGGAAGATTCTCTTTGGAGCAACATGTGGTGCAAGGATCAAATGATTGACTATTGTGGAACAGTGCACTGACTTTGATTAGTTTAAGCAGCCATTGCTAATCAATGTACTCAAAACAATACAAACGTCCTTGCTTTTTCGGCCCAGTGTTCTATTCTATGTGGCAGCTTTTGCCTGGTAAATGGCAAGAGAAATATAGATAGGCATCTTCCCTATTCAGTGTTTTTTATAACAATTGTCAATAGTATGTACAAAAGAAATATATGCTTAATAAATTACCCCTTTGGCAAAACTTAAGAAATCCAGGATAATGACGTTTTTGAGATGATAAGTCTAAATAAGTTACAAAATATCACCCTCCAGTAATTGCCTATGTCAAGGTATTAAAAAGGAAAGGTGATGGCCTACTCTGTAAGGTGTTGCACTGCCAACCGAAAGTTTGACGGTTCAAATTCACCAGCTGTTCTGAGGGAAAAAGACATGCAGTCTTCACCCATGGGATTGACACCCTCTTAAAACCTGTAGAGAGTGTTGGGTGGCGACAGAGTAAAAATATGCATTTTCTTAAAATCCTTGGTGGGTCTCATACAAATGGCCTACAGATTACAATTTGTAAAATCTGTTTTCTCAGATGGGATGAATTTAGGGATTCCTTTCTCGTTCTAAAGGAAGAATTGGAGGAAGGCTCAATTGCTTTTTAGGAGAGAAATGTATGAGAATCATCACTAAGTAAGCAAAAATACTCTGATCCAAAAGAATATATCTTAAAAATGTCCTTTCTTCTTGTAATTTGATACTCAGGATTGTACAGCCTATTTATAAAAAGTGTTGGAGATCATTTTATGTGCATGTGAATGTGGGAAAATGAATAAAGGGGATCAAAGAAGAACTGAATGGTAGTGTTGACATTCAGTAGACTGTCCCATGGACCATCAAAAGAACAGACAAAACTAAAAGTGTGGTGGGAACACCCCTGAGAAGCCCGGATAGTGAGACTTGGTCTAACGTATTGTGAGCATTTTGTCCAGAGACCCTAGTCCTTGGAAGAAGGCATCATAGCTGGTATGATTGAAGGTCAACATAAAAGAGGAAGACTCTCAATGAGCTGGGGAACGAAGTGCTGCAATAAAGACCTTAAGAACCATGAAAATTGTGAGGAGAGCACAGGAGTAGGCTTAGTGTTATCTGCTATACATAGGACTGCTGGGCACAGATTTAATAATCTCTCAAAGCAGCAATAACAAGCCCAGTAAGTAGTTTTAAAGTGACAGGATTGACGAACTTCAGTCCTATTAAGATGAAATACTACGCTGCATTGAAAAACAAGGAGCTCATGCAGTATTATTCAAAATGGGTGACCCTGAAGAACACTATGCTGAGTGAAATATCTCAGACACAAAAGGACAAATACTGCATAGTTCCACTGTAGTAAAACAGGACTGACACCGGGGTTGGGAGGAGACTGAGAAAGAGGGGATAAATAATGTATACTGCACTGAAACAGATGAGGGAGAGAACTCTTTAAAAGGGATATATGATTAGGTATTATTGTCATGACAGGAGTCCAGAACGAAGGCGGCATAGTGGAGTGGTCTTAGGGGGAGGGATTACATAACAATGAAAGAACTTTACTTTTCAAAGATAAGAACAAACTGGAGGAGAGGGGTGGACAGAGAGAAATGTACAACAATGAATGAATAGAAATCCAAAAATCTCTAAATTTTCATTAAAATTCATAATAAAAAGAGGTTTCGACTTTCTGTTTTTGTTTTAATTTGCTGGTTATTTATACAGTCTCTTTGAGCTACTTGTTTGCCACTGACTGCTCTGGGGTGATCTCCATATGCTGAAGAAAAGATGGTAAATTTAAGAAGATTATAACACATTTTTCAAGATGTTCTAGCCTCTCTGGGTCTCAACCCTGATAAAGCTTTTTTGCATCTATTTTCAGAGTAGCATCTTGGGATACTTTCTAAATTACTTAATGTAGGTCACTGCGGTTTCCATTAATATCATCTTTCTTTTCCTCTTAATTATCTACTTAGTAATGTATTATCCTGTTTAACATTAGTGCTTAACATTAATTAGTATGTCATTGTTGAGGGTTCTCTGATATTCAAATTTTTAATCCTTTGATATCTGTGGGTCATCATTTTTCTATGTGTCCATTTTTCCCTCTCTTCCTTCAATGTGAGTCCGTCTTTATCTTAATGGAATTCTAGAACCTGAATTAAGACTTTGTCTAATATGAGCAACAGCGAATGAGTGAGCTTTAAAGACTCGAGAAAAGGTTGGATTTCCACTTTTCCTTTTACTTGTTGTTGAGTTGATCCTAAGACAATCTGGCCCAACGCTGTGTTATGCTTGCAGCTACTTAACCAAAAGGTCAGCAGTTCAAATCCATCAGCTGTTCCATTTAAGAAAAAATAGATACCTCATTTTGGTTTGTGGTTTTTTCCCTTTTCATTAGTTTATTTACAAAATTCTAATACAACTTCAAACAAGTTCTTTCCATTTCCCTCAACCCCCCCACCCCATCAAATTGTACAGCCCAGTGATTAATCTTCCCATCCTCCCTGCACACCCACATTCCTCTGCTCCAGCCTCTCCCACCCACCCCTCTTAGATCTTTATACTCATTCTATAATAACAGTCTTATACAATATTTATCCTTGTGGGACTGAGTTAGTTCTCTGAGCGTAATGCTCTCCAGTCCCTCCCAAGTTAGGTCATAATTTACAAAGTTATTGCTCCTGTGTGCCACATAGTATTCCACTGTGTGAATGTACCATCATTTCTCAATCCATTCGTTTGTGGTTGGACATTTGGGCTGTTTCCATGTTCAGATACTTCTTTTGGAGATGCACGCCTTAGAAACCCAGCGAGGGGGCACCATGAGTTGTAATGGACCTGAAAGCAGTGGAGTTTTGGTTCTGTGTTTGTCCTGTTGTTGTGTCTCCCTAGTGAATGGTCTAACCCTTATAACTCATGGTAGTGGATGATGAAATATCCAGATCAGCAAGTCAGAGCACCACCTCATCAAATTCTCCGTCCTCACTTGATGCCACAGTTCACGCTGGTCATGGTGAATCTTCAACAACTCCCACTCATTGCCATCCGAACAATTCGAACTCACAAATAACCCTGTAGGACAGACTACATTTCCGGTAGGCTCCCGAGACTGCAAACCTTTACAGAGACAGAATTCCACAGCCGTCTCAAGCAGAGGCCCTGGGGGATTCCCACCGTCCTTTGGGTTAACATCTGAATCCTTAACTACTTCACCAGCGGAGCTCCTGTTGCAAAGGGTTTACAAGAGTCTTAGTTATTATTTTGCACAATCCTCACCTGTGTTGTATACACACCTTTTAATTGTGTTTATTTTCAATTAAAAGTGAATTCTGCAGGGATTTATTGCAGGAGATTGTTCTATTAAAATGTAGATAAATGTATATGGGGAAAGCATGCAAACTATGTGTATATATGTATATGTGTGTATATATGTATGTGTGTATATATGTATATGTGTGTATATGTATGTGTATGTGATGTGCATATATTTGTACTTATAATAATTAATGCATATATTTGCCTCTTATTTGCCCATCCCCTATCTATACCCTGCACCTCTCTTTCAGCACCCACTAATCTGGTTTCCCTCTGTCTCTGCTACCTACCTACTGCAGTTCTCCAGTCTCTGCTCCCCATTATCTGAGTCTTGAACTCAGGGTACTCTCCCTCTTTGCACTATGCATATGTAGTTGTTAGGTGCTGTTGAGTCAACTGTGATTTATGGAGACCGTATAAACAGAATGAAACACCACCTGCACTGTTACCATTCCTGTTTCAGGCAGTGTGTTAATCCACTGAGAATGTTTCACATATTTACCGACCTTCTATTTTTACCAGACAGGATAACATTCTCCAGGGATTAATCCTTCCTGATGACACGTCCAAAACACATGACCCTTCATATATATGGTATATAGAGAGATAATTTCTATGCATAAATGATTTTATATATTCACACACACATTTGTTGTTGTTGATTTCCGTCAATTTAAGCATGACTCACAGCGACCCTCTGACTTAACATCAAACAACAACATATTAAAAAACATATGAACTAAAGCACTGGCGGGAGGGAAGAAACATTCAGAGTAAGAATAAATGGTATGGTTTTTTTTTTCTTCTGAGAAAATAAAATAACAAGCAATGTATTATGAAAAATGACATATTTATACAGTGGTGAAAAGCTAAATTCTGTGGTAGCGAGGTTAACAGCGAAGAGCCAGCAAGCAAGCTTTGATGCCTACCTCCAAGTGATTAAAGTTAGTGATAGAGTCAGCTGTCAGCACGAACCGCAAACATGCTGAATTCCAGCTCTGGGAGAAAATTGGGTTTGAAAGTGGATGTTTCACACTGAAAATTCTCTGACCACATCAATTTGTTTGATGGTTCTCGCCTTCCTCAAAGAATTGTTACCTTTGAATTCTGCTCTAATATCCTCTGTCTTCTTAGACTACTCCTTAAGAGATCTCCTTACCATGTTGTTGTTGTTGATTGCCTTCAAGTTGAGCACAACTCATAGCAACCCTATGAATGAAAGGCCTGAAGCTTCTCTACAACTATTGACATTTACCATAGAAACTCAATAATGACTCAAAACCTCAAAGTCATTACCATCAAGTTCTAGCTGACCGTCCAGTGGTTTGAAAATCACATGAGAGATTTTCCATTTTTCTCCTGGATGTGAACTAACAGAAAGATGGTTGTAGATTAACATTGCAAATCACTAAAAGCTATTGCACTAGAGATCCCTGTTCAATAACGAGAGGCATGGAAAGAAATGATATTGTGGATATGCAAAGGGAGGGGGAATTAATCATTAGTTATACAATTTGATGGGTCGGGGGGTGAGGGAAATTGAAATAATTTGTTCAAATTTGTATTTGAATTTTGTAAATAAACTAGTAGAAAAATAGAAAAAGAAAATAAACAATGAAAAAACTGAATAAAAGGAATATATGATTAAGTATTATATGTATCTAGAAGCAGGAGCGGCATCCACTTCCGAAATGGCTTGCCTCCGGAAACTCTACGTACGAACAGTGCTCAGGCCTTTCATTCATAGGGTCGCTATGAGTCGTCTGCGACTCAATGGCATCAAACAACAACAACAACAACAACATTATATGTATGTATTAAAAATCGTGAGCTGACAAGTGTACTAGGTATTATACATATGACAGCATTCCGGAATAAGAGATACATTGCAAAGTGGACTAGGGGAAGGGGGGATGGGGGAGGGAGAAAATAGTGCAACAATGAATGATTGAAAATACAACTTCCGTTAAAATCACAATTAAAAACATTGAAATACCAAAAAAAAAGAAGAAGAAGAAAATGTGAGGTAATCTGTCAATGAGTTGGTCTTAGATTATTCTGCCAGGGCTGCATATTTGTATTGTATTCATTCATACAAATTGTGTAAAACATCAAAGCCTTTCTAAGAATAACACTGGTTGTATGAATCTGATAGGTTTGGGGTTTTTTTTAACCTGATACTTTGTTTTGTTGTTGCTAGGAGTTTTTGAGTTGGCTATAACTCCTAGCTGTTCTATGAACAACAGATCTAGCCTTGTCCTATTCCAGTCACAGTGTCTGCCCAACCAGTGGAGGGGTTTCTCTCTTGCTGACCCTCTAATATCCTCACCATGATGCTTTCTTCCAAGGACTGGTCCCTCCTGTTAAGGTGCCCAAAGTATGTGACACCAAATTTCACTGTCCTTGTCTCTTGATAAGCATTCTTGATGCACTTCCTCCAGAATAGATTCATTTGCTCCTTTGACAGTCCCTGGAGGACACAGTGATTTGTCAGCACCACAGTTCAAAGGCACCAATTCTTCTTTGTCTTCGTCATTCATTGTCCAACTCTCAGATGCAGAGGAAACATTTGAAAAGATCAAGTCTTGGATCAGGCGCACATTACGATTAAGATTAAATTTGAGAGAATATGATGCAATTTTAATTAATTTCTTGTAATTTTTGGGTATACGTTTTACTATCCAACAAGACCATAAAGTCCCAGAGACAAAGATGGTTCTCTAATAGAAAGTTACTTGGAAATAAAATGTGCATCTTATTTTCTTAACAACTTCAGTTTTAAAATTAATTTCTCAAAGAACTCAAAACAATAGGTAATGAGTTTGTGTGCTGTTTCCACATTTTCCAGCTGTGATTCATAATAGAATAAATGGGGAAAAAGTATAGTTTTTCGGTTCTATCAAGTTGGTTCTACTCCCTAGTGACCCTCTCTCTGGACAGCAGATTGTAGAATGCACTCACCTCGTGGTCTCCAGTGGGTTTAGCCCATTGTCTAGTCACCGCGTTGATCCAGCTCTTTGATGATCTTCCTCCCCTCTCTGTTCCTCCACCCTCCATGCATGGCATTGATTTTAAAACTTCATGACCATTTCATGAGGCAGAAAGTTAATACCTATTACCTCCTAAATATATATATCAAATGACCAGTAGTTCTTAAAATTTCTTAGGAGCCAAATGTTAACATATGGCTATGATTTAAATGAATCTCTTATGTATAGAAGACTGATTTGGATTTTAATAATGCTTATTTGTTTATATCAGGACAAAGGAATTTTCTTTAGTTTTGTCTAATAAAATTTCTGTGAAGACACTGGTGTGGTCTTTTAAAAGGTTTGGTTTTTTTGTTTTTGTTTTTGTTTTGTTTTTTTTTACTTTTCTGATAATTTGATGACATGCTTCCAAAAAGGACAGAGAAGTTCCTCTTGGGGCCTGGGACTATAGGACACACTTTGTGGAGTCCACTGATAAGGTAGCCAACAGCTGCGGCTTTGGGAGATCGAAGTGCTTCAAAAGCCACAGGACGCCTGGACTATCTAAGAACTCTTATGATCTGTCATCTGATCATGATGCCAGTTCTCAGAATTTATTATAGTGGATGACAGTCACAGTGGATGACATTACAAAAAAAAAAATAATTAGTATTTCTGCCAGAGAGTGTTATCATTGCGCTTAGCTTAACATACCTCAAGAGCAAAATCTTTGTTAACTCTTGTCTGTGATCCCAGTTTCTAGAGTAGTGCCTAGAGGGGAAAGTGCTTAGGAAATAGTAGGGATGAATGAATGAACTAATTCTTGAGGAAATTTTGTCATCAAGCTCCTTTTTAAAAAATAACCTTGAGAAACCTCAAGTATTAAAAAATTTCTCAACCAGAACCTGCAATTAGATTGACCCAAAAGTTATAAATTTAATTTGCACTAATGTCTGGCCACAAATTTCACCCATTGTAAAACAGATTATAATTCTCTAAATTTGGAAGCAAGAGTGGCATCCACTTCTTAAACAACATGCCTCCAGAAACTCTATGAACTTTGATAGAATGTCAATAGTTGTAGAGGGGCTTTCAGGCCTTTTGTTCATAGAGTCGTCGCTATGAGTTGTGATCAGCTTGAAGGCAATCAACAACAATAACAACAATTAGGACTCAACCAATTTAAGATACAGGATTTAAGGGGATTGGATTGCTCCCTTTGATACTCCAGGTGATTCTTAGCCTGTTCATTCATTATGACTTTCATTGCTTTTCTAGATTGAGGTAGTGAAAGATTATAAATGTGGGGTATGATGCAACATTGTCAAGGGAAAATGAATGCAGGCAGGGAAGTCTCTTTCACCGAATCCCAACTTGATGATACATTTGCAGAGAAGGAACTGAATTGACTGGTGGTGGTGGTGGTGGTGGTGGTGGTTATTGTTTCAAGCAATAGACTCTGGGCAAGAAACGAATGTGTGGGAGATATTTGTAAGCACGTTAAATAAGAACTGTGTTCACTGAAGCCCAATTGTATATGTAAATTGAAGTCTGGCTTAGAATACATATGTTCACAGGATTTATTTCTGAATTAGAATAGTAATCACTTTACAGTAGTATAATTACAGTCTTTCTGGATTTCTGTACAATTAAGGAACCCATTGTATGTACAGTGATGGGAAAGAGGAGCTGGAAAAGATGTATGAGTTGCCTGGATGGCGAGGGAAAGAGGCAGAATATTTAAAACTCGGATATAAGCAGGAAGAAGAGAAGTCAATAATAATGTCAATAATAATGCTGAGTAATAATAACCTTCAGCCTTTGTAGGAGTATTGGCTGAAAGAAATACATAGTATAATAATACAATAATAATAATAATAAATAAATAGAAAAAGTAGTAAGGGGAATTTAACCAAAATTATAGAGATTTCAAGTTTTTTAGAACCCAGTTTTTTCAAGATTTCTGAAAGATAAATATTTAGTTAATTATTCTTTGTGAATGGTAGATTGAACCCCTTTCATTTTTTTCCTTGGTATTTGATAACTTGACCCCATTGAAGAAAAATAAATTCTACATTTCCTCTATGGAGAATACTACCTATTATGTGTCAGTCACTCTTACGTTAATTGAATTCTGTCATCCTTTTCTTCTCTAAAACATCAGTGCATTTTGAGAGAGAAATAGTTTATTATTTTAACCTTATCTGGATTTGATGATACTATATTTCATCAGCACACAATTCCAGTAATTTATAATTGTTCCCTCCTCTCTGTTCTCACAGCATATTCTTCTTTTCCTGCACCAGCTTAAAACCAGTCCATTTGTCAGGGATGGTAAAATGAACATAAACATTATGATTATACCTCCTCTTCTTTGCAAACAGAACTGACCACCATGTAAGCAGTTGTTCAAACAACTAAGTATTTAAGACTCTAACGTTTCTCTTCGGAGTTTTATAATCTGTTCAGAACCCTTTGTAAATTGTGACCCATTTGTAGGTCACCAGCTAAAAGAATTTGATCCCTTTCATTTCAAATGTTTGGTATACTCAAAGACCAAAAAAAAATTAATTCTTTATCACTCATATCTGCTTCTGTGGTTGAGAATCTATAAGAAACTTTATAACAGTACAATGTAGATAATGTTTCTAATCTTAATTAAATACTAATGCTGTTGTTGGACAGTACCAGTTCATATCTAATGTTTAATACAAGTCCCTTCTGTGGCCTTCTCTATCATTCAGAGTAAAATGCAGTCTTTAGAACAATCTACAAGGCTCTGAAATATTTCTAGTTTTCAGTTGACCCCCCTCTTCATCCTTCTTCTTCTCACTCTTCTGTTCTCTCTGGTTTCCCTACTGGCTTTCAAGATCTTGTATTAAAACTTATGTATGTGACATTTTCCTTTCCTGGAATGATATCCTCCCAAACACCCTTTTAAATGTTGTTGTTGGTTTTTCCGTATCTTTTCTCAAATGTATCTTCTGTATGAGGTCAAATTCTAGAAAATCTTATAACTACAATTCTAACACTTTGTTCTTATCTGTCCTACTTTTCTTCATAACTGCAATATTCTCCTAAATATCCTATACAACTTACTTTTCAATTGATTCCTCTCACTAGAATAAAACCTTTGCGGGAAGAACCTTTGTCAAGTATTGTCACTTTTCTATGCTTAGGGCCTAGAGCAATGATTGACATCTGGTGGGTAATTGGTTAATGTTTAGTTATTTGTTGAATGGATGTGCTTTGTTGGATTGTTGTCCTTTACCCTAAAATATGTGAAAACCCTAACCCCTGTGTTTTCAGGTATAATCCTCTTGGGCCGTCCCTTTCTTTATTACATTAGTGAAGTTATATCATTGTAGGGTGTATCTTAAGCATAATCACGTTTGACTAATAAATTGATGTGGTTAGACACACAGAGTGAGAACATTCTCAGAGAGATGACACATGAGCACAGACAAGATCCAAGCGAAGTACAAGGAGCAAATCCACCTGCTGAGACTCTGATGTGGACTTCTAGCCTCCAGAACTTTGAGGGGGGTGGAGGGAGGATATTTTAAAAGGTATCTGCCTGTGGTATTTCTCTGACAGCCGCACTAGGGAGCTAAGGCATTGGATGTTGTATTTTCACGTGGGGTGGTTTTGTTTTGTTTTTTGTTTTGTATGTCATTAAAAATGAAAAACAAAAACAAAAACAAAACCCAACAAAAATATGTTGCAGTTGAGTTGATGTTGACACAAAACTGTCTCAAATACTTATTTAACAATTAAATAGGCTAGGGAATAGGTAAGTGTATTTAACACTTGAATACAGAGAATAAGCATATACTCAATTGTGTGCTTATGTAAACCCTGTACTATCTTTTTCTTTGCTTTCTCTAATTTTCATGGCTTCCAACTGATCTGAACTGTTCAGTCATGGCCAGTGTGGAGAAACTGGAGCAGACCCAAATTATTAGATTGTGATTGTGCGGGACTGATAAACTTGAGAGAGATAAATTAGGAATTGAATCCCGGGAAGGGGAGACTTGGAAGAGGTGTAATGCCCCCTCTTGGAGGTGAAAACAGAAATGAAGATTCTTGCCAAGACTCTGGAAAGTCACAGAGATTCAAAACAAAAAAAAAATAATTTGGCAGCCATCTTTGAGCTGGCCACTAAGGTTTCTGTCTCTGCTCAACCGGAGATTTGGTTGCTATGCAACACACATGCTGCCTTTGTTTTCAAGGAGGAAGATTGTATTTCTAGTCGAGTGTCAGTCCAGTTTTGTTCCTGGCTTACCGCATACACCAAGCTTACACATTTGAGAGCATTCTGGTGCCACGTCACCAGCCATTGCTGAGTTGGGAAGGATTGGTTTGAAGCTTTGCCTGGTTTGTATCACCGGCCTTAATGTTATAACTATTTAGTAATGGCTGCATAAGTCTGCCAAGAGTCCTTTTCATTATCAAGTTGGTTACTTTGTATAGAAATTACTTAATATTTAGCATGTAGGCCCAAGAGCAAACTAGCCTACCACAGTCATGGAAACCTCCTCAGTTTTGCAGTTCACCCCACTCCTGACTGACCTCTCCAGTCTAATAATCCACTGGGTCCTGCTAGAATTGCACAAGGCCATCAGTAAGAAGAACAAGAGAGGTTTTACTGTCATGGTTTTTACACCATCAGCCTATTGTTCAAATTTTCTGAATATGTAAACTATAAGTGAATATTAACCGATTGTTTAAAAAAACCCCAAAATCTTACCAAAATTTAATTAAATTAAAATTAAATAGGTCAAACAGGCAGAAATGCTGTATTTAAGCTTCCCACTCTCCCTGGAAAGTGGACAATAGTAAGTGGAAAACACTGGTGTTAGTTGAATATAGTCTCAAGTGCGTATGTGATGAAAAACAGTAAATATGCAATTTTCTACCTGCTGAAGGTTGACACTAACATCAGTTGGCGAACACCCACTTTATACTTTCAGGATCTATTTTTTGGCTACATGAAACTGTCAGAGGCATCTCTGTCTCACTGGTTCTTTAAGTATATTCCTGGACCTGCTACATCAGCGTCCCTGCGGGACTTGTAAGAAAATATGACTACTCAGGCCTCACCCCAGATCTCCTGGACCAGAAACACCCTGGGGTGGGGCCCAGAAATCTGCGTTTCAACAAGTTTTCCGGTGATTCTGGTACAGCCAGTTTGTGAATCATTGCTTTATCTCACTCAGCAAATGTGTACCAGCTCCATACCTACATATACAAGACACTGAATCTTGTAGAGAAAACAAATACGTAGAACATATGTTCTCTGCTTGAAGGAGAAATGCTCCTAAAGAGGACTAAACGCAGGATTCTAAAGGGAAGTCCACTGACTGAGACGTCGGGAATGACAGCGTTAACACACACTGTTAGCGCGTTTGGTTGCTTCTGTGAAGAACTGCCGTGGGGTTTCCCTTCTTTTCATTTTAGTTTTCGCTATGGGGGTCTGTAAGGCCAAATATGTAAAGTTTAGAAGAAAAAATTTAAAGTGTTAGTTGAATAGATAAACTTCCATAAACCTCTAAGGAAAGCAAACTCTTTCCATAAACAGTTGTAGCTATGTAAACACATGGATTAGGAGTTAGGCTGCCATGGTCAAGGCTATCAGCTCGGAGCCACTTGCTGTTGTAAGGGAGCGAGAAGGTCCGTCTCATCCTTCGTGATTTATAGCCATTGGAAACAAGCTGGAGCATCAGCTATGAGCCGGTTCTGACTGGACCACATGTAACAACATATAAGAGCAAGTATGTTTTGAGGGGTCTCTCAGGTGGTCCAGTAGGAATTTGTACTGCCAGCCCAAGGTTTGAATCTACCAGCTTCTCTACAGGAGAGAAAGAAACAGTTTCTTCCCATGTGACTTGAAATCTGTCAAAATCTACTGGTTGGTCCACTACGAGCTGGTCCTATTTGATTAGAAATACAGAACAAGTGGGACATGATCTGTATAATGATACAGAAATACCACCCCTTCCATATTTCCTTCACTATTCTGGAGCTGTAGGAAGAGCCATTGATTCAGTCTCTGATGTCATCATTCTTATTTTTATACCCTATCAGCTCATCCTAGATAGGGAATGTTTGATATTACACCACTCAGAGTCTAGAGCGAAAAAGAAAAACAAGACCGGTAGAAACCGCTGTAGGTATTTTGGTTTTAAACTGCCAGTCTTTTAGTTAATGCATTTAATAGATTCTTCTCATCTTTGTAAAAGACTGGGAAATCATCATGGACCCTGGGTCCCTGTCTCCCATGACCTGTGCTCTCAGTGAAACTCATACAAGGCACTGAAGATTCTGCTTCCGGAAACTGCTACTCAGTAGAACATTCTCAATTTTACATAAATGCCATCATACTTATGTACCCACCTTAAAAGTACACTGTGTGTTTCCCTCACTAGGTCTTTTTCATACTGCTTCTTCACACCTGTTCTGATGGGCACAGAGGCCTTTACTAGTTTTTAGAGCCCTATGGGTTACTTTTTAAAATTGAATTGTGTAGATATATTGTTCAATCATGAAGGAAAAAGAAGTTAGGATACGTAACTTTCTCTCATAAACTCTCTAGTTCTGAGAGTTCTCCAGTTCCCAGATCTAATGATTCATATTATTGTCTTCACATTGCCTGGTTTCATAATATTTACAATTTGTTCTGTAATCATCTTAGCCAGTTGCTCAGCTTTAGTTCTACATTTAAGTAAAATCAGTGTTAATGTTTACTTCTCTGCATAATGGCTATACAGAGCTTGAATCCTTATTTTTATTTGTATCGTATTTGTCTGAATATCAGCTGCCAGCATTTTAGAGAAACCACTGTGAGTGTAATGTTCCAATCCTTGTGAATATTTCTGTGTATTCTCAATTTATTCATGAATGATGACTTGACTGGTAATAAGGTTTGGCAATCCTGGCTCCTCTTAGAACTTCTTGCTCTAGAGATTTTGTTGGTTCATTTGCTTGCTTGCCTTTTATGGCCTTGTTTGTTTCTCCTCACATTGAATATTTCAAAGTGCTAGTATTTTGTTTGGTGTATTTAAAAACACCTTGTACAGGATCGGTGCCTGAAGGCTCAGTGGTGCTGCTAGGGACGTGGGAACGGTATAGACTGCTTTAGATGATGCTGCCAGGGTTTGTGACACCAAAATAATGGTCCATAAAAGTGGTGTGCAGTGTTTTCACCAGAAATTTATTCTATTTTATAAATAATATCCACATATTGGTTGTTGTTGATTGCCTTTGAGTTGAGCCTGACTCCTAGCGACCCTGTGAACAAAAGGTCTGAAATCTTTCTATAACAATTGACATTTATCAAAGTTCATAGAGTTTCCAGAGGCATGTTGTTTAGGAAGTGGATGCCATGCGTGTTTCTAATATCCATTTTTAGTTATAGCAAAAACAAACAAAACAACCAAACAAAAAACCCTTTTCATAAGCCCAACTTGCATGTATCACTGTAACGAAAAGGGTAAAACTCTACATGAATTCATTTTTGCTTTTGATCCTTATGATCCAATTACAATGATGCCTCAGGACTTGTGGTTTTGTCTGCACTCATCACAAGCACAATGTTACTTTCTCTGGGTTGTTTCCTTCAATGATCTTGTGAAATTTTCTGGTGACCACTACTGTGGTCAAGAGACTTTGTGAACCTGCATCAATAACTATTTAAAAATGAACCAGTAATTAAAGGAAAAGGAGAAGAATAAAGGAAGACTCCTCAGTTCCTATTGATACTATGTTCCTATTCATACTATGTTCCTATTGATACTATGTTGTTGTTAAGTGCCGTCGAATGGTAGATGACTCATAGTGACCCTATGAACGAAAGACCTGAACACTTGTATAATTTTCATTTTTTCTCCAAGTTCATAGGGTTTCCAGAGGCAAGCTATTTAGGAAGTGGATGTCACTCCTGCTTCCAAGCTTGTTTTAACTGGGGAGCTCCACCAAACACTGTCTACCATGGGTAACCATTATTGCATTTGACACATCAGTGTCACAGTGTTTAGCATCACAGTAACCACGAGTTACCTCTGCAGAGCAAATAGACCAGTGTTGTGCCGCTTAGAAGAATACTTAACCGAAAGCAATTAAAACCAGGCTTGAGGGCCGCAGATTAAAATCACCCACCTTTTGCTTGGTAACATCACTTTCTGTCCATTAGGCCAACTGAGCTCTATGTAATTCAATGTAGAAACAATGTTAGAAAAGCAATTTTGTTGTTAGTATCTACATAATCTAAGAAATACTACATTTAACTAACTTGTATCTGTATTTATCATATATTATTCCATGATTCAAATAGCTATCAGACATTATGAAGAATCTTGTGAAGAGCTCTTGTGGTAGTTCTGTAAGGTGACATGCTGCTGACACACAGCTGAGAGTTCTAGGGTTCTGAATCCACCAGTGTTTCTGTGGGAGAAAGATGTACAGTCCCCTGGAGTGTAATTTACAGCCCTGGATGGCTGATGGACGGCCACTGGATCAGAACTGACTTGATGGTAACATGTGTGAAGGATTCTGTGTGGAGGGCACAGGAGGAGGTTAACGTAGGTAGGAGAGGCTGCTGTCACCAAGCATAGTGACACTATTGTATAGGGTTCCATCTCTGTCCCTGACATTCACTAGTTATTACTCATTTGTATTGTTTTCTCCAGAAATCTATTTTTACAATTTTGATTTAGAGGTTTATGAACGTCTACTCTATTTTTAGTCAATTCAGTATTTGCATGTTTGTATTTAGTGTGCGGGATTTTTCTCAAGTCTGTCAGCGTCTCTGCAACGACTCTTCCAGGTGCAGCCATAATGCTTCTCATGCTGAAATCCTCTGCGTTTGGCAGGTACACATCAGCATCTGCTATCTGGAGGTGCAGCATTTCCCTACTCTGATTGTAGCTACCAGCTTCCTGATTCTTACGTTCTTTATTTTAGTGAGTTTTCCAGAATACTTGACTCCTTTTTATGATTGACATTCTAGGCCAATTTTCTTGAAAGTTATACATAATGAAGGATAATTAAATGAGAACTTTGAAACCCTTGGGGTTAATGTAACTTAATAGAAAAATCCCCCCAGTGAGCATCAGGTGGGTCTAAACTGTATCTGTTATAATTCATCTTCTGGATTGTGATCCTGGTGAGACACCCGCAGTTCTCCAACTCCCCATTCCTGTACAAGAAAGTTGTGAGAATTAAGTAAATTACGTACTTGAAACTGTGAGTTAGTGATATATGAACTTTGAAAGGGAATTTGATTATTTAAAAGCAACCATCCACCAAAAGATTTCATTATGTCGTAAAAGAATAGCAAGATTTTTTCATGTTCCATTTGGTTAGACCTCCAGCCACTCCCTGAGGGAAAAGATGGGCAATCCCCTCCTGTTTCATTTACTGCCTTTGAAAACCCAGTGAAGGGTCATACTATGTATTGGTTCTGACTTGATGGTACACAGAAACAACACTGAGTGAGGTGAAAGAATCCTCTTCCTGGATATCTTTAAAAGCTGGGCAAGTTATCATCTTGTATCATTTCCTGAACTGCTGGGCTACCATTTAGCTGTGGTTACACACATCAGAACATTTGGACCCGTTGGCATAGACGAGAGCTTCAAACCAGCTCATCCCAGTTTAACTTCTTGCCGGGAGTCTGCACTCTGAGGATCTGCATTTTAACAAGATCTGCAGGCAATTCTCAATATGCATCAGCATCCCTTGTAGCTTGTTAGAAATTACAAGCTACCATTCAGGTCTGCTCAAGGTAGTGTCTCTGGGAGGATGTGCCCCAAGATTGCATATTTTAACAAGCCTAAAAGTGACTTTAATACATGTAAAATTTGAGACCTGCTGACTTTGATGATCCCTTACAACTTTGGAACATGAATGAGCTTCTTGTCTTTATTTTTTCGCCTCTTGGCAACCTGTGCCCACGAGCAAACAACTTCAAACAGGGTGAAATATTCCTTTGCCATATCCTTCAATTTTTCTATTTGTCAGCCGGACTCTTAACAGTATTTATTAGGGTCCATTTTGCTGCACAATAGATGGCCCAGATCATGATGAAGGAGCTTATTCAAATGAATTTAAAATGTTTAAATGGAAAGACCTGGGGATGTAATTGCCAAAATTTAATCAAGGATTTAATTTGTAGCTCAGACCAGCCAAATAGATTTTCCCGTTTTCCAGTTTGCTGTTTGTACAAGGAAATTAAAAAGTATGGAGTCACAGGCTGAGCGGTGAACCCTTGAAGCATATTGCAGTGTGTTCATTTATTCTCATTAGCCATATTATATCATGCCTGCTCCATGGGACTTGTAGTTCTCAAAGCCAGACTACAGGGGGGGAGAGAAAAAGATACAAACAGAGACAGAGAGACAGACACACACACACACACACACACACACACACAGAGAAGGAGCGAGGGAGAGAGAGAATGAGAACAATATATTTTCTTAGTCAAATATTACAAGTGTTATAAATTATTGCTAGAGGATATTAGCGCAGACATTTAATAGGACAGGTTAAATATCTCATTTTTAATGCCATAGCTTTAACAAATGCCCTTGTTGTAGCATGTGATGTCAAGCTGCCCTCAAGCCACTAAACTAGGGAGAAGTACAATTTCGAATTGGAACGCATTTCATATGAATTTGATGGTGGCGACTGGTGATGAAATGCCATTGCTCTGCTTGTTCCGTTCTGCTGGTGATAATACATTTTCACTGAGCTCTTTGCACTTGTTTTACAGAAGCTCTGAGTATGTTGTGCACTGTGGTATCCATCATTCAGCCTCTCAAATCCCCAGTGTGGAATTGACAAAGCAATCGTTTATTGAGCCCTGGCCTGCAAAGTCAGCGTTCGTGTGAGCCTGGAGGAAACTGGGTCCCTAGGTTGGGAATGCTCTAATCAAAGTGGAGTGAAGGTGTTTACATATTTGCATTTAAGTGCTGTCTAACAAGTTTAGAATAAGATGCAGCCCAGATGCAGTTCAATTAGGAGTTGGGCAATTATCCTAAAGTTTGGGGTTCAAATTCACTCAGTGGTTTTGTGGGAGAAAGGCTTGGTGATTGTTTCCCCTAAAGTTTATTATTTTTATGAATTTTAATTTGTTAATATTATTTATTTA
>NW_006399841.1:8595697-8652683 GCF_000299155.1 Elephantulus edwardii | reverse complement strand
CTTAGGGTTTCCACTCTTTCATTGTTGCACTTTTCTCCCTGCCCACCCTCTCCTCCCCAATTCACTCTTCTCCTTGAAAAGAAAAAGAAAAACTTTTTCATTGTTAGGCAATCCTTCCCCCGAAGTGCAGCCTTCATTCTGGACTCCTGTCATCACTATAATACCCGTTCATATATCCCTTTTAAACAGTTCTCTCCCTCATCTATTTCAATACAGTATACATCATTCCTCCCCTCCTTCTCTGTCTTCCCTCAACACCAATATCAGTTCCGTTTTACAACAGTGGCCTTGTGCAATATTTGTCCTTTTGTGACTGAGATATTACACTCAGCATGATGTCCTCCAGCGTCACCCATTTTCATGAGTTCCTTGTTTTTCAATGCAGCGTAATATTCCATTGTGTGAATATACCACAGTTTCTCTATCGATTCGTTTGTTGATGGGCACTTGGGTTGTTTCCAGTTCTTTGCTATTGTGAACAAAGCCCCAATAAGCATGGGTGTGCATTGTTTCCCCTAAAGTTTACGACTTACATAACCTCCGGGGAAATTCTACCCTGTCGACTGAGGTTGCTGAGTTGAAGGAAACTAGTGGAACAGGGCAACAACATAGCATGAATCAGCGTCCTCTCCGCGTCAGCATCTCACACCAAAGTGAACGGTCTCATGGTTGCACCATGCTCATTTATCCTTCTTAAGCAAGAATAGCTAGATGATGAAGGCAATTAGATGCACTGGGGAATCAACAACCCTAGTTCATCGCTCATGGATCGGGGAGTGCCGAGGCGAGGATTCTGAGGAGCTGTCGGCACTCGGGGGAAAGTATGAGGCTTTCTTACGCAGTGTCTGCTGTGGGCATGAATTTGGGATGGAAGGTAACAGCACAGATTCATTTTCCATTCTGTATTTGGAAAGTACAAAGTGGAGCTTTTCATGTCATCATCCCAACACGCAGGGTTGAACCAGGCAACTGGAAAAGGGCGAAGACAGTGGGTACCACATTTCCTCTGCCGTTCAAACCTGTGTTTTATTCAAGTAATGTTGGCTGTACAACAATCCTACCCCCAAAAAGGAAATGCTTAAATGAGATTTGGGGGGGGGGGGCGGGAGAGACAGAGATAGAGACAGAGACACAAGGTAGGCAATGGGGTATTTTACCATTGTCACTACTTAGTGCCTTCAGGCTGACACTGCTTTTCTCACTGTGACAGAGCTGAGTCCTTGCTGATCCTCAGTGGCTTTTAGGGGCTTGTGAGGAGATGGCCCATCCTCCTCTCATGTTGCTGCTGGAGCGTTTGAGCCCGGTGCACTCTGGGTTGGCAGTGCAGCTCTTTACCATTTGACCCACAGAGCTCCCTGACTGTTGTGTACTGTCTGGCCACAAGCCAAAGAAATGAACATCAAGAAGCATGTGCCCTTATAAAACCATGCCTTTGTGACAAGCCAAAATCTTTCTCTCCTCCCCTTCCACCACGGAAATGCATTTCACTTTTATGCGTAATTTTTGCTAAACTTTGGGTAGGGTTAAAATACTGGGTTGGTGTTTATATTGTGTATAATGGAATCTGCACTGACCTATTTTTGATCCTTCAGCGGGTTTTCAGAGGCAGTAAATCACAATGGAGGAGAATGCCTATCGTTCTTTAGTTCAGTAGTTGATGGATGGGGGATTTGAACTGCGTACCTTTGTGTTAGTTGTATGACTCTCTAGAAAGCATATTGATAGACTCGAGGAATTTCCCTTCCTTTGGCACCTCACAACAACAACAGACGATGTATGAAATCTCCAATTATTAAATGTTAGGTTCTTGCAACTGTGGGATAAGAACATTCTGCATCTTTCCGGACACTGGGTCATGCAAGATTATCCGAAGCTTGTAAAGATGAGGGCGTTGGGTTGGGAGTCAAGTTTTGCTTTCATCTTTTTACTACCCTGTGTTATTTACAACACTTCCGCAGATGTCAGGGCAATTTGTTTTGTTCCTGCTCGCCCTGTCTGATCTCTCTCTCCATCCCAGTGCTCCCTCAGTGTGAGATGCTTGGCTAGAGATCATTTTCAAAGACTCAATTTTCAAAGCAAATACACACACATCCACACGCAATCAGTAGTGTTTTCAGAAACAAAGGTTATCACATTATTCCGAGGAGGATAAAATGGGAGCTGGGAGGATGCTGAGAATAGAGTGTGAGCGGCTTTCACATGGCAGGTCTCATAAAGATTGCATCCCAAAATGTGCTGCCAAATTGAACAGCCACAAAGTGGGAAAAGGTGGAAGGGAGGCTCAGTGAGAGCAAAGCAGGAGAACAACAGTTAGCAAAGTGTGAAGTTTAAAAGAGCCACATGCCCGCAGGGTAGGTCCACCTACCTCCCCTCAAGCTAACTCTTAGCCAGAAATGTACAGAGAGAGAGGGAGAAAGAGAGGGAAAGACAGTGGGGGAGAGGGGGAGAAGAGGGGGGAAAGAGAAGAGCAGAGAGAGGGGGAGGGAGGGAGAAAGGGAGAGGAGAGAGGACAGACAGACACACACATGCTCAAGTGCAAAAAGAAATACGTGTGCGCATATACTAACACACAGGTACGTGCATACATACACGTGCAAAAGCACCTCCTAGCAGAAGGAGATGGTTCCATTTCATCGGCAGTTGCTAAGGAATGTTGCTGCTGATAAGCTTCAGAAAGCATTTGTGGGAGTGGATTTGCAGAAGTTGGAGACAGAAGCACTCTGTCTGAACCCTCTCAGCTTTTCTTATCACTTTTGAAGTATGTTATCTTTAAGAGGCAAATTAACGTTATCTCAGTAGCTGATCCTAAGTCATGGAAAGGCTGACCAGGGATGACTGGGCAGTTTGGAGGAATTCCTGTCTCCCAGAGTTGCTTCTCTTGAGTGCTTTGCCCTTGATCAGGGATTTGGGTTTTTTAGCCGGTCCCTGCATTTGTGTAGGTGTGGAGGTATAAAACTGCATGTCCCAGGAAGGCCTGAGCAACAGTAAGCAAAAACGAAAACAAGCATTTCTGTTTGTTTGTTGTTATTATGTAACATTTGTTTGGAACTGACTCCTAACTAGCCCTGCATCACAGGAGGAGACTGCCCATCTTTCTCCTGTAGAGCAGCTAGTGGATTTGAACTATTTGCCTTTGAGTTGGCAGGGCAACTTCTTTGCTGTTCTGCCACCATGTTGTTGTTGTGCATCATGATATCAAGTGACCCTGTGAACAATAGCTCTGAACTCTGCCCTATTCTGAGCCAATCTCATTGTGTCCAACACACCTGCCCCTATTATCTCAGTCACTGTGTCAGTCTAGCTCACCAAGGTCTTCCTCTCCTGTGTTCCCACTCCATTCTTCCAAGCATGATGTTCTTTTCTAAAGACTGGTCCTTCCTGGCAACATGCCCAAAGTGTATGACACATTTTCAAACTCTGCCTCCAAGGAGCAGCCTGGTTTCACCTGCGCTATGACCTGTTTTGTTCTCTTGGCAGCCCATTGTAAGTTCAGCACTCTTCTCCAGTGTCAAAACGTAAGCATAGAGTAGCCTCGTAATAAGAAGCTGCACTGCAAACCCAAAGGCATGCCATTCAAATTCACCAGTAGGCCACTGTACTTCCTTATATTTTTTTTTAGTAACCAATTAATTATTCAGACTGGTACGCACCTAAAATATGGTTCATGTTTTCTTTTGAGTATTATATATCATTTCTTCAGTGTATTTAGAGATGAGCTTAGGAATATCCTGGACAGAAATTTTAAAAGAAAAGTGTGGTGTCGGAATCAACTTTAACCTCAACAAATAAACAAGTACAGACAATCTCTACTTTTAGGAGAACATGTCACCAATATTTAAAATTTGATGTTTGATACCTCATGCGAAGAGATTGAGATTGTTCACAGCTTCAGTTTGCTCAGCTCCACGGTCAACACTCTTGGCACCAGCAGCCAGGAAATCAAAAAATGTATTGCAATGGGAAAGTCTACTGTTAGGGACCTCTCTAAAGTACTCAAGAGCAACGGTGTCTCTCTGGAGACTAAGGTGCGTCTCATACAGGCCATGGTCTTCGCAATCACTTGTTATACATCAGAGAGTTGGACAATGACTAGGGAGGATAGAAGGAGAATTGATGCCTTTGAGCTGTGGTGCTGGAGAAGAGTATTGAATGTACCATGGACTGCTAAGAAAACAAACAGATTCATCCTGGAGAGGGTTAAGCCAGGCTACTCCTTGGAGGCAAGGAATCTGGGGCTTCGTCTGACATACTTTGGACATGTAAGGAGAGACAGGTCCTTGGAGAGGGACATCATGCTAGGGTGGAGGGACAGTACAGGAGGGGAAGACCCTCTATGAGGTAGATTGATTCAGTGACTGGGGAAATCGGGATGGGTGTGTCAGAGGCAATGCGATTGGCACAGGATAGAGCAGGGTTCAGGGCTGTTGTACATAAGGTCGCTATGACTCGCAAACGACTCGACGGCACATAACAACAACAACCACCACCACCTCATTCTTTGATACTCTTAAAAACATCAGATGCCATATGTTAGCATGCATTGCTAACTCAAAGACATATAGCTCAAATCCATCATCTGTTCCATGAGATAGAAGTGGGCACTCTCTTAAAAATCCACCGACGGGTCACCTGTGGGCTGTATCTGACTCGACAGCACATCATAACAACAAAAATGTTTCAGATGGGTGAGATTTTCAGAAATGTACATTGGAAGCAGGAGTGGCATCCACTTCCTAAATAACATGCCTCTGGAAACTCTATGAACTTTGGTAACGATGATAGTTATAGAAGGGCTTCAGGCCTTTTGTTCACAGAGTTGCTATGAGTCATGCTTAACTCCATGACAATAAACATCAACAACAACATAGTTATTGAAACAAGATAACTAGTTATATAAAACAAGAAAATATAATATAGTTCTATTCCATAAACTGCCAAGAGAACAGACAGTTTTATCCCGGAGATCGTGAAACCAGGCTGCTCCTTGGAGGCAAGGATTCTGAAGCTGTGTCTGACATACTGTGGACATCTTGCAAGGCAGGACCAGTTCTTGGAGAGGGATGTCATGCTTGGGAGGGTGGAGGAACAGCACAAGAGAGGAAGACCCTTGATGAAGTGGATTGATTCAGTGACTGGGTAATGGGGGTAGGTGTGTCAGAGACAATAAGATTGACACAGAATAGAGCAGGGTTTAGGGCTGTTGTATATAGGGTCGCTATGAATTATGGGCAACTTGATGGCACATAACAACAACAAACTTTATTCTTTTTGTGAATAGATTCTAACCTAATTGTTTGCGTGTCTTCCAAGGAAAATGTGGCCTCTGTGGTCCTCAATAGCAGGAAGTATATAATTCACTTCCCCCGCCCCAAGTTCTGAGTATTTGTGAAGAACCCTAATGTACATTGGTTGCTGAATAAAGTATTATAGATATCTCTAATCCAAATGAAATGAAGAAAGATAGAGATAAATGTAAGAACCACTGGCTGCTGATATTAATACTCATGCTGTCCTTTATGCCACACAAGTATCTTGGTTTATATGCATTAGAACGTAACACAATAGAACCTTAAACATGTTGTGTGTACTGTGGAGTCAGAACTGACCTAGAGCTGACCCTCTGGCGGGTTTTCAGGAGCAATTAAAACCCAGGAGAGGAGATTGCCCATTTCTCTCCCTCAGAGAGGCTGGTGGCCTTGAACTGTGTGCCTTTGGGATTGCAGCACAGTTTGTTGCCACTAGGCCACCGGAGCTCGCAGTATACACTTGAATGCCTATTCATCCCTTCACTTTCTGCCTGCGTACAACATTTGGAGGCCGGAGGTAGTTTTGTTTGTTAAGAGGAGTTAGGGCTGTCATCATTCTCTTCTCTGAGATGACATGAAGCCACTGGCGAGATGATTTGTTCTGCAGGATACCTGTATTATTGGTTAGGTATTGTGTTCTGACAAGAACCAGGAAGGAATGAGGTCAGGTGCTCTGAAAGTGCTTTGTTTTGTGGGTTTTCTTACATTGGGCTTTGTTTGGTGTCAGCTGGTTTGGGCTGGGTCTTCCCTTCCCACTTTAGATCTCACTTCCACCTTCATTTCAGATCTGGCAGAGCTTGCCAGCAGACAAGGTATCTGCAGATAGAGACATGGTTTTAAAGGCCACCAAATACAAATGGATTTTTCTGCATCTCCAGCCAGCCAGATTTCTCTTAGATTCAGTCCCTTCAGAATGTAGTTTATATTCCTGATAATCATGTGATCATCAGAAAATCCTCAAAATGGGAGAGTCTTCCAAGAATCCAGACTACTGGCAATATGCATTATGTTATTTCATTAGTTTTTGACAGGCTATCTGTGTGTTTAAACACTATTAACCACAGACTTTATTTCTTTCAATATTTAATTCAGATTTGTCAAGCAAAGAATGACTGTCTAGTATTTGACATGAAGTGTCTTAATTTAATCCCCATTTTCCTTCACTAAACACTAAGCTAATTATTTTTTGAGAAATAAATGACTTTTCAGATAATTTTATGTCAAATAAATAACAATTGTTATTTATTTTCAGAGGCTTTTGAGGTGTACAGTGTTGGCATACATGGGAAAATGTTTCTTCTTTTTTTAAACCTAAGACAGTGTTAAAAAGCCTTGGCTTAAAGAAACATTTCAGGCCCATTAAACTCGGTATTATTTTATTCTGGGATGCTATAAAGATACTACTAATATTTTCCTAATTGTGATTTGCTAGAAATAAGTTGTGAAAGATACTAAAAATGATATTCTATTAATTGTGGTGACAGCTAACTTCAGAAGGGTTATCAGCCCATAAACTGAAGTCAGATTTGTAGATCATGGGATAAAAATGAGAGAGATTGGAATATTTCCAGGTTACAGGTATTTTAATATTGTCTAGCCATAAACGGCAACTCGGTCACATTCTTATTTAGTAATACTTGAAAAACTATGTGAACAAGAAAGACAGTGACTGTATGTTCCATGGAGAGTCTAAATTTATTTTGTTTTCAATCAGTCCCAACCTCCATTTACAATGCAAGGACCTTTACAAAGCAAAGGTTAGGTTTCTTCTGTTTAATAAAGTGAATCACTTAGCTTTCATTCATTTTGGTCCTTTCTCTTCTCTCCCTATTATATACCTAGATAGGACAACACCTTCCAAGCAATCGATATTTTCCCAGCAATTTAAAGTTATTAAAGTAATATCTCCATCATCCCGAGGGTGAATGGGCAATTGTCTTCTTCATTAATTCCCCAAATTC
Source organism: Elephantulus edwardii (assembly GCF_000299155.1). Classification (NCBI taxonomy): domain Eukaryota; kingdom Metazoa; phylum Chordata; class Mammalia; order Macroscelidea; family Macroscelididae; genus Elephantulus; species Elephantulus edwardii. The sequence continues at coordinate 8,645,416 of NW_006399841.1, read as the reverse complement.
TTAATGCAAGGTGAAGGGTTTAATGCAATCTTTAAAACAGGAGTTCTTTCATTAGTTTAGAAGGGGACATTTTCATCCACATTGTAATGTCATCAAAGAAAACATAAATTTCTATCTATAGCTTTCCTGAGGAGATCTGAACTCCAGATTTTCAATTTCCTCTTTAGCACACACACACAAAAAGTTTCCACTTTGATTAATACAGATAATCAGATACAAACACAGGGTTTTTCTTGAGACATATTGATGGAGAGCTTTGTGCAGAAAAAAAGGAAACTGGAGAAATAGGAATTAGTGAAGGAGAGATCTTTTGTATGGGAAAGCATCATGGTTCTGTTCTCTATTAACCCTGTACCAACATTCCCAGAGATAATGTTTCTTTTTAATACTATTGATTTCCTGTCTCCCTTGAAGTTTACAAACTTGGTCAAAGTATCTTTTTTTTCTTTTTTTTTAAGGGTGTGATACTTTAGAATATTAAATTTATTTTGTTACAATGTCCCTTTGGCTATCAATTTTCCTTTAAATACAGCAACATGCTATTTCTAAAAGATCTGCATTTTATTCTCATCATACTCTATGCCTATAGGGAAGGATTCAGATGGAAATTATTTAGGAATCCTTTTCTTTAATACATTTTCAAAATACACAAATTAACTTATGAGAAAATAAGGCCTTAAGCTGAAATTTATGACCCATTCATTCTGAATATTTAAAATAGAGCAAATGGAAACATAGTGGTAGATATTCTCAAGAGTATAATTTTATTTGTATGAGAAGAGTTAATGGTTTGCGAGTTTTATAACAGTTAATTAAGATGATTTTTATAGCAAAATGGAGTGGAATATATACAAAGATTTACCCAAAACTTACAAGATGGAGTCATGAGTAATTTCTGATGACGTTTCATACTTACCTTAGTGTTTCATAATCTCCATTTACCTTGTTGTTGTTTGTTGTTTGATGCCATCGAGTCGTAGACGACTTACAGCAACCCTAAGAATGAACGGCTTGAGCACTGTTCGTACATAGAGTTTCCGGAGGTAAGCCATTTCGGAAGTGGATGCCGCTCCTGCTTCCAGGCTCGTTTTAGTCGGGAAGCTCCAGCCAACACTGTCCACCATGGGTGCCCATTACCACGATTAGCACATCACTGTCACAGTCTTCAGCATCACAGTAACCATGAGTTACCTCTGTACAGCAACGCACAGACCAGTGCTATGCCACCTAGAAGAATCCATGTACCTTAGTGTTACATAATCTACATATTTACATTGCCAAAAGTGTTTTGGAAATAGTTGTCATTTAGTTCTTCTCTACTGCATAATAAGAAGTTCTAGAAGATCGGATCAGGTTCTAGGCTCTGTCATTTAACTCCTACATTGATAGTTTTTTTTCTGCTATTTTAATATTTGAACTAATTTTTATATGTCATCATGGCCTAGGAAAATAGTGATCTCTAGGGATTTTTCTGACAGTTGAAATCAATGAACTAAAATTATTTTATGTCTGAACTCAAAAGAATAGGAATATGCTTTTGATTTTGTAATTACCATCTTCTTTAAAAAATATTTTAGATGTTGTTTTGCAATATTAAGAAGATTTATGAATGTGTAGAGGATTTAAGATACCCAAAAATACAGTTACAAGATGCAATTCTGTTATCTTCTGGTATGGAAAACAAGTCTGTTATTGTAGTTTGTTGTTGTTGTTGTTGTTGTTATGTGCCATCAAGTTACCTGCGACTCATAGTGACCCTATGCAAAAGAGCCCTAAACCCTGCTCTATGCATTACCAATCTTACTGTCTCTGACACACCTATACCCATTACCCCAGTCACTGAATCAACCCATCTTGTCGAGGGTCTTCCTCTCCTGCACTGTCCCTCCACCCTCCCAAGCATGACATCCCTCTCCAAGGACTGATCCCTCCGTGCAACATGCCCAAAGTATGTCAGACGAAGCTCCAGAATCCTTGCCTCCAAGGAGATGCCTGTCTGCACCATCTCCAGCATCTCTACATTATAGACAATAGGAGATACACATATATACCAATCATATTTTTTTATATTAAATTCTTGTATGGACACAAACATCCAAACATGGGATAAGAAAGAATTAATCTTGACAGAAAACTCCTTGTCAATAATTTCTAAAGCAAAAGTTTTCTCTTTGTGCTAATTGTTCTGTTATTGTTATGTTCCATCTAGTCAGGACTAACTCATAGCTGATCCACCAACTGGTTTTCCAAAGTTGTCAATAGCACAGGAGAAGAGTGCTCATCTTTCTCCCATGGAACATCTAGTGGGTTAAAATTGTGTGCCTTTGGGTTGACAGAGCAACTCCTTACTTGCTAAGCCATCAGTTGTTATTCTGTGCCGTTGAGTTGAGTATGGTGCATAGTGAGCCCCTGATCAATCCTATTAATAGATCTGAGCCCCGAGTCCTATCCTCACCATCTCTGACACACTGAGCCCATTGCTGCAGTCACTGCAACAATCCATCTCGTTGAAGGTGTCTTCCTCTCTTTTGCTGACTTTCTTCCTCTCCAAGCATGATGTTACTTTTGAAGGACTAGACCCTCCTAAAACATGCCATGCCAAAAACAATATGCCAAATTTGTGAGGCAAAGTCTTTGCCATGCTTTTCTCTAAGGAACACGCTAGCTGCACTTTTCCCAAGACATTTTTGTTTGTTATTTGGGCATTACATCAAAGATCTCCCTTAATTATTCTAGGTCATGAAATTAACCAGAGAATACTATTCCTTTTACCCCAAATGCTTGCTCTTGACTGAGCAATAATTTTCTTATCTGATTAAATTAGAAAAAAAAATATGGCTAGAAAGTGATGTTTTACCCTGCTCTTTATTAAGACATATTAGAAAATCTAGTACTTCTCTTTTCATGACTTAGTCATGAATTTATGATCACATAAACCAAAAAGTTTGTTATCACAGCTAATCATTTGTTTGATGGGTTCTTCATTTCCACTCATCTAGAGAAGAAACTTCAAGAAATTTCACTGAAATACTTCAGAGAAAAATAATCTAAATGATTTAATTCTTAATGTGTATGATTTATTGAGCCTCTTCCATCTGCCATGTAAGAAGTACATACACCTGGTTAAATTTTTATTTTTAGTTTCATTTCTCTAACAGACACTTATTCCTGCCCACAAACTTACACTTAACAGAAAGGCACTTAGAGTAAATGCTGTTTTGATCTGTAGGCCCTGCGTTCTATAAAATCAAAACAATGTGGATTTTCTCCTACAGGTTTCTTTGGGTGTCTATCAAACCTGACATTAACAGCAATTAAACAAGTACACATAATTATTATTTATGTGTGTCTGCTTTTCTATATTCTTTAAGCTGCCCTGTGTTTCTATTTCAACTTGACCTTGTGTATTCAATAATGTAGCTTAGCTTGCAAAATTGTGAAGAGGTTCCATTTTCAGCTCTTTGATACCATTTACCAATATTCATTGTCTGAAGCCTTGTTTACAATGAGATATAACAATAAGCATTAACTGGGCTTAGTGAGAAGAATCTGAATATGCTTGAGTGATCTAATTTGCTGACATTAAGAACAGAACGAGAGAACACAGGTAGGTAAGTAGAATCACTTTAAGACAGTTTGTATAAGCTCCTTACACTAAGAAAAGAAACCAAACCAAACAGTAGCCCAGTGAGAAGATCTGACCATTTCTACTCTCTCACCATCAATTTTTTATATGTTGGGCAATCTAATGCATAGCATCCTTTTTAGACCTTGCATCAGCAAAGACAACGAGAAGAGATAGAGTAGACTAACTTCTCTGTTCATAGAAAAATCAACTAATAATAATCTTATAAAACATCTTGCCAGTATAAAAACCTATATTGCTTTTGCCTAATAATAATTAATGTACTTGTAGCTCCAAAGAACATGATAGTTAAAATAGGTCTTTTATAAAGCAGACAACATAATATTATACATTTAATTACATACTCTTTAGAATAAGTTATTAGTGTTTGTGTTCACTGTTTGCTTAAATTTGCTTTGTGAAAATTTTAGTGTGGGCATTTTATTTGTTATTATTTGGTCTGGAAGGATATTTTGTGAGGTCACTCAGTATTTTAAATTACATTTGAAAAACTTTATATGCATACTTCCATACCCATCTATCATAAATCATTCTTTTAATAGCTAAGATGTTGTTATGTACTGTCAAGTCAGAACAAACTCCTAGCTAGCTGATCTTCTGATGGATTTTCAGATATTTAATCAGATATTTTCATCAATAAGTCTTCATAAATTTCATCCAATAGGATGAGATTGCCCATTTTCTCCCATAGAATGCCCAAGGTATTCCTGAATATTCATTTTGAGATGAATGAGGCTTTTACCAAGGTATTTTCCTCTATGGTGCATGATAAGAAAAAAAATTTTTTCTCAAATTTTAGAATGCATATGAAACATCTGCCATCAGAAGAAAACTCAATGTGAAAACATATTTTGAATGTTTGATGCTACAGAGGGCAATTTCAACCAAAATATGGATATCAAATTCATGAATATAACTTCCTTTAAGATAGTTTATGACTTCCTCTAGAAACAGTAAGACTGATCAATTGCATATGGTCATACATACTTACAGACCTGAATGTATTGTGAACTAAAATACTTTCATTAAGAACACAGAATAAAAGATTTTATCTAATTTTTTTCAAACACTGATTATTATAGATGAGAGCCACACCATCCTTGTTAAAGTGGTAAAGCAGAATTCAGCAATAGACATCCTGCTTCATAGTGTATATGGGTTTGTGTTTTGCTTTCTGGCATTTGAAGTATTTTTGAAGTACATTACCCACTTCATCCAAGTTGCCTTTTGGTGAGGGTGAGCAGGTAGTGACTGGGGTAATCGGGATGGGTGTATCGGAGACAGTGCGATTGGCACAGGACAGAGCAGAGTTTAGGGCTGTTGTACATAGGGTTGCTATGAGTTGCAAGTGACTCGACAGCACATAACAACAACAATAACAACATCTAACTATACTGGTCACTTTTTTCAAATTCTTATTTCTACTAAATTATGATTTGGTGTATAATCCATCTCTTTGTCAACTGCTTTTCAAAGCAGGTGGTACTTTTTTTTTTATTTCCAACTCCTATGCCCACAAATCATTAAAAGAAGTTTTTGTGTTTTTAACAAACTTCATTATAATCTATGGAAATAATTTTATTTCCATTAGAAAATCAAGTGTAGTGTTGTTATTAGTTCGAGATATTCATCTGGTACCAATTAGAAGAAAGGCCTCTATTTTGAACTAAATTGGATCTATTGTTAACAAAGGCAAAAGGTTAGTTAGGAAATCAAAATATAAGGATGGTGGTCACAATGTTTTTCTGCTTGATATTTTTAATTCTAATCAATATAGAAGGAAGTGCTGGTGGCTTAGTGGTAAGAAATTGTACTGCCATCCCAAAGGTATGTGGTTCAAACCCACCAGCTGCTCCATGAGAGAAACATGAGCAATCTTTTCCAGTGTATTTACTGCCTCTGAAAACTCTCTGAAGGGTCAGCTAATAGTTGGTTCTAACTCCAGGGTGTATAATAACAGTAACACTCAATATATAAGGTTACTTTATTTCTTGATGGTCTAGAATTTTTTTTAAGATTAGAATTCAGTGTGTTTCTGACACTCACAAGACAGCAGGTGTAGTTGAAGAGGACAGAGTATTAGAAATATAAAAAGTAAAGAAAAATACTAGAAAAATAAAAAGGAAAGAAAAAGATTCTTGCCCCTCAACAAGATTAAAACTTAAGCCAAGCAGATGACTTTCTATTCCTTTAAAAGTCATGGGTAACATAATACATGGAGAATTGTGTTGCTACCCCAAAACGGTGCCTGGTTCGAATCCACCAGTGACTCTCAGAAAGAAAGGTGAGCTTTCTCCTGCCTTGTGATTGTCAGCCGCCAGAATGCTGTAAGAGGGTCTTCTATGTGTCAGTTCCAACTGGGTGGCAGCCAGGGAGTGAGTGGGAGTGTAGAAACCACCTTGGTTTCCATTGCTCCTAGTATAACATGCCCACTATTTTTTCTTCTTAAAACAGTGCTGCTTTAGACTGTTAAAAACCAATCAGAACCCACCACAGGCTCACTTTTCATTTGGAAAATGCATAAAGGAATTAGATTGTTTGAAACAAAACCTTTCCTTCAGGAACATCAAAACCTCCAACATAATTTTAGTAACATTGATACTTTTATTACTACAGTAACCACATTTGCTCATCCTGTTCAAGATCTCAGTAAGAACAGAGGCGGAAGGCATTCCTACTCCATTTTGACAAGTAAACATTTTTTAAATGCTTAAGTCAGACCAACGTGGTTTCAGATCTTGACTAAGAGACTTTTTACTTTTATCAGAAAAATAATTTATTGATACACTGAAATTCAACTCTCTGCGTTGAGTGTGACCTGACTCCTAGCTGACCGTCCTTTGAGTTTTCAGAGACTGTTAGTCTCACAGGAGGAGATTGGTCGTCTCTCTCTCACAAGGCAGCTGGGGAGCTTGCGTCCTTTCACTTAGGATTGTCAGCACATGTCCTTACCCAGTAGGCCACCAGAGCTCCTTATAATGATACTGGCTTCATTATATTGCATTAAAGGTTAAATGAAACTCTATCGGTAATTGAATGGATACATGTCATTTCTCTTTCTCTTCTCAAGTTCTGAGTCTGCTGTATTCCCTTTAATTTCTTCTCCCTGAAGTATGAAATTGTCAGTGGAATTCCAGGCAGCCCGCAGGTAACAGTTTCTTGTGAAAAACTAACCATAATAAAGTGACTATCAGGGACATGGTTCTAGGAAGGTATGAAACTTTGCTCACTATTACTGACCCATGGGGTTTTTCTTTGTTGTTGAAAGACTGTGGGTGAGAAGCAATGGAGAACAAACTCTGCTTGCAAGCTTGTCTAGGTTGCCAACTCTTGCTTAATTTAGCTTCACAAACAATTGCAAGCTTAATTTCATCCTCAAATTTAAACCAGTTCTCACTGCAAAAGTTTTGCTAATCTCTAATTGGATTTTTCTTTCTTTCTTCATTTCTCTGTTGATTGAACTGGCCGGATTGAGCAATGCGGGGGCGAAGAGACAAATAGTAGCATCTACGGGTCACTGGTTTCCTCTAACCAAGGCATGCCAGGCTCTCGTGTGTCGCTGTTTCCTTCTTCCTGTGGACCCTGCCAAGATGTTCTGGCAGCATGATGGCTAAGGGCTGTTACTAAAGGGAAGCTTGATGGTTTGAACATACCAGCCACTCCGGGTGAGAAGGACCTTGTATGTGTTCTGCTCCTATAAAGATCATGGCCAAGGAAATTCTCTGGGACAATTCTATTCTGTCACGTTGGGTCCCTGTGAGTCAGCATCCGCTCAGTGATACACGACAGCTGTCCTGGACAGAAGGCCATCAGGCCTTGAAGTTGTGAACATCCTCCGTGTTTTCTGTCAAGGAGATAGAGCTGGAATGTTGTTGTTGCTGTTGTGTGTCATTGAGTTGGAGCTGACCAGTAGCTGACCATCCTGGGGTTTTCAGAGGCCGTATATCACCAAGGAGGAGATTGCTCATCTTTCTCTCCATGAGCAGTAGATTCGAACCCCATGCCTTTGGGACTGCAGTGCAGCTTCTTACTACCAGGCCATGTGGAATATTTAATTATGAGCACATCTGTGCAGTTTTCCCCCCAGCTCCCAAGCCTGTGAAGCTCGTGAAGGAGACTGCCTATCTTTCATGGAGTCACTGGTAAAACATCCACACAGATATGTCCCTCAGGTGAGCCACCTGCTCCCTACAGACTCCAACAGCCCTCGTGTTTTCATGTCTGGTTTTTGGATCTGTGAACGTGCTTCTAGCTTCTAAGCCAAGCCCTGTCTGTCACTCAGGATCTGTGTGACTACCAGTGAACTCAGTTTTTCAACTTTCAAATGATAATTATAAACTCTTCACTCACTGCCTTTAAATAGATCCCCAGTCACAAACCCCTTTGTAAAACAGAGTAGAAGAGCTTCAGCACGTTTCTGGGGCTGCACAGTTAGGGTGCTCCTGGGAGGCAAGGATGACTAAGCTTTGTATCTCATACTTCGGGCATGTTGCTCGGAACAGCTCTTCCTTGGAAAGGGCCATCATGCTTAGAATGATGGAGGGTCAGCAAAAGAGAAGGCCCTCAACTAGATGGATTGACACAGCGACAGCAGCAGTGGGCTGAGTGTGTCACAGAGGATGAGGATGGCACAGGACAGGCAGGATTCAGATCTCTTATTCTGTTTTTCATAGGGTCACCTTGAGTTATACTCTACTTGATGGCACGTAACAACCACCACCTCCATAACAGTCCTATTGATCTATTTCACTCCACGTGTTTGTATCAACTCAAGTTTTGGTGAGGAAATGGCCAGAGCTTCACCTAAATTCCCTTTTCTCTTTTATTGTTTTCCCTACCTGTGCTGGGTGCATTGCATATCATACTGTCATCCCTGAACTGTCATCATGATAACCACACCTTCTGCCATCTCAGCGGGTCTGAATCATCACAACTCCTGGTGGGTTTCCAAGGCTGTAAGTCTTCGTGCAGGAGACTGCCTATCTTTCTCCCTCAGAGCCCCTGGTATAGCTCTTATTTTAATCCTAAATTAGCTTCACAAAGGAAGGAACTTTTTATACCAAGATGTTGACAACTACTCTCTTTTCGGAGGACTCCTGATGGGTAGTTTGTAATGTATCAGCCTCCTAACTGAAGGAAGGGTCAGCAGTTCTGAGCTACGTGACACTCCGTAGGACAAAGAGGGACATTATGCTCCTCTAAAGATTTAGGTGGGTAGCCTCCTCCCATAAAGATGGGCTGTCTCCTGCCTGAAGGAATTAAACAGACATTCTCTTCTCATAAATATTTACAGCCTGGAAACCAGTGGAGGGTCTCCGTAAGTCAGAATTTGAGCATTTTGGATATTCTCTTTCCTGATCGCTTAATAGTGTATTTACCTGCAGGCTCTCCACGCTCCTCTCTTCTCGCTGGTCTTTGTTTTCCTCCTGACGCATTCCATGCGCATCCCCAGTCATCGTAACTGAGGTGGAAAAGGAACACTGAAATCGTCATACCTGGTGCTTCATTTTCTGTGGACTCCCTGAAGGGACGGGCGTGTGACTCTGCCTACATTCCTGTGAAATTAATGCTCCTGCTTCATGCTCCTGTTGTTCTATTTATAGCCACAAGGCTTCAGATTTCTAAGTGTCCAGAAAGTTCCAAGTTTTGCACAGAATGTTATATACACACCAAATGCAACCTTAGCAAAATGCAGTCAGTCCCTGGTGAGAGAGGAAACGAGAATCCAAGATTCTCTGTGTTTCTTGAAATAGTGAGCCTGGAGCATTTGCATGCATTTGAAAGCTTTTGTGCACCAGATCCCCACCCCCTTCTTCGATTCTTCTTGGGCAGTGTGTGTGTGTGTGTGTGTGAGAGAGATTAATCCTGTAGCTTCGATACAATGGACATTGGAATGAATGTTGTAAATGGAAAATTCTAGTATCTAAAGAACATTCTCTTTCTCCTAAGCACTTTCATTATTTACTCATTGAAATGTGCCTGCTTTTGTGGATCATTTAGTCAAAATATGGACTTAAATGAGCAAACTGTTGAATAGGAGCATGAAGAGAATTGGAGTGTGTCTACCAAAACATTAGGAGTAAATTACCACCTCCCCAGACTGCTCCTTAATCATCGATAGTATCTCGTTCACTATTTTCAGCATGTTAAACATGTTTTACAAGTGTCCAATGTTGCCATTCTCAATGTTTTTCAAGCAGAGGGCATTTTACTCAACATATACCACCTATTCTTATATATTTTTTAAAAAATCCTTGGATATAAATACATGTTTCTGTTGCAAAAAGAGAGAGAGAGAGAGATTACCATATAGTCGTAGAATAGTGGTAAGGAGCTTCACTGCAAATTCAAAGCTTGTGGTTTAAATATTCCAGCTGCTCTGCGGGAGAAAGATGGACGGTCCACTCTCCTGTGATTTACAGCCTCCGACAACCCTCCATGGTGTCAGTATGGATTCAGACTCAACACAGCAACATAAACAACGTAAAAACATCTATCTGCAAATGCTGCTTTTATAGATAATAAGAGGGAGAGTGTTAGGCTTTTGAAATGCAATATGTGAAGTGATGCAGTCTGGTAAATGGTGTCAAATGACCATTTGGAAATCCTGAGAATGGATGGGACTCTGCCTCTCCCTGGAGTCCTGGTAGACTTCCGGTGTTTCCAGTGTTTTCTCTCTTATTCTCCCTCCCTCTCTTCCTCCTTATCGCCTCCTTCATCTACCTCCTCTCGAATTGTCTTTCTCATTCTCTGCAAGAGGAAAGCTCCCATTTCTCACCATTCCATCATCCTGAAATCTCTTCAGAATCTACTTGTTCTTACTGAAACAACCAAAGGACCTTATGTTTCAGTCAATTTCATGTAAAACTGATCATTATAGGCAGGCCTCGTTTTACTGTGCTTTGCTTTATTGTAATTGACTGATACTATATTTTTTTAACAGATTGAAAGTTCGTGGCAACCCAGCATCAAACAAATATATTTGGACCATTTTTCCAACAGGTTATGCTAACTTTTTGTGTCTGTGTCATATTGAGGTACTTCTTGCAATACCCCAGACTTTTTCAACACTTGATAGACTATAGTTTAGTGTAAATGTATTTGTATATGCACCAGTTCCTATGCAGTGCTCATTTTCTGTTTTTTATTATTTTACATTTTTAATGAACAAAATGCCAGGTGTTATAAACTGTAGAGAGTGTACGGTAATGAACAGTCTCCCTCCCATCTCTTGACAAGTATTACTCTCAGCCACTCTAGATTCATCTAGAATTCTTCTTACATCCTTTCCTCCTAGACTATTTTGAGGGGAAAAAATTATAGAACTATCACATCTATATATATTTTTAAAATAAAGAAACAGCTAAAAAACCATAACCACAATGCCAAGATGTGTCCATTTAGGCCAGTATGTAATTATGTCTTCTCTTTCTCTCTTTTTTAAATATAATTTACTAGTTATCTTTCTATTTCTACAATAATAATTTTATACCGTATTTGTTCTTGTGTGACTGAGTTAGTTCACTTAGCAATTCTTGCCAGTCCCTCCCGCGCTAGGTAGTGATTTACATAATCATTGCTCCTGAGTGCTACTTGTAGTCCAGTCTGTGAATGCACATTTTCTCTTAAGAATTTTCAACACTTTGGTTGAATCAGCCTCTAACCAATTTATATATAAATGTGATTGGAAGAAATGCTTTTTAAATCTTGTTTCTTTTATAGGTTATTTTTTCATGTCTCTTTGTTTTCCTTTGCAATTTGTTTGTGGAATATCTGTTAGCTATCCTAGAGTTGAGCTAGTTTGAACTTTACAAAAACATCCCTGTGGTGCTATTTAATACGCCCCTCTGACCCTATATTTCTTGGGAATTTCTAATTCAACTTTCCTGAGACCATCTTCTGAATATGATTCAGTGTGTTGAACAACACCCAAGATCATATATTTCTAAAACTCTCGTGGAGTTGTTGATTCTCTAATAACACTTGAAATAGCAAGGATATGGAGGGTGATGATGGTCCAGTATTTTGTTTTATTGCTTCTGAGCCTGGAGAAGCCCACTGAACTTGGCTCTATATCTCAATAAGTGAATACACTCGAGAATTCATGCTTCTTTTAAGAGACCTTCAAATAGGTACTCAGTAGATACTCTTTCTAGGCTATTTCCTGCCACATCCAAAATAATGTCCTACTACTATGTGACATCTGGATAGTCTTTCTTCCTTCTGTGTCTTTTCATCTCAGGGGAACTTTCCTGTGTCCTTTCACTGTCTGCCTTTAGGCCAGGTATAGACGAGTGGTACTTAAACATCAAAATATAGAGATTCTTTGCTGTGATAAGGCAGACAGTGCCTTTCTTTGTGAAGACAGAGACAGCAATTCTTTCTCATCTTATTCCATGTGTTGCTGAATCAGCACCAAATAGTGTGGTGTCTGAAGCCCTCCCAATGAGGCAGGTCATCTGACAGGACCTGATGAGATTTTTTTTTTAATCTCTCTGGCATACAGCTTTCCTATATATCTCTTGCAAAGTTAATGCTTGCAAATTATTCATTATACAAAAACTTGAATGACTGGCTCGAGGGACAAAGCTGCAGACAGGAAACTGTATCTTCTGTCAAGGACCTTTCTTAGGAAGGTCCTTGGTATGGAAAGTTTAGGAAGGTGGAAAGGAGAGAGAATTGATAGAGATGTTGTTGTATAGTTAATATTAAATGTGAATAGACACAAAAAAGGAAATCTGTACCAATACATGAGGAATTTTTTGTAGGAAAAATGAAGGAAAGGAGTAGCCAGCCGTAAGGAGAGAGAAGAGACAATGATGTGTGGGCAAGTGTACATGCATACAGAACAATAGATAAAGCAAGACAGAGGGACCACTACATGGACAACATGGACATCCTCCTTCCCCATGGAGTCTGTGATGCAACAGCAGTGTACAGTTGTTTTAGTTGATGTTGCTAGGTGCTGACGAGTCAAGCATAACTCATGGTGACCCTATAAACAAAAGATCTGAATCCTGTTCTATCCTATGCCATCCTCACACTTCCTGACATACCAGAGCCCGTTGCAGTGGTCACCATGTCAACCCACCTGGTTGAGAGTCTTCCTCTTCTTCACTGACCCTCTACCCTTCCCAACATCATGTCCTTCTCCAAGGAACAGCCCCTCCTAGCGACATGTCCAAAGTGTGTGAGGCGAAGACTCATCCATCGTTCAGTGCTCTTCTCTAACACCACAGTTCAAAACCCTCAAATATTTTTCTGTCATCCTTTTTCATTGTCGAGGTCTCAGCTGCATAGCTAGTAATCAGAAAGACCATGACCTGAATCAGATGCATCTTAGCCCTCAAACTGACATCAATACTCTTCAATAATTTGCAAAGGTCCCCAGCTATAGATTTTCCCGGTGCAATGTGTCTCCTTATTTTTTTGACTGCTCGTATCAAGAGTGTTAATTGTGGATCCAAGCAAGATGAAGCTGTAGACAACTTCAATCTCCTCTCCACCCATCTATGAAGAGGAATATGGCATCAGGAATAATGGGAGACTCCTCAATAACTTGTGTTTTACAAATGATACAACCTTGTTTGTTGAAAGTGAGGAGGACTTGAAGTACTTGTTGAAGAAGATCAGGAGAGCAAGGAATGAAGCCTTCAGTATGGATTGCATCTCAATATCAAGAAAACAAAGATTCTTACCACTATTTCTATAGAGATATATAATTCTAATTCAATGGAGATAATTTTATTTTAAGGCTAATTGTTGTTGTTGTTAGGTGCCGTCCTGTTGAGTACATCTCATGATGACCCTTCGGACAGCGGATCTGAGCCCTGTCCTGTCCTGTGCCATCCTCACAACCTCTGACACACACAAGCTCATTGCTGCAGTCACTGTGTCAATCCACCTGGTTGAGGGTCTTCTCCTCCACAGTAAGATGGCACAGACAGGTATAAAATGTTACCTTGTTTTGCTGCTGCTTGCTTGTTCCCTAAAGATTGTAGAATTATTAAAAAAGTGAAATAGTCTTCAGCAAACATTTTAAAGAGACCAGTTACCAGGTACTTCTTCATAGATGCTACTTGAGACTCAACATCTGAATGTCATCTGGAAACACAATGGGTGGAAACTTTATATCTGAGTGTATTTACGCTTATGTGTGTTAACATTAACAATGTACAAATGTTTTAGAAGGGATTGGCTTAGAGAGTAAGGGCATATTATTGTGAGTTCAGAGTAACCAGCATTTCATTTATTTTCATGATTTCATTTCCATCCGGTAAATCACCATTAAAACAGAGTCAAAACTCACTTCATTAGGACAGTTTTAAAAAGGTGATATTTATAATCTGGTCTTTTCTAGAAACATCAACTTCAAAATACTTAACTTTCAGTCATGTTTTAATGTTAAAACTATGCAAACATAGACCAAAAAATTATTGATGAATCTGAATATTTTTCTTAGTTTAGTATTCCCAGTACATAAATGCCAGGAAATTTTTACTTTTACCTCCTTTTTTTGTTTGTGTTTTTTACACAAGCATATCTTAGGAAGACTGTAGACCCTGACAATTCTAGATTTAAATCCCTTCTGCCAAATCTTGGCAAATGCCTCAGCCTCCCAAGACCGCAATTTCCTCCTCCATAAATAGTAATCGCAATCCTGATTTATCGGACTATTGTGAGAAAACACATATGAAGCAATGGACGATCAACCAGTTTAGTTTGGTTATTTCTCTCTTTATTTCCCGTTGTTGTGTACCGTCGAGTCAGAACTGACTCACAGCTGACCTTCTAGTGCGTTTTCAGGGGAAGTAAATCACATGGGAGGAGAATGCCCAGCTTCCTCCCAGGGTAGATTTGAACTCTGTGCCTTTGGGATTGCAGCACAGCTAATTACCACTAAGTCATCAAGTTACTACTTGTACCTTAAAACTGCCACTTTGTACAAATGAAGTGGCTCTTGTTTCTTTTTTCCCTCCTTCCTTTTGGTTTTTGCAACGTCTGGGACACATACTGGAGGACTTAATGTTGATCTTGTAGCTGACGGCGCTAATTTTAGGTTTGTTTATTGCACGGAAACTAGAGAGTAAGGGGTGTTGACTGGGCTTTGCCTTTTCTTTCAACAAAGCGGCAGGTCTATCAGCAAGGTTTCTGCCTTCCTTTCCATGGCTGTCATTCACATCAGACTGGTTTCCACGACTGTGAGCTATTAAAGCTCTGAGGACATGATGTCACCAGCTGAAGGCTTCAAGGCTGTTGTGACAGAATAATTGGTCTCTGGGACACAGAAAGTATGTGCCAATGGTTGTGTAAACCTTGCCACTCGATGTCGGGAAGAGAAATCATAAACAATGGCGAAATTGTCATGAGTATACCTAACAAAAGAACATTTCAGTCCTCATATTCATGATCACTTTGTTTCCGTGGTGTAATCTCTGTGCTGTCTTCTCCTCCGTTGATACTCGTGGTCCCCACTGCTAGTAAAATCTCTACAATACAGAGCTATCTATTGCCCTGATTTGCTCTGCTCTGCGAAGGGCGTTATAATGCTGTCATACTATCAACCAAGAGCGACACATAATCTCCCAGGTCTGAGCGGTTCTGCTACATTGTTTATCTCACTGTCAGCCTCAGAGAGAGAGAGTGAGTGAGAGTGTGTGTGTGTGTGTGTGTGTGTGTGTGATGAGTCCAGTGAGGAGATGAGGCAGGGGGAACTGCCTATAAAAAAATATCTCCAAGGATGCCTTTAAGTGACGTTTGACTTGGAGTTTGACGTAACTCATGGACTGTGAAATCAAGTACCCCCACCACACTTCTCTCCCGTAGGAAACTCTTCAGACAGGACAACCAATAACATCTTGTAATTTCCTAAGATCAGAGATGGAGCCATCAACAGGCAAGTTGTTCTTAAACTCAGGCCACACCATTTAAAAACTGTATCTGACAGGGGATTGCTTTTGCAAAACTACAAGCTCAACTCAGTTTCCTGCCATCGAGTCTAAGCTGACTTACAGCTGATTTCCCAGTGGGGTTTCAGCAGCCATGGGTCACATGGGAAGAGACTGCAGATCTTGCCCCAAAGGAGCAGCTAGGAGATTTGAACTATGGGCCTTTGAGTTGTAGAGCAATTCCTTGCCTGCTAGCTCACCAGAGTTCCTTTTTCCAGAAACTATACAGAATAAGTCCATTGCTATTGTTTTAAGTGCTCTGAGAATTATGTATGGTATCAGAAAAGCCGAGATCACAAGATTTTGGGATGGAAGGGAAGGAAATGCAGGTTTCTCCACAGAGTTTGCTTTTTGTTGTTTTTTATTATTGTTGGTGGTGGTGGTGTTATTATTATTCCAAGGCACAAGGAAGTCAGTGCTATTGCTCTTTAAATTTATAATGCAAAGTGAGGTGCTTTGTATCCTTTTCAAAGTCAAGTGGAGGATGTGGTATTGTTTCTGCCTTCATATGGATATACAAATCTAAGAAATGCGGTTGTGTACCATGGGGTCATTTCGGTCTCATAGTATGTCTATAGATTAGTGACGAATGCTGTTCTTTCTCCCTCTAAGTGTGTAGTGAGCTTTAACAGACCTTTCAGTAGCAGAAAAGCACCTAATCATTGCACCACCAGGGCTTCTGCAAGAGAGAATAAGGAGCTGCTTACGTATATTTCATACTTTCCCGTGAAGATGTCCCACGAAGCTTTCCCCTGTATACCATGATTTTCCAGGAAAATTTTAAAGGGATTGTCACATGCTTGTTGGGTTCCCTTTTAAAGATTATTATTATTATTATTATTATTAGAGTAGAACTGTATTACATTAAGTAAATGATCATATATTCTTATGTCTGGGAATCCTGGTGGCTTCTTGTTGTTGTTAAATGCTATCTGGTCAAGTACCGCTCGTAGCAACATTGAACAGCAGATCTGAAATCTGTTGCACCCTGTGGCGTCCTTACCATCTCTAATGCAATTGCTGTACCCACTATATTAATCCATCTTGTTGAGGGTCTTCCTCTCTTTCTCCGACCTTCCACCTTTCAAGCATGATATCCTTTTCCAAGCATAGCATTTCTTAGTAATACTCCCAGAATACGTGAGATGAAGCTTCACCATCCTTGCCTCCAAGGAGCGCTTTCTACAAGACATCTCTGTTTTTGGAAAGTCCATGGAGAGTCCACTCAGCGCTCCAACACACCTCTAAAAGGTGTCGAGCCTCCTCCTGTCGTGCTTATTCATTGTCCAGCTCTCAGATGCATAGCAGGTGACTGTAAAGACCATGGCTTGAATCAGGTGCACCTTATTATTCACCTGAAGTTGTTCTTCAATACTTTAGAGAGGTCCTTGATAGCAGCCTTTCTCAGTACAACATGGGTTTTTCATTTCTTTTTTGTAAAAAACAAAAAAATTTATTTCTTGACTGCTACCAATAATAGTATGAATTGTGGACCCAAGCAAGTTTAAATCATTGACCATTTCAACCTTTGCTCCATAAATCATAATATTGCCCATTTGCTCACTGGTGAGGATTTTTGTTTCCTTGATGGTGAAAAAGAATCCATATTGAAAACTGTAGTCTTTGACCTTGTGCAGTGAACACCTCAAGTCCTCCTCATTTTCAGCAAGCAAGAATAGATCATCTGCCTAATGAAGGTAGTTGATGAATCTTCTTCTGATCCCTATATGATATCCTTCTTTGCAAAGTCTAGCTTCTCAAATAATTTGTTCAGCATACAGATTGAACCCAATGCGGACAGAGAGTGAGGTGGAGCTCCCCGATTAGAACAAGCTTGGAAGAAGGAGTGGCATCCAGTTCTGTAATAGCTTGCCTCCGGAAACCCTGTGAACCTGGAGAGAAGATGAAAGGCACCCAAGCGTCGCAGACTTGATGGCACTTAACAACAACAATACAGATTGAGCAGGTATGGAAAGAGGACACAACCCTGACTCACCCCTTTCTTGATATTAAACTATATATTATTCCCTTGTTCTGTTTGAACAACAGCTTCTTGGTCTAGGTCTAGGTTCTCTGTAAGTACAGTTAAGTGCTCTGGAATTCCCACCCTCCTCGATGTTAGCCATAGCTTGCTATGATTCACACAGCCACATGCTTTTGCATAGGCAACATAACACAAGTAGACATTCTGCAGGTCTTCTGTGCTTTCACACAAAATCCACTGGACATCATTGCTCACATTAGCAATGTCCCAGAACTGGGTGTCCCAGCTTCTTCTAAACTCAGTTTGCACTTCTGGAAGTTCTCTGTTCCCACCATGTTTACATGATCTTCAGCAATATCTTGCTTGCTTGTGATATTAATAATATTGTTCAATAACTTTAAACATTATGCTTGATTTTTGAGAATATGGAACAAATACGGATCTGTTCAAGTCAGTCTGCCAAGTGGCTGTCTTCTGAATTTTCTGGTACAGATTGCCGAGCATGTCCACGGCTGCATCTGTTAGTTGAAACATGTTGATTTGTAGCTCAGATTCCTGAGGCCTTATTTTTTTTTTTGCCAGTGCCTTCAGTGCACTTTGCACTTCTTTCATCATCACCATTGGCTCTTGATTATACGATACTTTAAAAAATATTTCAGTGTAGACCAATTCTGTCTGGTACAATGACTCCGTGTATTCTCTCCACATTCTTTGCATGCTTCCTGCATCAATCAAGATTCTGTCCTTAACATCTCTCAGTATTGCAAGTCCAGGCTTGCTGGTGGCTTAGTGGTAAGGGAGTGTGCTTTCAATCCAAAGGTACATAGTTTGGATTCACCAGCTGCTTCACAGGAGCCATATGGGACGTCTCCTCCTGTGCAACTTACTGCCCCTGGAAACCTATTGAAGGGTCAGCTATGGGTTGTTTCCAACTTGATAGTAAACAACAGCAACAATTATTTTCCTATGGAAGAGAGCTTTTTCATATTTGAAAATTATATATTGCCTTTACTTTACTGGTTTTTCCCCAAATAATAAACTGATATAAACCTCTTTTGCATGTGACAGTTGGACAGTGACTAAGAAGAACCTGAGAAAAAATGAGACCATTGAATTGTGAGGGCGGTGAAGAACACTGAATCTATTGTGGGTTTCCAGAAGAAGAAATGAAATGCTCTTTTGAAGAAGTACGAAGAGAGGGCTCTTAGAAATGAGGAGGAGTGCAGCAGTGAATGAGTGGAAATCCAAAGTCTCTCTAAATTTTCATTCAAATTAATAATTAAAAAATTTTTTAAAAAAGAGAAAGAAATGAGGACAGTGAAACTTCCTCTCTCGTACTTTGATTGTGTTACCAGGAGAAGCCAGTCTCTGGAGAGAGACAGCATGCTTGGTAAAGAGAGAGATCTGTTAAACAGAGGAAGCCTCCACTAGATGAACTGACACCGTGACGAGAGCAGTGGTGGGGTCAGGCACAGCTGTGGTTCTGAGGAAGCAATTGTGTCAGGAAGGCTCATCCGGTGGTTCCTGGGGGTCACAGAGCCCAAGCTGACTTGGTAACAGAGCAACAGGAAGTGTAAAGGGTCGTAACAATGCTTCTTAGAGTCCCCCTTAATGATTATTATTGAAAAAGTAGAAATGCATTGTATTTGATAAGCTGGAGACTAAGGTGCGCCTGATCCAGACTATAGTCTTCGCAATTACGTGCGATGTATCGGAGAGTTGGACAATGACTAGGGATGACAGAAAGAGAGTTGATGGCTTTGAGCTGTGGTGCTGGAGAAAAGTGTTGAATATAGCATGGAGAGTGCTCGGAGAACAAACAGGTTTGTCCTGGAGAAGGTGAAGCCGGAATGCTTATTAAAGTCAAGGATTCTGAAGCTTCGTCTGGCATACTTTGGTGGGCATTTTGCAAGGAAGGACCAGTCCTTGGAGAGGGATGTCATGTTTGGCAGAGTGGAGAGAGGCGCAGGAGAGGAAGACCCTCGATGAGATGGATCAATTCTGTGACTGGAGTGGTGGGAATGAGTGTGTTGGAGATGGTGAGGTTGGCACAGGATAGAATGGAGTTTAGAGTTCTTGTACATAGTGTCGCTATGAATCACAAGCGATTCAATGGCACATAACAACAACAACAACAACCTGATAGTCTTCTGTCTAGTCTGACACAGTAGCTGTGACAGTGGACTGAGATTGGCAGAGACCACAGAATGGCACAGGAGAGGGTACAGACCTGCTATTCAGAGGGTCACTAAGCAGCGGATTCGACTTATTGACACCTAAGAACAAGAAGAAGTTTTAATGATCAGATTTATAAGTGCAGTGATGTCCTGTGATAGGAAACTTCTATGAAAATAAGGATCAATAACAACATTTCTATACGGGAGTCAACTAAGTGTTAATATGATTAATCATGAATACAAGAACGGGCCAATTATCAGTGTCTCAACTGTAAAAACAAAAGATGTCTGATGAGCAAACGCACTCTAACACTTGTAAAAATAAGCTGGCTTTATTCCTGTTTTCACATAAAGAAAAAAGTATGCCTTGCTCTTTCTCTGTGTGGCCCTCCAAACCCACGTACGGGTAAGCTAGACACAATTCATGTTTACAGGAATCAAAGACACTTTTATTCTTTGGTCCCCTGCCATTTCTCCCTGCCATGGGACAATTTCTTACTGTGTTTCTTGCCAAATGAGGGTAGGATTGGAAAGACTGTCAAGTGCCAATAAACCCCTCTGAAAAAAGACAGGTCAAGGTTTTTCATTTCAGAAAGCCTGCAAAACAGAGAACAAGACGCAGTTATATGCTGCAATGCTTTCAGTGGACACTTTTATTGTGGAGTGTTTTATTGTTAAGTTACATTGCCCATTAAGTGATTACCCCAACCTATAAGATGGCCCTCAGTGTGACAGTATCAGATGTCTCTAGTGGAGGGCCTGACATGGGCTGATTGCTCTTTTCCATCTAGAGAATACTATGACTTTTGCAGCAAAGAACAAATCAGAGTCCCCACTGATTGACTGTACCAATGGACTGGAGGGCGACAGAGATTGGAAGGACAGCACAGGACAGGGCAGAGTTCCGATCTGTTGTTCACAGGGTTGCTATGAATTGTTGACTTGACAGCATTTACAACAACCACTGATTCACGGCTCGGTAGGCTATTTTGTTTTAAATTCTTTAGCATGTGACGCATTGGATGGTGCTTTATACAAGACTAAGGCTGATTTTCAAAGAAATCTTTCTTTGGAATTCAAGAGGTAAGAGAATGAAGATGAGATTTATTTCAAATTAACTCTTAATTTGTATTTAACTCTCAGATAAGAGGTTTTTACATACGTAGATCGCATGATTAAATGGTTACTGACATATGTTTTGGAGACAAGTCACCACTTGAGAGACCATGCTATTTTTGTCTCTAAATGTAGGTGTGAATATTGAAAAATATCTCCCAATTGGCTGATGGCAACAGATGCTTTATTTGAGAAACTAAAATAATAAATATTCCCTAAAGGTTAAACCTTGTGAGAAATGAGTAATCTTCTTTGTGAATGTAGTTAAACAAAATATTTGCCATATCCAAACCATTGTATTTTCAGTAACTTCATATGCCTTTAAAAGTTGTGCAATTACTTGATGCCTTTGAATTGTGGTATAGGTAAAGAAAATTGAATATATCATGAACTTTGAAAGAATAGCCCAATCTCTATGGGAGGAAGCTTGATCCTTAGAATGATCGTTTGACGTGAGGATGCTGAGGCCGGACCTCGTTGCTTTGGGCCTGTTATCAGGAAGGCCCCGTTCTCGAAGGAGGACATCATTCTTGATAAGGTCAGTGAAGAGGAAGATTCTCAATGAGATGGACTGATGCATTGACTGGAACAATGGGCTACCACACAAGGGGTTGTGAGGGTGACACAGAACTTCTTCTGTCACACACAGGGTCACTCTGAGTAGAAACCAAGTTAATGGTACCTAGCAACAACAACAACAACATGGTAAAAGGCATCCAAACTTAGTTTTCTTATTTCTCTGGATCAGATAGTGTAAGATGTCAGGAGAAAATGTCAGGGTATTTGGTTGAGTCTAGCAGCACTGTGTACTCCATCAGTACAGGGATGGTCTTATCTGGTCAGCTGCCAGTGACAAGACGCAGGGTCTCCACGTATGGGCCTCATCTGTGGGCAGCACAGTTGGAGTACTGACTCTTCCCGGGAACAACTCCAGCATGTGGAGGATGGTGGTGTGTACCCACATGGCACCGCCAGTGAAGAACTGGCTACCCTGCCTGTTAAGAAGGTTGTGGATACAACTGTCTCCACCTTTATGGTTGTCTCAGCCACAGAGACCTACTGGGCCCAAGGTCATGCCCTTCAAGTCACATTCCACAATGAATGGGTCAGCCTGGTACTGCCAAGGCCTGACCATCTCAAGCCACAATAGGAAAGTTCAGTTCTGACTCTAGAGTGTCCAGGGGGCTGGCCAACATGGTGTGGATCAGTTCCGTTTCTTCCCCCTCAGCCCACTTCTTCGTCTTTATCGTCCTTCCCACAGTGATGATCTCAAAGACCCTCCGTAAGACCTGGCTCCAGACTCCATCTCCAAGTCTGTGTTCCAGGGACACGGAGAATAAGCAGACACTTGGAATTCTTGTCATTGATTGTTTCCACATTTCAATTTGAGTCATCTTGGTAGCAACATCAGAAACTTCACAGCTATTATTAAAATGTTGGTGCTGTTAAGTGCCGTCTAGTCACAGGCGACTCATAGCGGCCCTATAAATGAAGTCCTAGACACCTCCTATATAACTTTCATCCTTTCTCCAGGTTCATAGTTTCCAGCGGCAAGCTATTGTGGAAGTGGATGCTACTCCTGCTTCCAAGCTTGTTTAACACATTGCGCACACTTAAATTGACGACCGTGCTCAGAAACACATTTTTTTTCCCTTTCTTTTTGATGTATTACCGTCATTTGCAGCAATGTGTTAATCAGGGAGCTTCACCAAGCACTGTCTACCATGGGTAACCATTCTCGCATTTGACTCATCAGTGTCAGTGTTCAGCTTCACAGAAACCATGAGTTACCTCTAGACAGCAAGTGGACAGACCAGGGTTACACGACCTATAAGAATGTTTCACCAAAAACAAGTAAAGGCAGGCCTGAGGGCCGCAGAGTAGTGACTCACCTTTGGCTTGGGAGCAAGACTGTCCTCTAGGCCAACTGCTCTCTCTCGCTCTCTATGCTGCTGTTGGTGGTGGTGTTGTGATGAGTTTAGGGAGGGTCACAAGCCATTATTGTCACTTGTACGATCGAGTAGCAGCTCCTGCTTTGGAGAAAACCAAAGGACTCTTTTATTTTGTGAGGAGTATATTGACCATAGACGAGTGCAGAAATTTTTATAGTGTTTGAATTATGTGGATGGCACCTGTGAATGTTTGCCTTTAAAAAAAATACCTACACTTCTGATTTAAGATTTTAAAGAATTATTGCCTTCATTATCAGTATTCACTGATGCTGCCAATTCAATTATCTACAATGGAAGGCAGCGGTGGCCAGGATAAACTAAGACAATGAATTCTCCAGAACCACTGGTAGTTGTCTTTGAATCACTTTCCGTCCACCCCTTACATTTAAATTCAAATGCTTTCCATAAGACACACTTGAAAATATAACTCTTAAATAAACTGCCTATGGATAATTGAAAAGAGAAGATATTTATATTAGATTCCTTCTCTAAGTAAATGATAATCATATATAGTCATAAAGTGAAGCTATTATCTTGCCTAAAAATCATATTTTAGTCCTTGCAGTAGTCACCAAGAATATCAAAGGGCAGTGAAGTGAATGCAGAGTCTGTAAAGTGAAGGAGTAATGGAAAGCCACTTGGTGAAATAAATTGCCCATTGTCAGATTTTATTCGTATTTTCTTGCCAAATGCAAATAAAATGGAAGGAGGTGATTTACATGAGAAATTGCAGTTTTTAAACCTCATGATAAAATGTGTGGACATTTTGAAAGAAGAAATCCCTTAACTCCTTCGGACTTTAAAAGTTCTCATGTTTGCTTCCTGAAGTTCTATTCTTTTTCAGATTTGTGAACTAAAAAACAAAACAAAACTAACCTCAAAACTTTTGAATTTAAATGGATGGGGGTTGTTGGTTTTTGGGGTTTTTTTTTTCCTCCTTTTGAAGGAGGTTCTTCATTTGCAAAGGTCATTTTAAATCCCTCTGTTCATGTCTATATGCAGTAAATAGTAGTAGCTTCATAATAATAGAAGCTGAAATTGATTGCATGTCTGTCCCAACGCTTTGTGATAAAGAGGTCTCTTCCCGAAGTCTTGTAAGAACTTAAAGCTCATGGAAACGAAGCCTCAGAAAGTGTCATTTTCCTAGCGTCACATAGTGAAAAAGTAGCACATGTCATTCAGGGTCAGTCTGCCAGCTCAGGCAGCCACATCCCTTCTAAAATACGCATTGGGAGCCGACAGGAGGGCTGTGCCGTCAAGAGACATAGGATTAGCTTCAAGTGGAAAGTGGATGTGCCAGTTCAGAGCCTGAAAACCATAATCTCTCCCATTTCACTGGCTTCTCATCACTTCTTCTTTCAGGCCCTCTGAAATAGCCTTGCAGGGGTAACTGTTCTCTCAGGAAGCTTCTGGAAAGGATCAGCCTTCCCTCTTCATATGTTTTATTACTTGGCACTGATTTATTGCAATGCCTTATGAGATTGCTTTAATTTCAGCCTTTTTTCAGTGTCAACAATTGTTCCTATGTTCCTGATGCCAAAAGACAATAGTTTGTTATTGTGAAATATTCTCTATTGTGTGTAATTTTCTGCTTGTACATGATTATAAAAGGAACACTCAGAGTGCATGGTTTTGAAAGCGCCATGCCTGTTTCCAGAAGGTTTATTTTCTATTGAGAAAAGAGGCAAATAGTATGAGTTCAAAGAGCCAAATTACTGATGGCTAAAGTCATGTTATAATTTTCTCTGATGAATTCATCCATTCTTACCTGAGGACATTCTCAAATAAAAGGGATTAGTCTCTCTCTTGAAGAGAATATTTTTCTCTTGGTTACTTGAAAACAATCCACTGTTCTTCAGAAAACCCTGGGTCAGAGAAAGGAATATCTGAAAAGTAACATTTTGAGCATGTGTTTGCCAACTGATGTGCCTCCCAGCTTTATGTTTTTATAAATAGTATTTAAAAAAAATCAGCCTAACAAGCAAACAAAAAAAAATGTCAGGAAAGTGTGGCCTTCAGGATAGCAGCCCAGCTCCCTACAAATTAAGCTGCAGAGGTTATAAATGCTAATGGTCATCGTATAGATTTTATATCATCAAATTTAAAAGGTTCCAGTATATTCACATGGTTATCTTTCCCTTTTGTTTCATATCTTTTCCTCCCCCAATCCATGTACTTTGTCATGTTTAGCTCAACTGACAGCCAAGATATGCACAATTTTAGAAACCTTAGTTCCTAAGCATTTCCCTAACTGTTCACAAACAAGGCTCATCTCTTTCAGTGCATTAGGTCAGACAGCAGCCAGTTTACAAACAACTAACCCTGGTTGTAACTCTGTCCAAAGCTTAGTGTCTTGTTCCTTTGTACTAGAGCTGGGTTTCATTTATGACCCCACCTCTACTGACGTGACCTGTAATTCGGACCCATTTTTGAATGAAGCTCTTAGTTCCTGGAAATGATCTTTGTCCACACTTGTTGACACACCCTCTGAGCTGTCCTGAATGTATTTTGGAGGAGAGTTCTGATGTTTGGGGTCTGTGGATTTGACCTGAGTGTGACTCACTGGGTCATTTTCCTGGCTTCTCAGGAAGGAGGCTCAGGCCCTCAGGAGTTGCCTGATGGATACAATCATGCTATTTGGAACCGAAAAGGACCTTGGAGATGACCTCATCCAACCATTTAAGACAGATGTGGAAACTTTAGAGCCAAGAAGGGCCAAATGGCTGACCAAGGAGCTCAGGGCCAGGCCAGAGTCCCCAGCGCCCCTCCATGGGTCACCACCCGCTTCCCAGGGCTACACACATTCTCTCTAATCTTTGGCATACTCTTGTCTTAATCTAATAAATAGTGAGGATGATGCTATGTTTTGGACAAGATTTTAATGAGGATTAACTCTTATTCTCGGTGATTGAGCAAACGTTTGGCTCAACTGTAGTAAATAAAGAAACAGTGAAATGAAATAAAACAAAACCAACTATATTAGTTAATGATGAAAAAGCAAGTATTAGAAGCAAGTAACTATTATAAAGGGTAAAAATGAAATGGGTGACAACTGTTCATACATTTTTGAGAAGATTATGTTTCTGTATGTTATTAATTATGACAGAAGAAAGTTTGATTCTAAACCTAGTTTGGAGAATCAGAAACCAGTCTCCCCTTATACATTTTGTTTAAAATAAAAGGATTTTTCTGTTCTTGAAAAATGAGATGTAAAATGGTAAGAATTCTGTGCTGCAATCCCAAAGCACACGATTCGATTCTACTAGCCAGCTGTTCTGTGGATGTGTGATTACTGCCTCTGAAAACTCACTGGAGGGTCAGCGTTTTGCTCAGTGCTGACTCAGTGGTGGTTCCACCACAGCAATACTTGATTACCTTCCACGTGATGAATCTTTGTTACAAGTATGCATTTAGTTATTTTGCGCTTGTTTTAAAAAGCAAAACTAAATGGATTATATATGAAACTGGACTTTTGACAAGTTACCGGCCACAGGATGTTTCTCTTCCCTGGATTAGCAGATTCTTGTTGTCCATTCTTGGTTCTACGCTGAAGGGAAACATCAGATGTTATGTGCAGCCTCCCTAACCATTTGAATTTTACCATATTACCTCCCAATGCTAAACCCAAAGAGAAGGATCTCTAGGAGAAGCCTACAGACAGTACCTAGAGAACATTCCCAGTTCTATCCTACGCCTCTCCTCTGTATACATTATTCTGGTCCTCTCTATAGCATTGGCAAAGGAGTATCATTATACTCTTGCCTTTTTGGTTGTCTGGTCTTATAACCTTTTCTAGTTCCTGCTTTTCCACTTCATGTAGTCTTTAAAATACTCAAGTCGCAAATGTGAGAAATCCTCCTTCCGTGACAGGCACAGAGCTCAGGGTTTCCACACGTCTCAGCTTACAGTATTGAGAGTGCTGGATCCATCCCTTGCTCCTCAACTTTACGGAAAATTTCTTTTCTTCTAACAAATATTTACTGAGCCTCTAATATGTTCTAGCATATCTTGAGGGATCTGGAGCCTGAATAAGCAAATAGCTTACATATTAAGTTCTATTGCACCATATTTCTCTAAAGAAAGAAAGAGAACGCCTATCAAGAGTGTGTGGTAAAAAAAGAAAAAAAAATTAAAAAATAATTTAAAAAATAAAAGTGTGTGTTAAGTGCAAATGTGTGTGGATGTAGGCAAATGGTAGAAGATCACCTCTCTTAAAAGGAAGTGCTGTCATCACAGCAATACCACAGTGGGTCATTTGAACAGAAATCTAGTCTTTTAACAGTCTAGGATGTTGCAAGTCTCAATTTGGGGACCCAAGCCCCAAATTGGAAGGTTTTTTTTTCTCTCTCTCTCTCCCTCCGGGCTCCAAGTGAAGGTCTTCGTCTCCTTTCAGCTCTGTATCTTGTTTTCTTGGAAAGTTTCACACGGCACCCATCTTTTCTCTGCTTTTTTTGCTGCTTTCTCTATTATTTTAGATTTCAAAAGAGACTGATTTAAGATACATCATCCACTAATACTACCTCATTAGTAAAGAAAATCCTATCCCCAAATAGGATTATAATGGCATATATAATGGAATTTTCAGCACTGATTTTGGGGTACATGTTTCAATCCGTAACACAGACATCTGTCCAAAGATCTGAAGGATGTGAAGGACAGTGTCACCTTCGTGGTAAAGGTGATTCCGAGCAGAGAGAGAATTTTGAGTGCAGAAAGCCTGAGGCAGGCTCTTTTCATTTTAAGAACAGCCAGGTGGGAGCAACTTTTGGAGTGAGCAGAGAGAGTGAACAGAGGGGAACTTCTAGGCAATAAAGCCAAGGGAGGAAACAGAGCCAGGCAGGATAGGGTCTTGGAGGCTATTTGATGGATGTTTGCTTTCATTCTGAATGGGATGAGAAACTATGGTTTATGTTCAGCAGAAGGATAGCACTTACAGTACCAAAAGGGTCACACAGTATGAGTTGAGAAAGGGAAACATGTGGGCAAGAGTGGACAAAGCCATCAGGAGGCTACTGTGATAATCCAGGCTGGAGAAGATGATGGACTGAACTAGTAGGCGGCAGGGGAGGAATGAAGGAATGTTGGCCTCCAGGATGATTTTGAAGATGGAACTCAGGATTCAGTGATGGGCAGAATTCAGAACACAGAAGGGGAGGAGTCAGGGCTGACTCCACTCTTTGAGGCCATGAGAAACTGAAGGCTTACAGCAAGCATGTACAAGATGTAACCTACTAGAGACAGAGTGAGCTGGGATGGATGGCAGTGCGTATGGAGTTGTTGTTAGGTACTGTCGAGTGGAATACAACTAATAGAGACCCTATAAACAGCCAACCTGAAATCTACCCGATTCTGTGCCATCACCATCTCTGACACACTATGCTCATTGCTGAGATCATCATATTAATCTCATTGCAGGTCATCTTTTCCTTCACTGACCTTCCCTCTTCCCAAGCGTGATATCCATTTCTAAGAAATAGTCTCGCCTAGCTACGTGCCCAAAGTATGAAAGACAAAGCTTCAACATCTTTGCTTCCAAGAAGCACTCTGGCTGCACTTTTCCCAAGACAGAGCTGCTTGTTCTCTGGGGTTCCAAGAAGTGGAAGTGTTGAATTTGTTGACTCTTGCACTGAAAGGAAAAGATAGAGCAGGAGATATAATGGATCGATATAACTAAAAGAGTGAGATGATCAAGTAAGCTCAAAGAATATGGAGATACATTTAAATGAATCTTCATTGTTGCTTTTTTTTTCGTTGCCATCCAATCAATTTCAACTCATAAGGACTCCTTATGATCCCAAAGAGAGCAAATGTCACAACTCGCTTTGATTTATTTTTATTTAAAATGTAAGGCAGCATTGGGCTGTAGACATATATGTTGGGAGGGTACATCCACACGCGCGCGCAGGCGCAGGCGCACACACACACATACATACTCACACATAATAGCTCTTAAGAAACAGAGGCAAGATTGAATGGTCTCTTTCTGAAGCTTGGCTCAGGATGAATATAAGAGCCGTTTCAAGCCTCGAGGCAAATCTTTCTTCCTGGGCCCAAGTATGATTGTTTGACTAGTGTGCTATGTATTCCCATGCTACAAAGCACAAGGGCATCTTGTGTCATTCCATCACCCAGGGATAATAGATGATTGTTTCCTTTTGGGGAGAAAAATCAGAACAGCACATTCTTGAAGATAATTCCATCACCCTGTCCCACCCACCCCACCCCTGCTCAATTAATGGTTTGATTTGAAACTTTGCCTTTAGCACTACACTTAGAAGGTGGTTTCCTATTCCTTTGTGAATTGTAAACTCCAGTACTCCCGTCAAGCAAGATTTACTTTTTTAATGAGCCTCTCTGAAACGTGGGTTTGCTTGAGAAGGGACCCTTTTGTCCCACGCTCTGGGTGGGGCTTGGCCTAAGTGCCCCCATCTCAGTTTTTGGATTTCCATGAGATGCCAGTACAAGGAGCTCTGTTTGCCTTTGAGAAAAGTGTGATTCAGAAAGGCTCCGTGAGAAAAGGTAGTAACATGGGTTTCTGTAATGTAGGCCCTAAGCCCCTTTTCTTTGTTTACCACGCTATCTTTGTTCAACTATACCATGACATACCTCTCATGATTCTATCATCGGCCTAAAGCACAAAAAGTAGAATTGAAGATATAAATCTATCTGCTGTCTTTATTTTTTCCCTAGAATATGTTCCTCTTTAAACCAGATGACTAAACATACATTTAAATAGTATATTGGTTCTTTGACTGAGAGGTGCAAGTAGTGTGTGCTGAGCGTCTAACCAAGAGGTTAAGTGTTCAAATCTCTCTAGGGGTACCCCTTTCACCTCAGTCTTTAAGTACATTTTTTTCCCTTTCTTTCTCAGTTACCCTTGTCTCTTCAGTGATGAAAAGAGCAATAAATTCACCTTCTAAATGTACCCTCCAGAGACAAGCCCAGAACCACTCAGTGACATGGGCAGGGCTCCCATGAGCTGGAGGTGACACAGGGGCAGCCGACTTTGTCATTCATGTGTTGACAGACACACGTGACCTTTCCATTGAGAAATTCTCTGTGTGCTTGGAGCACACCTACACGGTATTATTGACCCATTAGTGTCTGCTTTCCTCATTGTAAAGACCTAGAAACTGAGGCCCAGAGAAGTGAAAACCTGTTTCAGAATCTGAGGGGAAGATTTGACCCCCTAGAATCAATCCATTTCTTTCAGGGCATCCTCGTTGCTTGTCTGTGTTGGGGTTCAATGTAGGGATTGTGCAGGTTAGTCCATCACATGACTGCGCTTTCTGTACACATTCCTCACGGCTTGCTTCTGGTCTGATTAGCCTTAGAGAGAGAGAGAGAGAGAGAGCGTGTGCGCGTGTGTGCGCATGTGTGTGTTACTGTCGGTCTATCTTATTATTCCTAGGAAATGAAAAACTATCCTGACATACGAGGTTTTCATTTTTGTAACTTTAAAGTCAGAAAGCACAGTTGACTTCTAAATTTTTCAGTAAATACATTGGCAAAGATTAAAAAGATTGAGCTTGAACAGTAAATGTTTAAGGTAAATGGAACCTTTAAGCACTATTTGTAGAAGGGCAGAAGTACAGAAACTTGGCAATACCTAAAATGCACATAAAGTTTACATCCCCTTTTAGCTAATAATTCTACTTCTAGAAATGTCCCCTTATGAGAAAAAAAAATCACATAGTTATGGAACCAAGACATTTGGGCCAGAATGTTGGTTTATTGCAATATTATTGAAAGAGAAAATATTCTTATATGACATTAGAAAAGGAGTTAGCTCTGAATGTAAATAAAAATTTGCTCATGTTTCAAGCCTTATACTCACAAGTTTAAAACTGTGGGATTTTGGGTTTTGTTTTTTTTCAGCTATTTATATTGGTTTAATTCATGTCAGGTGTAGTTTACAAAGGGGAGGGTAAGTAACAAAGAATAGAAAAAGAATAGCCTTGATGTTACCAGCCACTGAAGGAACCCTGACAACACACACTAAGGGCTGTGCTGTTCACCATCCAATTCAGTTCCTAGCCACGCACGGTTCTACAGAAGAAAGGCCTAACCATTTACCTCTAAATGTCACAGTCTAGCAAACCCTCTGGGGCACTTCTCCTCTGCTGTACAGGGTCACTGTGATTTGATTGCAACTCTTAGGCACAGACTGACACCACCATCCATAGCTAACCTTACCGACAATTTCTTTCTGTTGGTTCTTTTCTGTGCTTACTGATTATTATGTACCAAACAGATTTTTCTACTTTTCTAACTCTATAATGTTGCCATTTTCCTTTTATTAAAATTTCCTCAAAGAGCTGTTTTTAATAAGTACAAGTATCTTCATTATGTGTCGGTATAGTAAATTAAGTTTCCCCATCCTGTAGAAAATTTAGTTGTTTCCAGTTTGCTTTGATGTGCTCTCATGGTAGGCTTAAGAGTCCCAACACTTCCCTTTATAAAATTCATTTCTCTGTCGCACATATCCTGAAGGATTCTGAGTTTGCTGAAACTTGATTAAGAAGTCTCCAGTCAGTCTATTCTAATTTGTTTCCTTCTTGGTAAATCACCTCTATGGCTCGGGTAGTAAGTTAAGTTATAATCATTATAGGAAATGTACTTTTTTAAAAAAATTGTTTTTCTTTTATTCTGATTTATTTACAAAGTTTGAATACATTGTTTTTCACAAAAGATCCTTCCCACTTCCTTCACCCCACTCACCCATGGAATTATGCAACCCTATGATATACTTTGGACATGTTGTGAGGAGAGACTGGTCATTGGAGAGGGACATCATGCTTGGGAGGGTGGAGGGACGGCGCAGGAGAGGAAGGCCCTCTATGAGGTGGACTGATTCAGTGACTGGGATACTTGGGATGGGAGTGTCAGAGACAGTGCGATTGGCACAGGACAGAGCGGAGTTTAGGGCTGTTGTATATAGGGTCGCTATGAGTCGCAAGTGACTCGAAGGCACATAACAACAACAGCAACATGATTAACACCTAGCCCACCCACCCATTCTTACCCCTCTATTTCCAACCTCCCCACCCGCAACTCTCCACCCCTGCCTTGGATGAGAGTTCAAGTTTTAAGGGATAAGACAAAGAGGTCTACAAACCATTAGACAACACAGAACTTACTCAACATCTGAGATATCTGTCAGTGAAGAGAACCACTGCAGAGGGCGCCTTTGAGATGGCTGTGCTCACCAGAAAGGAGAGGACCTGGAGTCGAGGGAGAATGGTGGTGTAGAGGCATCAACCTGAGTTTCTAATCTCTCAGTAACAGGAGAGTTGAGATTCCTTATACAACAAATTGCCATTGTCATTTCTTTAAGTGATGGACCTCTTTCTGAAGGAAAAAAAAAAATCCATGGTGCTCTGAAGAAATAAGGGTGGCTTTAGACAACTGGCAAAAGATATTGACACGTCTACATCGATTTTTTTTCTTCAGAAAGAAATCAATGGGTGCCACTTGAACGAAGAAGGACCAATGATCCCTTGCTACCTGAGGCATCTTCAGCTCTACTGATATATTTATTGCTCAAGCCTTTGAGCAAAATGCCGTGATTTAGTAGCATTCTGATCTCTAAATAAAGTACTTGTATAAAACGTGAAAATGTGTACATTTTTTACAATTATTTACACATCAACTGAAAAATACGAATTTTTTCACCAGCAGTATTATTATTATTCTATGTACTTTTAAAAAATTCAGCAACATTTTATTTCAAGGGGCACTTGTTCTGTTACTAGAGTCTTCTACCCAAATGCCATTGGGTAACTTTTAAGAGTTTAAGTCTGGAGTCACAGAGCCCAGATTTGAATCTTAACTCTAGTAGCCATGTCATTTTCACGCAAATCTTTTATCCACTCAGCTTCTCTTCTGCAAAATGGTAATAACTTAAGATCATAGATAGAAATGTTAGTGATGCTGGCAGACACAATGCTTAATGTGAACTCTGCTCCCCGGGAGCCGGTGCCAACTCCCAGCCACTGCATGTGTCAGAGGGCAACTCCAGGTGTGCTCGGTTCTTTTCAGCCATCACTGACTTTTCAAGAAGTAGATGCCAGGAATCTCTTTGGGTAGACCTGAAGCTGTAACCTCTTGATTAGCAGCTAGCCACTTAAGTGCAGGGACCGCATTCGATACCTGTTATTATCTTGGGCTACTGAATGAATCCTGCCTCAAGGTGACCCTGAAGGACAGAGAACAAGTGACCTATGGGGATTTCCAGATCTTTCTCCCATGGAATCATCAATTTTTTGGTTAATGGAACAATTATAAACCATTGAAAACCCAGAAATTCTTGTTCAACACGTGCTGCCAGTTGAAACGTTACCCAGTCCCATGTTGACCGTGTCTGGACGCACTGATACAGCCACTGGTTAAACTCAAAACTCTTGAAGGTCATCTTCACGGACCTCCTACTTTACCCAGCATCATGTCCCTCCGTGGCTGGTCCCTCCTGGCATGTCATCACATGGAAGATGCTTAATAACAGATCAGCACCATTCTGTCATGTCCCAGCCTGAATCATAGTGACTCCAGAGGAAGGAGCCGAATTGTCTCACAGGGTTTTCCAGGCATTAAGTCTTTGCAGAAGCAGAATGCCCAGTCCTTCTCCACCGAAACGGTGCAGCTAAACCTCGATCTTTTCAGTTCAGAAGCTAAGCATGTAACCACTGTGCCCCTAGAGTTTCTTTAATAAAAAGTAATCTTTCATATTCTTACTCGTTAATCCTATTCACACTGATAATTTGATACTTTGCAGTATTTGTTTTACATTTGCCAAATACAGTCCATCTCTTTTTCTTATTATTAACTCCCTCTTCCTCTGTTGCTCTACATTAAAGGAGACCAATCACTATACTTTGGCAAGCAGATATGTGTGTGCGGGCGTTGTGTTCATTTTTTGTTTTTGAGAATACACACCAAATCCAATAGTTCCTTGTACAATTGAGTGATGTGAATTACATTTTTTAAAATTCTTTTTATATCATATTGCTTTACATACAAAATTTGCACACATTCTGCTTCCATCTTTAATTCACATTGTGTTTCATATGCTCATTCTCATACATTGTGTTTTATAAAATTAATCACCATTACCCATGCCCACCATTACCCTGCCTTTTCAGGGCCCCACTGGATTTCCTAATTCCTTCACCCCCTCCTCCTGCCCACCAAACTCTGTGACCCCATGATTGTCCCCCTGCCTACTCTCAACTCCCCTTCACCCTCCCCTTCCACCTTTGGACCTTTGAACACAACTTATTAGAAATCCTTCTACTTTTACAATAACAATCTCATGCAGTATTTATCCTCATCAACCTGAGTTAGCTCATGCAACATAATGCTTTCCAGCCTCTCCCACGTTAGAATGTTTTTAAAATCTTTGCTCCTGAGTGCTGCGTAGTATTCTACTGCATGAATTTATCACAATTTCGCAATCCGTTTGTTGAGAGACATTTGGGCGTTTCCACTTTCTTGCTATTGTGAATAACACTGTGATGAACATCGGTGTAACCATTCTCACTATCCTTTTTTTTTAGTTATCCTCACCTCATTCTCATAGTCTAACTTCTCTTAGATTCCTATGTCTTTTAAGCTCTGGTGGCCTAGTGGTAAGACTCTGTACTGCAATCTCAAAGGCTCACGTCCAGGGTTCAAATCCACCAGCTGTTCCATAGGAAAAGAATGGGCCTATCCCCCTCAGTGAATGACTGCCTTTGAAAACTGCTGGAGGTCAGCTTGTGTTGGTTCAGTCTCAGTGGTTGGTACACAGCAATGAAGAACAAGAGTTCTGTACAGAATGTGATGGGTAAGGCAGACTTCTCTTTCCTAGGTAAGCTCATCTGGAGATCTGGAGATGAGTTCTGAGGATAGTTTTGGTTTAAGTTTAAAGATGTTTTCAGACAGCAGTCTCAGGGACCCATCTCTCCTTTCCAGCTTCCATGACTACATACACTCTGGATTCCATGGAAAGTTGAAATTTTGCTATGTTTTCCAGCTTTCACAGGTTCTTCCTAGAAGCCTTGGTTAAAATGCACTAGTAGTTAGACAGCATCTACCTGATTAGGTCTCATGGTAAAGAAGGCAGTTCTTTTTGGAGGCAATTAAACATACATTCTGTTCCATTTCTTCTTGCTCTTCTTAACTTTTTTAAATTCATGTTTCTTCCTGAATGATTGTGTCGTGGGTAAGCAGTAGTTTTGAAGGATTTTTTGGGGGGGATGGGATGGGGTGTGTGTGTTGTACATGGTGGTGGTTGGGGAGTTTGTGAGTTTTTTACAGCCTTCCTCATTGGATGTTAGACAGAGGTAGTTAATAATTTGTGGGAATACAGTGCCAGCTTTGTCTTCCTTTTACTGTGTGACTGAAAATACCTGTGCTAAATAAACCACTGTAACACCAAGTGTGCTTTTACGTCTTCTCGAGCATTACTTCTTGAACTCTTCTGTGCCTGGTAATCTCCCACAGAGAGAGCGAACACACAGATCTGATCTAGAAGGTGCAGAGGAAAGCCTGAGAGTTTTCATTTATAACTAAATCCTGGGAGATGCTAACTGGAAAAGCGTGCATTTAAATATAGGGCTCCAAAACCAAATAACCAAAAGAGCTTATATTTATTGTGAGAATATTTTTAAGAGTCTGGAATTTTTCATAGATGTATGAAAGATCCAGAAGTATCCAGATGCATTCATTTTATCCAGGTAATTATACAAACTTACTTGGATAAAATGAACAGTCTTTATCATACTCTAAGAATATTCCTGTCATAGTTTCTTTCCAACTGGGCGTGTTGTTATGATATACCTCTCTTTGCTTCCAAGGAGAACATGTGTCCTGGTCACCTTGATTGCATATATGGACCAGGCTGGATTATAAAACTTGGATTTGCAATATTTGAGCATCCTTGAGTATTTCCATATCATTACTACTCTTATCTCTTAGAGAGAGCTCTGTTGGCCTAGTGGACAGAAAGTGATGCTACCAAGCCAAATGTGGGTGATTTTAATCTGCAGCCCTCAGGCCTGGTTCAAATTGTTTTTCTGTCAAACATTCTTCTAAGTGGTATAACAATAGTCTGTGCATTGCTGTACAGGGGTAACTCGTGGTTGCTGTGATGCTGAACACTGTAACACTGATGTATCAAATGTGATAATGGTTATCCACGGTGGACAGTGTTTGCTGGAACTTCCCAGTTCAGGCAAGCCTGGAAGCAGGAGTGGCATCCACTTCTGAAATAGCTTGCCTCCAGAAACTATGAAATAGCTTGCCTCCAGAAACTATGAACAGTTCACAGGCCTTTCATTCATAGGGTTGCTATAAGTCGTTTATGACTCAACAGCACCTAACAACAACATCCATTGAAAGTGAGTTTTAATAGATATTTCAATAGGCATTGACCTCTAGGCCAAATGATAGTTCCTTCTTAATGAATCTAAAAAAGTGTTCTGGTTGTCCAGTCAAATCTGGTCTTGCATGTCTCTGATCACAATGTGTAGTAAATACGTGTGGGAGATGCAGAGACCCACACCCTGAGCTCCTCTTTGAGCTTTCCTCCGACAGACCCTTCACATGCTACTTCTTGATCCAACTGTAAAATGAGTCTGTCGCCCACTCCCTTTCCTGTCGTACTATCACCACTGCCATGTCCATAACCACTCGCATTCTTTCCTGCCACAGCTTACAGCTAATGGGAGCCCAGCGCCCTCTCTGACTCCTCCATCTCCTTCCGGCTTTTATTTATTTGGCCTAGGCCGTGGACAGCTGTGTTCCTGGCCCCAAAGCCACACCTCTCCTGGGCTCAAATCAACCAGCCACTCTGGGAATCGAAGCTGGCCAGTCAGCGCTTGTGCCATTTACATTCTAGGGAGCACAGTGCAGGAGCGGCCACAAATTGCTTCCAGCTCAACGACAATACATTGAGTATTTGTGTATTTGTGGTCAAAATACATTTGATAGGATGGTTTCCTATGCACCTCTATTCAGAGTGGTTTTAGTGTCGCTTTTCTCTGAAGGAACATCCTCTCGTTCTACTGTTGGCTAGCAGAGGACCACGGGGCAGCCAACACACTTCACTGCTCTATGTGCCTGAGGACTGGTGATGAGAGAACCTTCTAGTCATGTCTTATTCCACCCCTGACAAGTCTGGCCTTCCTCCCTGACTAGAAAATGTTTTGATATTGAGGATTTTACAGTTGCTTCTTTTTGGCTATTCTGAGCTGCTCTGTAGTTTCTTTTGCAAACGTCATCATATCTGCAGCTGTTATAAATCTCACCCTGGCACTTAAGTGAAAAAAAAAAAAAAAAAGGTTCGGGAAAAAATAGGAGTAAGAAGAAAACAACTGAAAGGAAGCCATGATTTCTACCCTTCTTTTCTCTTCCCAAAGTTTCCATGTTTCTGTGTGCTCAAGCAGGAACCTGCCACACAGAACCTAACAACTTACAAATATTTGCTGTGAACAGATGTATTTTGACTTCTCTGTGTGCTTCCTTTGATGTAAGCTTCTGAGATTGATGCAGTCACCTTCTCTCTTAAGTCTTTAACTGTGTTGTGTTTCTCACTTACTTGAGAAGAAAATGTAGGCAGACACCCAGTGAATGTTTACAGTAGATTACAACAGGGGGAAAGTGAGCCCTTAACATCCATCACATGCCCACTTAGTCCTCCCAGAAGCCCTGTGATAGCACTATCCTCGTCTTAAATACCGAGGACTACCAGAAATACCTTTAAGGGGCAGAAATTGATTTACTTACTCTGAAGTCAGACTTCTGGCTCCTGAACTGTGTCGACTCTCAAGGAATCATCTGTCAGCTGCAGGGGAAGAGATGTCCTTCTGTAGCTTCAGAAGTTCCGGTGTTCCTGTACCATCTTCCTGTACCATCATTCTGTTGTCTGTTGTATTTGCTCCTGTGTTTGATCTGATCTTTTTGTAACTAAGAAGTGACTAGGTTTTAGGAAACTTCTTACACTGGTAAAGAAAAATGATTCCTGCACTGTATTACATCCATTGTTGTTGTTATGTGCCATCGAGTTGTAGGCGACTCATAGCGACCATATGAATGAAAGTCCTCAACACTTGCGTGCGTGACTTTCATCATCTTTTCTCCAGGCTTGTAGGGTTTCCGGAGGCAAGCTATTTATGGAAGTGGATGCCACTCCTGCTTTCAAGCTTGGTTGAATCTGGGAGCTCCCCCAAACACTGTCCGTCGTGGGTGACCATTATCGCATTTGACTCATTAGTGTCACAGTGTTCAGTTTCACAGCAATCACAAGTTACTTCTGTACGGCAAGTGGACACACCAGTATTATATCCATGGGTATTAAAGATGTCCACTGCTGCTGAGTGCAGTCCAATTCCTAGTGACCTTCCATCATGTTTCCAGGATTATAAATCTTTATGGCCAGAGGCTGCCCACCTCCTTCCTAGAGCAGCTGCCGGATTTAAACTGACCTTTCAGTTAACACGCTGGCCTGTTACTCACCGTGTCATCATGGCTCCTTCTCTGTTGGTACGTCGATGATCTTGTTAGGTGCCACGGAGCCTGAACTGACTCCTAGCTGCCCCTCTGGTGGGTTTTCAGAGGCAGTAAATTGCATGGGAGGAGGACTGCCCCCCTTTCTGAAGAGCAGCTGGTGCCTTCAGACTAACTGCCTTTCGGCTGGCAGTGCAACTCCTTACTCCCAAGCCTCCACAGTTTAGAATTCTAACAGCCACAATATCATCAATAATAACAACAGAGCTTTGAAAGGATGTGAGAGCTCTGGTGGTCTCGTCGGTAAGGAGTCGTGCTGCCAACCCAGAGGCAGGCTGTTTAGATCCACCAGCTGTACAGCTGAAATTTGGACCATCTCCCCTGGATGAAATACAGCCTTTACACACACACTGCAGGACCAGCTGTGACTCGGTTACTACTTGACAGCAATGAGTTAATTTAAAGGCTGTGGAGACACCAACTCCAGGAGGTAGCTGTGTAGTGTAGTATTTAATATGTAGCTGGTGTTGGTGCGTACCATGGACTTGATTCCGGCTCCTAACTACCATCTAGCACAGAATAAAACTACCCCAGAAGGTTGTGTTGATTCCCTTTTTCTTCCTCTGAGCAGGTGGTAGATCTGAACTATGGATTTTTTTATTAGTAGCCAAGCTTTAACCATTGTCTCTTTAGGATTCCCTCTGTACCTTGTGAGGTTGTGCTGTTTGAATCCACTAGCTGTTCCACAGAAGAAAGATGGGAAGTCTCCTCCATTGTGATTTACTGACTCCAGAAACCCACTGGATGGGCAGCTAAGAGTTGGTTTTGACTTGATGATATATAACAATATGTACCTTGTGGTTGTGTTGGCAAAGTGACTTGGTGGACTCAGGTGTATCAGAGGTGATGAGGATATCACAGGACAGGGCGAGGTACAGATCTGTTATCCATAGGATCTCTGTGCGCTATTATCAACTCAGTAGCACCTATCAACAACAATGTGTACCTTATAAATAACATATAGATCGATAGATATCGATAGATCTCAATAGATATCTATAGATAGATATTGAAAGATAGGTAGATATCGATAGATACATACATAGATAGATGAGAGATAGATGATAGATGATTGATGATAGAATAGATAGATAATAGATGGATAGATAGATAGATAGATAGATAGATAGATAGATAGATAGATAGATATCCTCACTTGGGGTTGGGGAGGGCGTTCTGGTGACATAGTCCATAGTCCATTGTCCATTAAGATACTACCCCAAAGGCTGCACATCTCCAGCCGGTCAGATCTCCAGGGAGAAAGATGGGCAGTCTCCTCTCACTGCTCTTTGCAGCCTCCGGTGAGGCTCTTTCTGCAGCCTTTGCAGAAATCTGGTGGAGACTCTCTATGAGTTGTAACTGACACAGCAACAGTGCATGAGAGTGACAAGGATTTGGAACTGGACCCACCATAGGAAGCTCTGGTTGACTGTCATATTTTTTCAGCCCAGAGGTGTGGAAATGATGTTTAAGAGTCAGGAGTCATGAGTTCTCCTCGAGAATGTCTAATGGAATGAGAGATTCCATGATAATCTTTACAAAACTCTAAAAGCTTATGTGAGTCATGTGGATAACCATTGGATGTCACCATTTGTGTCTGCAGGTCTGTCTATAATCTAGTGATGCCGAGGGCACTTATTGTCACTATTTGGGGGTCTAATGAGGAAAGAAAGAGATAAACTTAATAAGCACATGAGGCTATTAAGCCAAATGAAAGCTGTAAGCCTGGTAAGCAACAGTCAAATGTAGATTTTTACAATAATTGAAATAGAGAACAATGGTGTAGGAATCAGGAAGGCACACAGCCTGTGGGCCTCAAACAGTCAAGGTCGGAACAATCAGCACGTTCACATCACAAGCAGCAATTTAGATTTGGCAAATGGCATCATCCGTAACATTAAATTAATGTTTTCAAGTCCAATTGTGTTAGTTATCCA
Source organism: Elephantulus edwardii (assembly GCF_000299155.1). Taxonomy (NCBI): domain Eukaryota; kingdom Metazoa; phylum Chordata; class Mammalia; order Macroscelidea; family Macroscelididae; genus Elephantulus; species Elephantulus edwardii. Next base: position 8,605,110 of record NW_006399841.1, on the reverse strand, counting down.
GGTTTGCTTTAATGTAATTTTAAAGGGTGTTTCGTTTGATGGTTGCATTAAAGCTATAAACAAAGGCACTTGTACTTCATTAGGTTGGTACATATTTAAGGATTGTTAATAAAAATAACCACATCAACTCTAGGGACACTATTATGTGTATTTATTGGCCCTATATAATATATAGTGACTTTAATTACGTAATGTGTAATGACATAATAGATATATACTGTGTGTGTATATGTGTGTTCTTTTCATTCTGTGCTCCACTACCAGACAAAAGATTTGCAAATCAAACCCATCACCACTGGAATCTTGCAAGACAGTTTGGAAGTCCGTTTCTGAAAGCCACATACTTGAAAACTCAGCCTGGCACCGTCACCTTCTAACACACGAGATTGCCACCACTCAAAATTGACCCAGTGACCACTAACAGCCACGGTGTAGCATGTTAGCTAATTTTGCAGTAGTCAGCAGTGAGCTGGGCTGCTAACCCGGAGGAGACATGAGTGCCGTGGTTCAAATCCACCAGAGGCACTATGGGAGAGAGTCGTCTTTTGTTTCAATTGATAGCCTCAGAAAGCGATAGAATGTTCCAGTGAGCCGGAGCTGACTGAACAGCCATCAAGTTTCAGTTTTGAGATTGAATCCACTATCAAGGACCCTGCATGGCAACACTTCACTCACATGCTTGGCTGATAATCAAAACGTCTTGAAGTTCAAGTCCACTCAGAGGCACTTCAGAATAAAGACTTTCAGAGTAATTTCTGAAAATGAGTTCTTGACAGCTCAGTGGAGGAGAGTTGATACACATCACCCAGAGCCAGGTCACGGGAGTTGGAATTGTTCTCAAGCAACTGGTGTGTGTGCTGTGTTGGGTCTGAGATGCTTTCTATGTGAGCGTATGTCGGGGTCTAGGATAATCTGGCAGAAGCTGTGGGTGCCTCAGAGGTTGAGGGTGGATTCTGCCTCATCGATTCATTAGAACAGAGCTGAGGGAACAGAGTCACTCTGTCCCTGGATGCTGAGGACGTGTCACTGTCCTTAACTATTCTGACAATGCCAATGACACTGAAGCTGAGGGACTGCTGCTTAATGAGTCTGAGAATTTTAATGGACTGCAGGCCCCCAATTGTACGAACATAAGAAGCTTAGCAATTTGGTATCTTCAGAATAATAGCATTTATTTTCTCCTTTAAATACTCCCAGGGAAATCTGAATAACATAGCAGCTTCTTCGGTGTAATAGCTTTGGTGGACTAATTTACAGGAACAGTAGAATTGCTCCTTAAAAATAATAAAAAAAAGAAGCTGCCAAGTTTTGATTAATGAGCCCACTAATAAATCATTAATCTTTTTAGCTCATAAGTGAGAGCAACAGTAGTCTGTTCCCTCCTCTGTATTACATTTCTTGATTCTCTTGCTAATATAGTGCCCATATATTATTATCAATTGAATATGCTCACCTCCATATAATTCAGTGTAATATGGAAACTTTAACCTACGATGAACATCATGGAGCAAATTCTAAACAATATTTATTCTTTTGTTAAGATTACTTAAGAACTATCCTCTCGAAATGTCTTACATTCCTTTATGTAATAATTATAGAAGTAGCAATGTGTAGTTGTAGTTATACTGTTTACTAGACACTTGACTAAATTTCTGGAATTCTTATAATAACTCTCTGAAGTCTATTAGCATTAGGTCAGACTCTCAGTTTAGGAAATTTGCTGAAAATGTTGTTGCAGTAGTTAGGTGCCATCGAGTCAAGTACGACCCTATGAACAGATTGGAGCCCTGTCCTATCCCGTGTCATCCTCACATCTCCTGAGACACTAGAGCCCCTTATGGCAGTCGCTGTGTCAGTGCACTTGGTTGAAGGTCTTTCTCTCCGTCACCGATCCTCTGCCTTTCCAAGTATCATGTCCCTCTCCAAGGAACAGCCCATCTGGCAACATACGCCGAGGATGTGAGGCGAAGCTCTGTCATCTTTGCCTCCAGGGAGCACTCTGGCTGCTCTTCCTCCAAGACAGATCTGTTTGTTCTTTGAGCGATTCTTTTTATCAGTCTTCTCCAACACCACATTCTCAGAAACAGAGACTGTTAAGAATTGCAATTCCATTACTGGGAATATACCCTAAAGAAACCATAACCGCCACCCAGGCAGATATAATGCACACCCATGTTTATTGCTGCTTTGTTTACAACAGCAAAGAGTTGGAAACAACTTAAGTGCCCATCAACGAATGAATGCAGAGAAGCTGTGGTATATTCACACAATGGAATACTGCACTGCATTGAAAAACAAGGAATTTATACAATATTATTCAAAATGGTGACCCTGGAGGACATTATGCTGAGTGAAATAGCTCACAAAAGGACAGGTGCTGCATAATGTCACTGTTGTACAACAGGACTGACATCGAGGTTGAAGTGAGACTGAGAAAAATTGGATAAATTATGTATGCTGCATTGAAACAGATGAGGGAGAGAATTATTTGAAAGCGATGTGTGATTGGGTATTATGGTTATGACAAGAGTCCAAAATGAAGGTTGCATGGTGGAGTGTACTTGGAGTGGTGCGTGGGAGGGGGGTGTATACCAATGAAATAATTTTTTTTTTTTTACTTTTCAAAGAGAAGAGTGGACTTGGGGAGGGGTGAGCAAGGAGAAAAATGGAGCAGTGAATGTATGAAAATACAAAATCTCTGTAAATGTTCATTAAAATTAATTTTAAAAAATAAAAAGAATTACTTAATGTTGTTGTTGTTGTTGACCATCTATTAGGAACCAAAACCCTCTAGCAGGTGTTCAGAGGAAGTAAATCACGTGGGATTTGCCCATCTTTCTCTGCAGAGAAGTTGGTGAATTTGAACCATTTGTCACTGAAGTGGTAGCTCAGCTCTTTACCACTAAGAAACCAGAGCTCCCCAGTAAATGCCACGTTGTGTACATCGAGTTGGAACTAACCTATATCTGACCCTTCAGGAGGTTTTCAGAGGCTGTAAATTACACAGGAGATGATTCATCTTTGTCCTGTGGAGCAGCTGGTGGATTTGAACCACATACCTTTGTGTTGGCAGCACAATTCCTTACCACTAAGTCACCGTCAATGTGAAGAATTGTCATGTCACTAATCCACTCAAGGATCATTCCCATGAAAAAACTTCTGAGACTTATTAAAATAAATCCCTATTTGCTGAAATATATAGATAATGACTTGACTTACAGATTAGTTTTCTGAAGAAGCCTTTCTAAATCTATTCTGATGGATGTCAAAGAATTCATTCTTTACTTTTAAAAGAAAAGATTCCACTTTTGTCTGTCTTCTTTTGTCAGTTTCTTTATAAAATTGACCTTTCATGTGTTTTTGGATATTAGAAGCATTACAGCATTACGTATAAACTTATAGATTTATCATACACACACACACACACACACAAGCACACACATATACGTCATCAGGAAAATCTGCTGTAAGGGACCTCTCCAGAGTGCTGAAGAGCAATGATGTCAATCTAGAGACAATCTAAAGTGTGTCTGATCCAGGCCATGGTCTTTATGATCACTTGTTATGCATCAGAGATCTGAACACTGATTGAGGATGATAGAAAAAGAATGGATGTCTTTGAGTTGTGGTGCTGGAGAACACTATTGAACATACCAAGAGATCTAACAGGTCTTTCCCGGAGATGGAGAAACCAAGCTGCTCTTTGTAAAGGCAGGGACTTTGTAGCTCTATCTCCCATACTATGGGAATGTTGACAGGAGGGACCTGTCCTTGGGGAAAGGACATCACACTTGGAATGGTGAAAAGACAGCTCAGGAGAGGAAGGCCCTGGAAGAGATGGATTGACAAAGTAACTGGGGTAATAACAGTAGTTGTGTCAGAGACAAGCTGGCTCAGGATAGAGCAGGGTTCACAGGTGTTGCGCACAGGGACTCTATAAGTTGTAGCCTACTCAATGGCACATAACAATAATGACACACATATGAATACATTCTCATGGGAGCACGTTTTTAAAGTGTGTGTAATAATAACTTGTAGTAATAACTCCATTTGTGGAGGTGTTGCATCAGCTGGGTGGTCCCTAAGAATAGAGATGAGATTTCTAGCTAGGAACTTACTCAAGAGTCTTACCTGTGGTGCCTGTCTTTGCTTCTCTTCACATCTCTCCTGGCGATCACTCATTGACCTGCCCTTGGATTATTCAGCAGCTTTAATGCACTTGCTTCCTTCTTCTGTAATTAAGCAGATGTTATGTAAACCCATCCTGCTTCTGCAGTTAGACAGAAGTTATGTAAATCAGTTTTGCATTTCAGTGATAAAACTAGCCCTTGTTGGCATTAAAACACACATGGTAGTGTTTTCTTTGCTGTTCTTCAGATTTTTAAAAAATGGCCACATCATTTTTTTTTTTTTTTATTTTCTGTAAACTCACAGGAAACCTTTTCTAGATTGGGTCTTCTTTCAAATCACCTATAGATTGTGCGTCTCATGGCTGTTACTTCCCTTGTCTTAAATACAGGCACTCCAGCGTCTGAGGGATAAGGAACTGCCACCACGGAGGTCCGTGCTCAACAGATCCATTTTCCTATGAAATCACTGCTTGACAATTTACAAGTAAATATAGATTCAAGAAAAACCGTAACGCAAAAGCAGTTGTGGTATACAACATGGTGGCTTTGCATATTTTATATACTAATATTTGAAAATGGATTCTAACATGAGAAAAGTTAAAAAGGAACCCTGTTGGTACAGTGGTTAAACACTCAGGTGCTCACTGAGGTGTTAGTGGTGTGAACCCAACAGCTAGTCCCTAAAAGAACAATGTGGCTCTCAACGACCCTACAAATCTCTGTGGAAACCGTGTGGAGCAGATCGATTCACCCTAGAGGATCACTTTGATGGCAATGGATTTAGAACTTTTCAGATACAACTTAAGGAAGATAAACCATATTTGTGTAACTTGGGAAACTTGATTGCTCTAAGCTGGCAAAGAAAACTTAATATGTGGTCCTTTTTTGCGGCCTCATTTCCCCTGTAAGGTTCAATGACTCCAGTTCTCAATAACTTGAATTGCACTGCTGAGTAGCTTTACGTGTTGAACAGTTCCATTCCCCACTAGGTAGCTCCTTCACCTTTAGCTCTTAGAAAAAGTGATGGATATGCCATAAATACAATAATTTTAATATGGGGAGACAAAGGACTCCAACCATCACCATACAAAAGATGCTGTCTGCTGTCAGAGACCTCTCCAAAGTACTAAAGAGCAATGATGTTAGTCTGGAGACTAAGGTGCACCTGGTCCAGGCCATAGTCTTTGCAATTCCTGTGTGTCAGAAAGCTGGACAGTGGCTAGGAATGAGAGGAGAATTGATGTCTTTGAGCTGTGGTGCTGGAGAAGAGTATTGAATATACCATGGACTGCTAGGAGAACAAACAGGCTCATCCTAGAGAGGTTGAAACTAGGCTGCTCCTTGGAGGCAAGGATCCTGAGCTCCATCTGACATACTTTGGACATGTTTCAAGGTGGGATCAGTCCTTGGAGAGGGTAATCATGCGTGGGAGTGTGGAGGGGAACAGTCTCAATGAGATGGATTGACTCAGTGACTGGGATAATGGGGGTTGATGTGTCAGAGACAATCAGATTGGCACAGGACAGAGCAGAGTTTAGGGCTGTTGGACATAGGATTGCTATGAATTGAAGGCAGCTCGACAGCACAGAATAACAACATGCTGTAACAATAAATCCATATGAATGGATAATAGAGCCAATAGGTACCAAAGGTATAGAACCTTCTTAATTATGATGAATACCCTGAGGAAATGACTTCCCAGTCCTCAGGATTCAGAACTGTAACCTCAAGAGTCAGCAAGGTCCCATGTCATAACATAGCCCAGAAAGACCATCATCATCTTATTTTGGTAAGTGTTGCTGGTGTCTTCTTCCCCAAAACAAAGAATCATGTACAAAATCAAAGATACAGAGAAACAACTACCCCAAAGCATGAATGGATCGATGAACTTTAACCTCTGCTATGACAAGAACAGCACGGGACAGCTTGCTTTCTGACTCCCCTAAAAGGGATCGCAGTGGAGGTAAACATTGTTTTGTCACATGAATCCTATTGCAGAACTCCAGGTGTTGAAATTGGTGTGTTGCTCTGAGGTTAAGGTCATTTACCTAGAATGTAATGGCATTGGTCATCTTGAGTCCCAGTCTTTGTGTATAACATGTTTTACAGCTCAGTGACTCATTTCAATGAACGTACCAAAGAGGGATGTGGAATCTTAGCTATTGAGAACAGTTTTATTCTAGGCTGAAATAGAGATGGACACATAATTTACATCTGTTTTATATTTATATGCTCTGGAATTTCATGAAAAATAATTAAAAGCCTATTATAGTAAACATAAAAAGTGTATCGCGATGGGAAAGTCTGCTGTTAGGGACCTCTCTAAAGTACTCAGGAGCAACAGTGTCTCTCTGGAGACTAAGGTGCGCCTGATACAGGCCATGGTATTTGCAATCAGAGAGTTGGACAATGACTAGGGAGGACAGAAGGAGAGTGGATGCTTTTGAGCTGTGGTGCTGGAGAAGAGTACTGAATGTACCATGGACTGCCAGGAAAACAAACAGATTCATCTTGGAGAGGATTAAACCAAGCTACTCCTTGGAGGCAAGGATTCTGGGGCTTCATCTGACATACTTTGGACATGTTGCCAGGAGGGACGGGTCCTTGGAGAGGGACATCATGCTTGGGAGGGTGGAAGGGCGGCGCAAGAGGGGAAGACCCTCTATGAGATGGATTGATTCGGTGACTGGGGTAATCGGGATGGGTGTGTCAGAGGCAGTGTGGTTGGCGCAGGAAAGAGCAGGGTTTAGGGCTGTTGTACATAGGGTCGCCTAGAGTCGCAAACGACTCGACGGCACATAACAACAACAACAAGGGCCTTAGTGATATAAGTGCTCAGCTACTAATTCTGTTGCAGACCAAGGGTAAAGTACTTTTATAATTATTATTAATGGGACAGACAACCAGAATGAGACAAAACAGCCAGCAGTTCCAATGACTAAAGCGCCTGTGTTCCAGTTTCCCTTTATCTTTTTTGAAGATTATCAGGAAGTAAATCACAAAGAAAATTCAAAGCAAATGGAGCCAAGGGAGGGGAGGGGTCAGCAAATACAATGCAAGAATCTCCTAAACCCTTAAGGATTGCCTTCGTGCCTCAAGGTGAACTCCAGTTTGTACCTCACCTCCTGCACATCCTGAAATAGCATTCGATTTATTACAAATATTGAGTATTGGCTTCCCATATTCTCAAAGATCAGTAGTTTGAACCCATCAGCTGCTTCATGGAGGAAAAGTGTCAGTCTGTTTCCATAAAACTTAACCAATGTGGAAACTACAAAGAATAGTTATACTCTGACCTTTAGGGTCGCTATAGACAGCAATCAAATTGCTATTCATGCCCTTTTGATAATTCCACAATTGCTCATGTGGAGAAAGATGTCAAGGGAAGCCGGGAATCCTATTTGGCTACTCATTAGAGGACCGGAGGCAGTGCCAGTCCAGTCATGGAAGCCTTTGCCACCATTCGCTGTACATCTAGACTTCATACTGCTCTTCTAGATTGGTATTGAAATTGAAGCTGGTCACAAGCTTGAAGAAACAGCACAGGTGATGGTGTCCAGGTGGTCTGGAAGGCCAGGTGTGGTTTCATGTTCACGTTCTTCGGAGTTTTTTAAACAGTGTCCAACTCACCCAGTGGACCTTGAGGATGTTGACTCCAATTGCCAATGTGTTGCTCGTATTAAATCTGTAGTAATTAAATGGTTTTTTGAGAGTCCACCTCTCCCTTAGGGAAATTGTAGTTATCGGTGCCTTAGGAGAAATCAATATCGCTCTACTCTCGGCACACAAAACTCGCTGTTATAGTTGGCTGCTGTATTGTCAGATTTAAACACATTGTAAGCCCAAGTGACTGCATAGAACTGAACTGCCCCATCACCTTTTCTTGGCTATAATCTTGATGGGAGCAGATACCCAAGTCTTTTCTCTTGTGTAGTTATTTTATGAGTTCAAATCGTCATCCTTTCTGATAACACCTGAGAGTTTAACCATCACACCACCTGGCCTCTTCATACAGAAGTACGGAAGGAAATTATAAGAACAAGATATGAAATAAATGAGATAGAAAATAGAAAAACAATTGAAACACTAAGACCAAGAGCTGTTTTCTTGAAAGGGCCAATAACATTGACAAATCATTAGCAAACTTAACAAACAAGGAGAAAAAAGGAGAAGACACAAATAACTCGATTAAAGAATGATACAGGTGATATCACAACAAAAGCAGAGGAAATTAAATCTACAATATTGTAATATTATGAAAAACTATACCCTGATAGATTTGGAAACTTAGAGGAGATGGGCAAATTCCTTGAAATTCATGCCCTACCCAGTTTGACACGGTCAGATGTAGAACACTTGAACAGACCCATCACAAAAGAAGAAATTGAGCAGGTCATAAAAAGAAGTCCTGGACCAGATGGCTTCATGGCTGGATTCTACCAAATATTCAGAGATTTCTCACCAATCCAACTTAAGTTACTTCAAAATAGAGAAAAAGAAGAAACAGAAGTACAGACAGGACAACCATTGACACTCTTCCCCTGGAGGAAGAAGGCTTTTGAAAACACAGATGCCACTTTTATTATTTAGCAAGGATGACAGAAGTCAACACACACGGCACACTTTAGGTTTGAAATCTGACTCTGTGGCAGTCCTTTCTCGTGTCTCCCTTTGGCTTTAACTTCCTGTGAATGCTTCTGGAGCACCTGTCTTAGAGTTATGGTCGTTACGAATATTGAATTGCTTCTGACTCTGGAGAACCACCTGTATAGAACTGGAGGGCTGTATCCACAGGCTTTTTCATTGGCTGTCTTTTAGAGCGTGGACTTTTTCTAGTCTGTCTTCTTGTTGTTGAGTCATATCAAGTTGGAATGAACCCATAGCTGACCCTATGACAGGTTCCCAGAGGCACTTAATCACACAGTAGGAGGTTGCCCATCTTTCTTCTGCAGAGCAACTGGTAGATTCGAACTAAATGACTTCGGAATTGCAGCACAGCTTCTTACCACTAGGCCACCAGCGCTCCCTAAAGACTGTCTTAGTCCAGCATCCCCTGAAACTTGTTCAGTGTCATAGAAACAAGTCAGATGGATGGGGACTGCATTTAATAAGAACTTGCTAAGAACTGAACAGGGTTTCTGCCTGAAAACTGAGAATTTTACCTGTGAACCACAAAGCCATACACCTCTGAGGCCAGAAGATGCTGAAGCCAGCTGTGAAGATCAGAGTTTCTAAAGAGCTGAATTTTTTACACCATAATGCAAATTAGACAAAATTAACATA
>NW_006399841.1:8587678-8595597 GCF_000299155.1 Elephantulus edwardii | reverse complement strand
TATATGTATGATATTGAAGTAAACAGAACCAAAACAGTAGGCTTCTCTGTGCTTTAATTCCTTTACTGTGAATGAAATATGCTGATAATATCACCAAAAATGTGAGATTGCCTTTCTAAAAAGTTAGTGATAAATTCATTCCAGATAATGTGATGCCTTTGGGGCAGCTTGTTAACGTGGGAGGCACTGTCTGTTTCCATTTTCAGGGTGAGACAAACAGTTTTTATTATAACCTGTTCTAAAAGTGCATTTAAAATAGCCCATTTCATTAAAAAACACACACATTGCTGCTCTATTTCTCATTGATTTTTTTTCCCTACGCACGAAATCCTCTATTTATAAGTTATCCCTATGATTAGTGTCAAACAAAACTGTAAACAAAACTAAAAACCTCAAACTCAAGACTTGAGAGTTGATCCTGACTCATAATCACCCTTCATCAGGTTTCTGAGGCCATAAGAGACTGCCCTTCGCTCCCCCCGAGTTATTACAAAGTCTCTGAGTTACCAGTACAGCGTACTGTGAATTACACACTACAGCTTCTTACAGTTAACGTAGGAGAAAGAGGTTTAAATTACGGGCCAGAAAAGAATTTTACTATGTAAAGGAATCCACTCACTGGCCATTGTGTCATAAATTCAATTTGTTGTTATTAAGTGCCATTGAGTTGAGTACTACTCATTGTAACTCTCTAAACAGCACATCTGACTTCTGTTCTATCCGGTGTCACCCTCATCATCTTTTACATATTTGAGCCCATTGCTGTTATCACTGTGTCAGTCCATCTCCTTGGACGTCTTCCTTTCTTTCACAGATCCTCTGTCTTTCCAAGCATCATGTCCCTCTCCAAGAAATAGCCTCTCCTAGCAACATACCCAAAGTACACGGATCAAACCTTACTAGCCTTGCTTCCAAGGAGCACTCTGGGTTCACTTTCTCCCATACATATATGTTCTTTTGACAGTTCAGGGGATATTCAATACTTTTTCTCCATCACCACAGCTTAATGACATCAATTCTTCTCCTGTCATCCTCATTCGTTGTCTGTCTCTCAGATGCATAACAGATGACTGGGAAGTCTATGGCTTGAAAAAGGTAGTACACCTTAGGTTTTTAGACTGGCATTGCTGTTCTTCAGAACTTTGGATAGATTCCTAAAGGCAGCCTTTCCCAAGGCTATACTTCAGATCTCCCGACTATGCTTCCGTGTTGATTGATTGAATGTCATCTCCCAGAATGTGTATTAGTAGAGCAAGGTCATGATTCTTAGTTGTCTGGCAGTTGTGTAACGATGTAATCACTTCCCTCTATGTGATCTGCTATTGTTAATCAGCAACTGAATGAAGTCTACTTATGGTAAGATCCTGTATTTATCTTCAGCACTCATTCCTGAAATAAAGAAAGCAAAATTTCCCTGGTGTGTAACTTTTATCTTAAAAGATATAAAAGGAGAGAGAATCTAGCTTAAAATAAGGCTGTTTTCACTCATTGTCATTAAAGAGGGGTCAATTCATAACTAACCCCCCCTTTCCCCCCCATAGGGTTTTCTGAGGTTGCAGGTCACACGGGAGGAGATTGCTCATCTTTCTCCTCTCTGGCCTCAGGGGGATGCGATCCACCAGAAAGGTGCCCCTTTTGTGTTAGACCCTCTCTGTGGACTGTGCCACCAGATCTTCTACCATCAAGAAAGAAGAGCCGGGAGCAGAGGCCTTTCTTTGGACCTAAGATCTCCTGTACCTAAGACCACCTAGACCCAGACATAGACACTTGGAAATGTTCAGGAAACCCTGAGACCATTCTTCCTGGACCCACAGAGAAAAAGAAAGGCTTCCTACACTGCTGGCACCTGAATTAGGACTCCTAGCCTCCTAAATTCTGCCTGATGAAGCCATTCACTTGTGGTGTGTCAGTTATAGTAGCTGTCGAGAACTAAAACACCATGATAAATGTCTTACTAAGTCTCAGGACCAATTTTCTTATCTATATACTGTTGTTGTGTGGTGTGTCTTCCAGAAGGAACTGACATAGTAGCTGACACTCCAGCAGGTTTTCAAAGGCAATTAATCCCATGGAAAGAGATTGTCCAACTCTCTCGCTAGTGGGTTCATACCATGTGCCTTAGGGATTGCAGCATAACTTCTTACCATTAGGCCACCAGAGCTCCCTATCTATAGACTATTGTTGTTATGTATCCTGGAATTGGAACCGCCCCCTAGCTGCTCCTCTAGTGGGTTTTCAGAGGCAGTTAGTTAATTGTATGGAAGGAGGTTGCTCATCTTTCTTCTGTGAAGCAGCTGGTGGCCTTTGGGATTGCAGCGTAAAGACTCATAAATCTACCTATCTATGCACTTCATAGAGTTGTTATAAAAGACCAGAGAAAATAAAATAACTTTTAAGCATTCTGAGGGCTATAAAACTTTACTCTTTAAAAGGTAATAGTATTCTTTTCTGTCAGCTTGAATTTCCTTCTCTATGTGTTTTTAAATATTTGTAGTGAAGCTTGATTTTGAGCTATTTTACCCCTTTAGGATATTTCTGGATGTTTTGTCAGTACTGTTCAGCAATGTTTACCTTAACACTGCAAAATGAGTATAATAACTAAATTTGGTTATATGGAATTTTATTAAAGGCGTTCTTGGTACTATATAAAGAAAATTGAAAGTCTACTGTTATCCACAGGTACTGAGGGAGATAAAAATAAGCATGTAAGACTATTAAAACAGTACTACTTATAGTTCATTCCATCAACTGTTTTCTGTAACACCATTGGTAAACAGTTTAGAGTGCATTTAAACTTTTAATAATAATTTTACTTTAACATAACACCAGATCTAATATGTTTGCTTAATGCAGTAATAAAAAAATTAGGGCTTATATTTTGCAAATATTTTTTTCTTTGCTCTTAGCTCATTTGTATTGTCAATTGTAAAATATTGGTCATGCCTATGGAAAGAAAATCTTGGTCCTAAGAACAGGTAACTTGAAAAGGATTGTTCAGTACCATCTCTACTTAATGCCCATAACTGTTTCCTGAACATTCAAATGTGTTCTCCTGAAATGTAACCATTATTACACTGCTATTAAGTTTGAAATAGTGTTCTTTTGACAGTTTTTGGAGATTCTTATTTAGATGATGATGATAATAATAATAATAATAATAATGCATAGCTAAGAAATAAGGGCCCAGATATATCTTTTGACCTAGATTTGGGTTACAATTTTGTCCTATCCGTAAACACGTTTGCTTAGCCCTCTTGAAGTATTCTGAAGTTCTTAAGTTGTTTTAAATTGCTAAGTAGCAAATGGGTGACAGTACATCTTAGGTTGGCTGTTTACATATGCAAAGGAACCTGAGGAAATGGAGGCCTTTTGAAGGAAAACAACATTATTTGCATATTCTTTCCTGAAAGGCTAGCTCTCTGCTCACTTGAACAAAGGAAAAGATACTTGTCTCTGCTAGGGTTTGTTGGTTGTTTTGTTTTGTGGGGTTTTTTTTGTTTGTTTGTTTTGTTGTTGTTGTTGTTTTATGCGCTCCAGACAAAGCTAAATAATAAATCAAGAAACTCATGTACAGATGAAAAGATGGAGAATCAGATCAAATGGTGGGTTCGCTTACAATGACACAGTCAATTAAGTAGAATAGATGTAGGAATTATCCTTGTATACTTTTACAAAGCAGTCTATGCCCTAACGGCTTCATTTAGTGGCTCTGTGTAGAGTACTAAACAGAATTCATGCTAACTGCTGCTGACCAGATCCCTGCTCATGGTAATCCCCCCTCATCCTAACCAGAGCAGATAAACTCATCTCTTCCTGCAAAGTAGCTGCTGACGTGTTCCAGACAAGGGCCTTTGGTTTAGCAAGCCAGCATGTAATCTACTATACTACTAGAGACAGAAACTCTTTTTTTCATAGCCTTAAATATATTGGTAAGATTGACTGATAGTAGGCAAAGGAGAATAGAGCCCAGAATTCACAAATTGTTGTTGCTGATTGCCTTCATGTCAAGCATGACTCGTAGTGACCCTAAGAACAAAAGGCCTGAAGCCCTTCTACAACTACTGACATTTATCAAAGATCATAGAGGTTCTGGAGACATGTTATTTAGGAAGTGGATGCCACTCCTGCTTCCAAACCTGCCATAGTATGTTATTGTTTTTATGTGCCATTGAGTTGCCTGTGATGCATAGCGACTCTATGTACAGCAGCTCGGAACCCTTCCCTGTCCTGAGCCAGTCTCACTAATTCTGACACACCAACCCCAGTTGCCCCAGTTACTGTATAAATGCATCTCATCTGGGGTATCCTTCTACTGTGCTGTCCGCCCACCCTTCCAAGCATGATGTCCTTCTCCAAAGACTGATATCTCCTGTCCACGTGCCCAAAGTAAGTGAGGCAGAGCTTCAAAATCTTAGCCTCCAAGGAGAGACTTGGTTTCACACTCTCCAGTACAGACCTATTTGTTTTCTTGTCAGTCCTTGGTGTGTTCAAGACTCTTTTCCACCACCACAACCCGAAGGCATTTATTATTTTTCTGTCATCCTTAGTCATTGTCCAAGTATTTGAAGCATAACGAGTAATTGAGAAGACCATGGCCTGGATTAGGCACACTTTGTATCTAGACTGACATCGATGCTCTTCAGCATTCTGGAGAGGTCCATGACAGCAGATTTTCCCAACGCAATTCGTCTTTTGATTTCCTGACAGCTGATGTTAGGGTGTTGATTGTAGATCCCAGCAAGCTGTAATTGTTAACAACCTCAATCTCTTCTCCATCTAATATGGTGCTGCCAATTGTCCCAGTGGTGATGATCTTTGTCTTCTTGGTGTAAAGCTTCAATCCACATTGAAGACTACAGTCCTTGACTTTTTGCAGCAAGTGTTTCAGGTCTTCTTCAGTTTCAGCATGCTGGGTTGTGTCATCTGCATAAGGGAAGTTGTTAATGAGTCTTCCTCCAATCTTGATGCCACACTGCTCCTCATAAAGCCCTATTTCCTGAATGGCCTGTTCTGCATACAAACTGAAAAGGTACAGGAACAGGATGCATCCCTGATGCATTCCTTTCCTGATTTTGAATCATGCAGTGCTTCCTTGCTCTGTTTTGAAGACTGCTTCTTGGTCCAAGTAGAGGTTTCATATAAGCACGATCAAGTATTCTGAAATTCCCATTTTGCTAAAGTTAACTACAATTTATTGATCCACACAGTCAAATGCCTTTGCATAGTCAATGAAATACAGATAGACATTCTTCTGGTACTTTCTGCTCTCTGCCAAGAGTCCTCTGACATTGACAATAATGTCCCTCATGCCACAACTTCTTCTAAACCCAGCCTGTATTTCTGGTAGTTCTCTGTCAATGTACTGTTCAAATCTTGTCTGGATAATCTTCAAGAGGATTTTGCTAGTGTGTGACATTGTTCAATAATATTTGTTAATAAAATATACCTTTAAACCACACCTGTTGCTGCTTGTCATTGGACTTGAAGAAAATAGACTGGTGATTTAGACAACTGGGCCAAATGAAAAAGTACATGCATTCGATTTCTGGCCTCTTCCTAACTGATGGGTGACCCTGAGTAAGTCATAGCCTATCCTATGTTGTTGTTAAGTGTTGTCCGAGTCCTAGACAGCTGATAGTGACCTTATGAATGAAAGACCTGAACACTTGTGTAAATTTCATCCTTTCTCTAAATTCATAGCGTTTCCAGAGGCAAGCTATTTGGGAAGTATATGTTACTCCTGCTTCCAAGCCTGTTTTAATCTAGGAGCTCCACCAAACACTGTCCATCATGAATAACCATGATCACATCAGTGACACAGTGTTTAGCATCACAGCAACCACGAGTTCCATCTGTACAGCAAACAGATCAGTACTATACCACTTAGAAGAATGTTGGATCAAAAAGAATTTCAACCAGGCCTGAAGGCCACAGCTTGAAATCACCCACCTTTGGCTTGGTAGCATAACTTTCTATCCACTAGGCCAACAGAGCTCTCTCTATGACTCACAGCAATTCTATGAACAACAGATCTAACCCTCGTCCTATCCTATGCCAGCCCCACAATCTGAGACACACTCAAGATCATTACTATGTTGTTGTTGTTGTTGATTGCCATTGAGTCAAACACGACTCAGAGCGACCCTGTATGAACAAAAGACCTAATGCATTTCCATAACTATCATCATTTCACCAAGTTCATAGAGTTTCCAGAGGCATGTGGTTTAGGAAGTGGATGCCACTCCTGCTTCTATTGTCTTGAGTATCTTCTTTTCTTCTCTAGTCTATCATACAACTCTGTACTTTTCATCTGGTAGCTTAATATTAAGGAGTTGCTCTGCCAAGTCAATGGCACAGGGTTCAAATCCACCAGCTGTTCTGTGGAAGAAAGATAGCCGGTCTTCTCGTGTGGGATTAATTGCCTCTGAAAACCTGTTACTTAAGAGTTGGTTCTGACTAGCCAGTGGTAACAACACAAGCAATGAGTGATCAGATAGGACAAGATGCTGCCTTGGGTCCACTGCGGAGCTAATGCGCATGAGTATTTAAGTGGACAATGATTTAAAAAACAAATTGGTTGGATTGTCCTTATCCTATGAGCAATCATTCTGAAACATTTTGGATTCACAAGGTCAGTGACATCACTTACATAAACCAGATACGTTAATACAGTTTAAAAAGGAAAATGCAGATGTACGTGCTATTTTACATTCTCTGTTTCATACAGAAGTTACACGCTCTTGTCAAGGCAGCCAGGATAATGAAGAATAATTCTGTATTTCAAAGAGCAGAATTGATAAATAACAATGCCCTGACACTTAACAAAAACAACATGGATGAATTATATTCTCACTGCAAATGCAAATTAAGCAATAGTATCACCCGGTGCTCCGTTGTCACTGTGAATAAAAATGTAGCAAGTGGCCTTGCCATGTGATTATTGTACATCATTGTGGGGAACTGATGTGCATTCCTTGCTTAGGGACTTTGGGAAAGGACTCAAATTAGGATAAACTAGTATATTGCAATATGAATTGTATCTTAACATCAAGAAAACAAAGGTTCTCATAATTTCATCTTGTTTGGATCCATATCAACACTCTTGGCACCAGCGATCAGAAAATCAAAAGGCCAGTTGCATTGGGAAATTTTGCTGTCAAGGAGCTCTCCAGAGTGTTAAAGAACAAGGATGTCAGTCTAGAGACTAAGGTGTGTCTAGGACGTGGTCTTCTCAATTACTTGCTATGCATCAGAGAGTTGGATAATGAATAAGGATGACAGAAGAGCTGATGTCTCTTAGTTGTGGTCCTGGAGAAGATTATTGAACATACCATGGACTGCCAAGAGAACAAACAAGTCTATCCGAGAGAGGTTGAAATCCGGCCACTCTTTGGAAGCTAGGATTTAGAAACGCCATCTCACATATATTGCCGGGAGGGACCAGTCCTTGGAGAAGGACATCATGTTTGGAAGCATGGAGGGACAGCTCAGAAATTACAGATCCTGGATGAGGTGAATTGACACAGTGACTGTGGCAATGGGGGCAGGTATGTCAGAGACAGCAAGATTGGCTCAGGATAGAACAGGGTTCTGAGCCCTGAAGAGAGAGTTCATAAGGTTGTAGTCAATTTGAGGGCACTTAATAACAACAACAACAACAATAACAGTGTACTGCTATGTAGAGAAAATAATGACTTCTGTACATACAGTATGCTGGGGGAACAGAGGTTGCGTGCAGTTGTCAATCTCGGTTGAGGGCTGAGGTTTAGAGAATGCTGGACCATTCCCAGCTCACTCCTGGAACCACCAGAGCTGAAGGTTCACTCAAGAGCAAGCTGTGAAATGTGGCAGACAGTGAGGTGTGTGCCTGAGTAGAGAATGGAGTTTAGGATCTGCCAAACAGCGTTGTTGTTGTTGTT
>NW_006399841.1:8573287-8587528 GCF_000299155.1 Elephantulus edwardii | reverse complement strand
ATTTACTGTACAGAGGTAACTCTTGGTTGCTGTGAAGCTGAACACTGTGACAATGATGTATCAAATACAATAATGGTTACCAATGGTGGGCAGTGTTTGGTGGAGCTCCCCAATTAAAACAAGCTTGGAAGCAGGAGCAGCATCCGCTTCCAAAATAGCTTGTCTCAGAAACTCTATGAATGTGGAGAAATGATGAAAGTTATACAGGTGCCCAGGTCTTTCGTTCATAGGGTCACTATGAGTCATCTATGACTTGACAGCACTTAACAACAACACAACAATGATCACAGCATAAGAAACTTTTTTTCTTTTTCTGTTCCCTTTCAGTCCAGATTTTGTTCCAGAAGGAAACTTCAGTGTGGTTCTAGTCCAAGTCTAACATCTCTCTTACTTGCAAATGAGTTTTCTCACAACGAGAAAGTCAACCAGGAGATTCAAAGCCTTCTGGGTATCCCTCCCCTCCCTACTCCCACACAGAAGGGGGAAAGGAAAGAAAACATCTAGCTATCATTTTAAAACCTCGATTTGTTCACTCTTTATACAGTCGTCTTTTCTTCAATACAAGCAACACTGGCTTTCTAGTAATGTTGGAAACGTTGTGTTTTCTTCTAAAGAACATTTGTTTGCTTCACACAATATGTAGATTTAAAGAAATCTTATCTACCAAATCATAGCCTGTAGCTGGCAAGAGTTACTAGGATGCTACGTAGATGATTAAAGCCTGGAAAACATCAGACTGGTGGAAAATACACTGAGTGAGATGACAAGAAACTTGATTGCTAAATCGAATTCTCATCCTGTCACTAATTATTGGCTTGTTCTTGTTCAAGATGATGAATCTGTCATGCCTTCATTTCCTCATTATCCAATAAGTGTACTAATATTTGCCAAGCTACCTTTCAAGTGATGATGTGAGATTAAAGTTAAATGATGGATAGTGAAGTCCTAGAAAAGTTGAAAATTGTATGTACATAAATTTCCTTATTATGTATTTGAAATCACTCTTCTCCCTCTCTCTCTCTTTTTTTTTACTCTCCTAGCCCAAAATACAAGATTAAAATCACTTAAGAAGGATGGTATTATGTTTGTTTTCTTGCTGAGATCTTGCCCCAGAGAGGGGGTGTGTGTAAGAGAGAGAGATTGTCTTCAACGACACTGTTTGGAGATTTTATTCTTCCTAAATACAAAGCTGCGGTTGTCTTGTTCAGATTTATTGTATCCATTTACTTTCACTATTTTCTTCAGTGATAAAGATGAGAAGCTTTAAAATTCAATTATGTTTTTTTTAAAATGAACCTCAGTGTACATTTTATTCATCTTAAGCTTAATAAAAAATATTATGATCTGCCTATAGATTTGGAGATGCTAAAAATAATGGAATTTAGCTGCATACCAAAGCTGACACTTAATCTGAATTAATATTGGAAGCTTGTTTATTGTATATTTTTATTGCACTTAAAACCTTGAATTTTCACTGTAATACAACTCCTCACAAAAGAGAGCTGCCTGTTACATAATGTGATTTTCTACAGACTTCAGAATGCCTTGTTTTCTAATGTTTTTCTTTTTTTTAAAGTAAAAATGCTGTTTGGGTTTAATATAGTGATTTAGTAAAATATCAGATATAGTTTATTGTCAGTTAATGAATCATCAAATTTAGTACTGTATTTTGAGTCAAGCATGCACATTAATTTCTGACTTGTCAGTTCATTGTATAAAATATATCCAGGTACATATAAGCATAGGCGATCCCTCCCAGGTTGCCACCTCTGTAAAACCTATAATATTAACTATTTGAGGTACACACAGTGGTTCCTAATAACTAATGGATGCTACTCTGTGATGTGCACCAAAACATCATTACCGTCATTATTATTGTTATAGTAGTATTATGTTAGACATGTTTTAGTGTCTCAAGGGTGTCTTTAAGTGCTTTTATTCATCGAAAAGTAGACTTAGGCAAACATTTCAATAACTGGCTCTTTGACTTAAAGACAGACTTGGAAACGGATCTCATTGGTAATCCAGGGACTGGATGTGAGCAATTGTGGTTTCATTTTCATGCCATTAAGCAAAGCCTATTTAAGCGCTGCTGCTGCTACTGCAGAATTAGGAACTCTAGACACCCTCTCCTCATTCCTATATAAATATTCATGCAGGGAGTACAGTAGTGATCCTTAAACTTGAATGGTCATCAGAAGCACCTCTGGAGAGCTTGTCAAAACTCTCCAGATTGCGGGGCCCCATCCACAGTTTGTGATTCTGCAGGGCTGGAAGGGAGCCAGAACATTTACATTTCTAGCAGATTCTCAGTGGTGCCAAAGAGGTGTAGGTCTAGTGGGAGGCTGGACAGCAGAGTGGGAAAGGCGCGAATTTTGGAGATGGATACAGATGTCAGCACTGGTTTTGAAGCTTGATAGCTATGGACCTTGGACAAGCGAGAGACCAGCTTTACCATTTGTAAAATAACAAGTAATGTTTTCTGGGCATATTGATTGGACTGTGGTAGTTGTTAGGGGCTGTCAATTCAAGTACAAGTCACAATGACCCTGTGAACAAAAGACCTTACTTCTCTCCTATCCCGTGACACCCTCATCATCTCTGATACACTTGATAAAGTGCTGAGAGCAATACAATGAGTACACACTGAGCAGAACATTGCTAACTAGTGTGAAACCAAGTCTCTCCTTGGAGGGTGGGATTTTGAAGCTCCGCCTCGCGTACTCTGGACATGTGGCCAGGAGACATCGGTCCTTGGAGAAGGAAGGGTGGATGGACAGCACAGGAGTGGAAGACCCCGGATGAGATGGATTGATACAGTGACTGGAGCAATGGGGGCAGTTGTGTTGCATTTGTGAGACTGGCTCAGGACAGGGAAGGGTTCCGAGCTGCTGTACATAGGGTCGCTATACATCACAGGCAATTCAATGGCACCTAAAAACACTAACTATGACAGGTGTGGAAGCAGGAGTGGCATCCACTTCCTAAACAACTTGCCTCCGGAAACTCTATGGACTTTGATAAATGTCGATAGTTGTAGAGGGGCTTCAGGCCTTTTGTTCATAGGGTCGCTATGAGTCATGCTTGACTTGAAGACAATCAAGAACAAGTGGGGATTGTGGTCAACAGAATCGGTTGCAGAAACAGTATTTAATGTTAGCCGAGAAGAAAATACACATTAACCTGATTTAATCACATTCGTTTTATTAGCTTTTTCTGGAATAGGCTGAGCAGAGAGCCCTTCCCTCTTGGAAATGATTCCTTCCGTGAGAAACATTCTGAGCAAGAAGAAAAGTCAATGAAAAGAAGCGTGTGTCCCTGGGGGATGCACGTTTAAGAGCTTGTTGGGGAATGGAACTGAGATTACGGTTGAAGCAAATGTTTGTGAAATAAGTTTCTTAATGTTCAGAATAAACTACTTTTTTTGTTTCTTCTCTCCCTTCCCTTAGCAACAAGAACAAGACCCCACCAACCTGTACATCTCAAATCTCCCCATTTCCATGGACGAGCAGGAACTTGAGAATATGCTGAAGCCCTTTGGACATGTCATCTCCACCAGAATACTGAGAGACGCTAACGGAGTCAGCAGAGGTGTTGGCTTTGCCAGGTAAACCGTTTGCTCTGTTTGTCGTCAGTCCCCATGGTTCTCTTCGCATTGCATTTGTGTCTTGTAGTGGAACCCAGAATGAGAAGATGCGGGAGGCCGAAACACACTTTATCAAAGCATCTCTCTTTCGATCACTCCCTGCTTCCAGCCAAAGAATTCCAGAGTAATTGCAACGACATTGCACTTGCTGAAATATGTCCGTAGAATGTTTCTATGCATCTTGAGTCATAATGAGATGCACACTCGGTTGCTAGGTCCCTCTGTGTCTGTAGATCAACCAAATCAGACGCTGCCAGTTTCTGCAGGGGAGAATGAGTGCTCAGAACCTCAAAGCAGAAGGGCCCAGGTGGTGAACAAAGCATCCAAATGTTTTCACATGGCTTTACCAGGAAGAGAGGTGATGGGATTTCTCAGCATGGAGAAGAGGGGAGAGATTTAGCGAAACATGAAGCATGTGGAAGTCCCAAGGAACCCAGACATATAAGAGGAGGTCAAGGGGGCTATTTGCATTTAAGAGGTTCTCACTGTGTGTTGTGTTTGATATTTTAGGCAAGCAAATTCCTTGTCTCTCATTGTTGGGGGGAAAAAAGAGGAGTTTTCATTTTCACTTTAAGGGAATGTTTACAAAAGATAGTCGTGCCAGGAATGAAGTTAAAATGGTTATACCTGCTGTGCTTCCATAAAAAACTAAGCTCTGTGAGAAAGAAGCAAATCAAAAGCCTGGGTCCAGGGTTCGTGGATGCTTATGTCCAGCTGACTCCCCATGTTTGTTTGCTGTAGATAGTTTGTCTGTCTAGAATCCATGGATGTAGGAAACCATTACAAACTGCCTTCCGTGAACTTACCTTCAAGGGGCTTCATTTGTATTCTAAATGCCAACTTATGTCTAACCTGATGTCCTTGAAGTCAAGGACCATGTCTTGAAATCCATTTCATTCTCTAGCATTGGGTGCCCTGGTGGCTTATTGGTAAGGAATTTTACTGACAATATAAAAGTATGCAGTTCAAATCTACCAGGTGCTCCACAGGAGAAATATGGGCGATCTCCTGTGCTATTGGCTGGCTAAAAACCCACTGGAGGGTTAGCTCCCAACTCAGTCACAAAACAACAACAACAAAATAGTTTACACAGAGGAGACAGGTAGGTACATATACAAAGTGCATTCTTGATGCTTCGACTAGAAGCAAACAGAAGGCTGGAAACCTCCCTTAAATTGAGTAGATTTCTGAGACAGCCTTTATTTAGATCACTGAGAACTTTTGCTTTGCATGGTCGAGGCAGAGCTTATGACAATATATGGGTCTCTGAATTTTGGCAATCAAGTTTTTCCTCAAGAGTGACCAACTTGCTATGGGAGGTTTGATCACTCTAGGAATTCAGAGGAATGAGAATGACCGATCTCATTTTAGACAACCTACAACTTCCTCTACTTCTTCTGCTCCCCAGTTCAACTACCCCCCACCCACCAAAAAAAAAAAGAAACAAATGCTTCTGGACAAATGATTTCTCCCTTATTTGTGTTCTTGCTGAAACCTGGACATGTGTCTAGTTCCTCCAGACAGCCTGCTTTCTAAGACAACGCTAATGATAGAAATGACGCATTTTCTTGCTCCAAAGGAGAGGTTAGTTTTGAACCTCTTTCTTCTGGACACAGAGCTCGCCTCAAATGAGACACTCAAGTGCAGAGCCACGTAATTAATGTGCATTTGTAAAGGCAAAAACGGTATTCAGGGCAGAGGATAGCGTGAAATGATAACACTTAAAAAGGCCGTTTTCTTTAGAAGAATGAGGATTTAAAAAATTATCTTATGCTTGATCTGAAAGCAGCCTCTCCATCCATGGTGGGTTTTGTATGTAACAGCAGCAGTAATCACTTAAAAATGCAGAGTGGATCACGCTAGGGGCCTGCTCAGAGCCCTGTGGTAAAGAGAAGGATTTGACTTGATAGTCCAGCTTCATTCCTGATCTTCCCCAGTTTCCTGGCCTTGTGTCCTTCTGCCTCCTATCAAGAAAACAAGTCAGGAAACAGCTCTTGCTCTGACTTCACTGTCCTCATACCCTGGGCTTGGGCTGATGTGTCATTTCTTCAGAGATGCCTTCACTGACCTGCAGCCCCGGCCGAGAGACAGTTTCGGATGCTATTGTTTCAGCTGCTGCACGAGTTTTTGGTGGTGGCTGTTTGCGTGGTTTTTTTTCATTTTTGGTAAAATTTATCACCATTGTAATCAATTAGATATTGATCCATTTGCTTACTTAAGGTCAGTATTCACTGATTAGATTGTACTTGCCATTAAGTTAGGGACCATGTCTGCCTTTTTCATTTGAGGGTAGATTGGTAATTGTTTAATTACCATTCTGTGAAATTTCTGAATGGCTCAACTCAAAACAAACCATGGGTTGTGAAATCTGTGCCTGGATCCCTGGCTCATGAGATGCCATGCTTTACCAATCAGCTACATCTCCAGACCCTAAACCCTGGATTTTGAATATGAACTCTTAGCAGTCAGGTTCCAATGCTGAAATTTAGTCTTAGTACATGAAATAACATATTTTCCAATTTTAGAAGGTAGAATGTTATTTGAAAAAAGAAAACACAGCTTGATGTCAAGATAATTTCTTCTACCTAAGCAAGCAGTTGATGTTATATGGCACCAGGCTGGAAATGACTCCCAGCTGACCCTCTAGCAGGTTTCAAAAGCTGTAAATCACATGGAAAGAGATTGCTCATTTTTCTTCTAGGGAGCAGCTCGGGGGTTCAATCCTTATGTTTGTGGCCTGGCAGTACAACTGTGTTAGGGCACCAGGGCTCTCAGTTTTGTAGAGCAGATGGAAAACTGATACACAACACTATTTCACGCTTCATCTTTGTTCAATATTAAATTGTAAAGAGAAGGATCTTATGTGATGTATCTAGTTTGGTGGGACTGTTGTTATTGTTGTTGTTGTTATGTGCCATCGAGTTGCTTGGTGCGACTGTTGTTGTTGTTATTTAATGCCATCGAGTCATAGACGACTCATAGCGACCCTATGAACGAACAGCCTGAGCACTGTTCGTACATTGAGTTTCCGGAGGCAAGCCATTTTGGAAGTGGATGCCGCTCCTGCTTCCAGGCTTGATTTAGTCGGGAGCTCCAGCCAACACTGTCCACCATGGGTGCCCATTACCACGATTGGCACATCACTGTCACAGGCTTCAGCATCACAGCAACCACGAGTTACCTCTGTACAGCAACGCACAGACCAGTGCTATACCACCTAGAAGAATGTTTCTCAGTTTCTTGGTGGGACTAGTTTCCTTTAATTTTAGCTGTACTATAAGCACATTGATCTGCCCAGATTCCTACTTGTTCACACCGTTTAACCTTTGGGTCATTTATACCTTAAGACCTTTCCCCACTCAGCCTTTTTCAATGTGTGTTTCTTCAACGAGCCACACAAATAGTTTGAGTTATTTTCTGTTTGTTGAATAATGGTACATACTAGTGAGAAGAATTACTAGAGTCATAGATTCATAGAGTGGTTGAGTAGGGACAGTGGTTCTTAAAGTGGAGCTCCCGGACCAGCAGTATCCGCATCACCTGGGAACCTACTGAAAATACAGACATCAGGAGCCCTCCTGGATGTGTGCACTAAGTAATTTGGCCCAGTGATCTGTGTATTAACAAGCCTGCTAGATGCTCCTGGTTTATCAAGTGTGAGAACCATTGTTTCAAATCATCCCAGGACTAGGGGGAAGTGTCTCATTTCATGGCATTTCACTTTACTGTACTTTGTCAATACTTTTTAGAACTTGAAGGTTGTGACCACTCTGTGCTGACCAAGTCTGTCAGTGGTATTTGTCCCACAGAACAGGCCCACTTCATATCTCGCTGTCATATTTTGGTAATTCTCACAATATTTCAAACTTTCGTTGTGCTATTTCATACTCCATAGACTGTAGCATTGTGTAAGCCATTATTATTGTAGAGACGTGGCTTTTATATGCACTCAAAACTCATTGTCGTGTGGTCAGAAAAGAGGCACAGTCGACCTTCTAGTGGGTTTTCAGATGCCTCAAGTTGCGAGAGAGGAGATTGCCTATCTTTCTACCTCCCACCCTGAGCAGTTGGTGGGTACGAACAGGTCTTTGAGAGGGCAGTGTGACTCCATACTTACAGGCCTCCAGTGCTCCCTTTCAATTGTTGTTGTTGTGGACCATCATGTCAGAACTGACCCTCAACTGACCCTACAACAGGTTTTCAGAGGCAGTAAATCACCAGAAGGATTGCTCACCCTTTTCCCTCAGGGCAACTGATGGATTCGAACTGTCTGCCATTGGCACCGCAGCACAGCTTTTTGCCACCAGGTCACCGGAGTTCCCTGGTAAATGAAATCTTTTTGCATCACTTTTTTAAGATGTTTGCTTTATTGTGGTGATCTGGAAGTCAACCCACACATCTCCAAAGTGAGTCTTATTACTACCCCCACTCCTAGAGTTTCTGATTCAGCAGTAATTTGCATTTCTAACAAGTTCCCAGGTAATGCTGACCCTGCAGATCTGAAAATACGATTTATGATGGCCCTCAAGCCATCTCTGAATTTTCCAGATGGAATTGATTTCTATTGTGCTTCTATCACAGTGCACCACTTTCTCAAAATGTAGTCATGAAAAATGAGTCTGGCTCCTTTCTTGTTCCTCAAAGAAGTCTCCCTTGGCCCTCCTCACCTATGTTCCAGAAAACTCAGTATTTCCTGGCCTGTAATAATCCTTCAGTAGATTTTATTATGAGGATTACACGAATTGCTCTGTTGTGACTGTTTGACTCTAGCAAGACATAGAGAGGCAACTTTTTACGTTGATGTTGTTGATTGATTGCCTTCAAGTCGAGCAAGACTCAGCGATCCTATGAACAAAAGGCCTGAAGCCCCTCTGCCCTATGGACATTTATCAAAGTTCAGTTCATAGAATTTCTGGAGGCATGTTGTTTAGGAAGGGGATGCCACGCCTGCTTCCCAGAGAGACAGCATTTCATGATAACAAGACAAATTCTGAAGTGTTAGAACACACTATAATGTGGTTTCTTCCTCTGGGATTTCACAGGGCCGCAGACATTCAGAAAACAATACTCTTTGACCCAGAGAGTGACCAGCCCATAATTGTTCCTGGTGAATTTCTGCACATATCTCTTGAAATTGTGACCTTCTTGAGCTGTGAACCTGAATAAAACAGAAGGCTGAACTTCGAACACAACCATTGGCCACTTCTTATTACCAGATGTGGTCCCTGCACCCACCTGCGGTGCAGATAATCTGACAGTTTCTCTGACTAGAAAGCAACCCATCCATTACTATTTAACTTGCAAGCTACACATCAGTCTGCTATGATAACCATCTCTTCAAAGTAAGTGGTATCTACATTTTATATTTGAAACACTGAACTTGAAAGCATCATTTTGGAGGTGATCAGGGCTCCCTGACAGCACCATCATAGACTTTTCCAAGTTCCAGAAGCACCAGATAGTGTCTGAAATGGCAGGCATTTATTTATTGCTGATTCTGCTCCCCCCACCCGCCCCTTACTCTTTTGTAAGTTAAGACACTTTTGTAAGACCCTCCCCCCTTCAAATGGTGTTTTTATAGCAAAGCCATAAACCTCTGAAAAGAGACGTTTACGGTGGGAATGCTGACAGAAAGACCCGCAGGGCCACTTGTGGGTGCCTGCAACCTCCCGTGCCTGTGGGGGTGAGGCCCAGGGCAGAAGTCGGCTGGAGTCTGGAGGGACAGGACTGTGCGCTCATGTTATCCACTCTCGATTCCCAGAAACTTGAGACCATTTGTCCAAAAAAAATCACATTGAAAGAATGTTCTAAGAGGCCAATAAAGAATGACCCCAAAGTGGGGGGGAATGGGGGTGCTGGGAAGTAAGCATTCACAATTAATCCAACTTCAACATCTGGGAACATAGAGGCTCTTTGAGAACCGTGTTTACCGTCCCCTGGTGAGTTAAAGAGCGTGAGAGACTGATGAGAGCAGAGACCTCCGAGTGGCGGGTACTGCCTGGGCCTCTTCAGGACTCTTCGTCTGATTCTCTTGGAGCTTTGTTGGAATGGCCTCACGCACACGGGAGCTCTGTGTCCCACCTCCCCCAGCTGAGTTAGAGAACTTTCGAGATAAGTAGTTGAACTTGACTGCTCTTTCACCACGTTAAAAAAATAATTAGGGCTTTTGGCTGATACATATTAGCCTGATTTTAAGAAAATCCATAGAAAAAGCAAACTATTAATGACACTTGAAGATTCTTAAAATGTTGATACACTACCCATTATTTCATAAGTCTTCTTGCCCCCGCCCTCTCCAACCTCCTGAAAGTTAATATGAACATTGATTTAGAAGAAACATAAAATGTTGTTATATGTGTCATCGAGTCACTTCCGACTCACAGTGACCCTGTGTACAACAACGCTAAACCCTGCTCCATCCCTTGCCAGTCTTATTGTCTCTGGCACTCCTATCCCCCATCACCCAAGTGACGGAATCAGTCCATCTCATCGAGAGTCTTCCTCTCCTGTGCTATCCCTCCACTATCCCAAGCATGACGTACTTCTCCAAGGACTGGTCCCACCTTGAAACATGTCCAAAATATGTCAGATGGAGCTTCAGAATCCTTGCCTCCAAGGAGCAGCCTGGCTTCACCCTCCCCAGGATGAACCTGTTTGTCCTCCCAGCAGTCTGTGGTATATTCAATACTCTTCTCCGGCACCACAGCTCAAAGGCTTCAACTCTCCTTCTATCATCCCTAGTGATTGTCTAGCTCCCTGATGCATAGCAAGTAACGGCAAAGACCATGGCCTGGATCAGGCACACCTTAGTCTCCAGAAAAAACAAAAAAAAAACATATAGATGGAGCAAATGCCAGTACTTCCATGGAATGCAGATATACTGTTGTGAGGTACCATCAAGTTAAGTACAACTCAAGTGAACAATGTATCTGAACCCAGGCCTCTCCTGCGCCGTTCTCATCATCTCTGATAGATTTGAGCCAATGGCTGGAGTCACTCTGTCAGTCTGTTTCTCTGAGGCATTTCCCCTTTTCCACTGACACTCCACTATTCAATCAATGCTTCCTTTAAAATCACCTTAAGTTTTATCAAAATTTTTTATTGATTGGAATTTGTTTTTATTGTACCTACCTGAGTTCATTTTTTTAACATTAATGATTCCTTGCTCTATCTCTTTCTTTTTTCTTTTCAATTCTTTTGCCATTACTATTACACTCAAACACGTGCAGCCAGGTAGGAAGTCAAATGTGACCAAAGAAAATCTCTAAAATATAAACTGAGTGATTAGTAATCTCAAACCACAGTTGAGGTTTCCCAGAAACAGGCTACAGTCTTGCTTGCTGAGTTTAAGGGAAATTCGAGTTGTTGTGTTTTGTTGCTCAGCCGCCCGCAGAGGTGACTGAGCGCAGTGTGTGCGCCTGGTCCCCTCTTCAACTTCTTCTTCTTTATCCTTTGGTGTGTGTTGTCTTTTATCCTTAGTTGCTTCTTGTCATTGTTTGTCTGTCTTTTACCATCAAAAGATGCAAAGTAGTCATCATGACTGCAGAAAGGAGAATTTTCTGCTTCCTTCTTTGTCAATTCTAAGTCTGGGATTCCCAAACTGTAACTTGTCAATCAGACAAACAAATTAAATGGTATCTGTTGTTTTAAAACTCTCTAGACTTAATTCTTGTTTTAAACTTGTTTTTTTTTTTAAAAAAAAAAAGAGAGAAGGGACATACACACATACACACTGCATTCCTTCAATACGACGCAGGAGGGAAAGACCCTCTGTGAGGTGGATTAATTCAGTGATGGCGGGTAATGGGGGTGGGTGTGTCAGAGACGGTGAAATTGGCACAGGACAGAGTGGGGTTTAGGGCTGTTGTATTTAGGGTCACTATGAGTCTCAGGCGACTTGATGACACCTAACAACAACAACAACGACTAGATTTCAGAGCCTTCCCTTTACAGGATGGGAAGAGAAGTCTGGAATAAAGACAGACATTAAATAGAAGGAGGAAAGCTGATACCTCAGATTGGAACTAGAAGCCAGTCCTTGTGCTCTGAGGCTGGAAGACCTTTCTGTTAAGAACTAGGACCCCACTTGCTGTGAGTTGGAGCTATCTTCCTTTTTTCTATGTCCTCACAGTGATAAACCTGTCTGTAGCCGACCTCTCAGTTTTGCACCTCTAGCCATGCAGTTTAGGACCATTTGCTCAAACTCCCAGAGCCTCCTTGCCTGATAAATAAATACTGATTCATTTCACCGCAAATATACTTCAGGTCCCGTGAGCACGCCACTTGTTGTTTCTGGTGAAATAATTTAGAGATAGATAGTAAAAAACCAGTTCTGCTTTTGTAGCATTTGCATTCTTCTGGATGGGAGATACATGCAGACAATCAAATATCACATTTCAAATAATGTTATAATAAATGGAGCGTATTAACAAATGAGTGTGGTAGACTGTATGGAGGTGAAGCGGGGGGGTCAGGAATAGGAAGGGCTTCTGAGAAGGTAACATTCAAATGAGGCACAATAAGAAGAGAAACTAGAGACAGTTTGAGGGCTCTGGAGACGAGGTCCATAAAGATTAGTACTGCCAACACAAAACTTGCCCCTATCTGGTGATTTGAATCCAAAAGCAGCCAGGGTGAAAGAGGGGTGGTTTCCTCCCATGTGATTTATAGCTGTGAGCTGGTTCTGACTCGATGGCAATGAGCTGGGTGAGGGGAGAGTGTTCCTTTCTTTAAAAAAAAGAAATTATTATTTTTGTGCATGTACCATCAAATCAGATCTGACTGGTGCAGGAGGAGATTGTTCCTCTTTATCCAGCAGAGCACCTGGTGGATTTGAACCACGTACCTCTGGAATTGTAGTGCAGCTTCCTGACACGAGGCCGCCAGAGCTCCCTCAGGGAGTGTTCCTTTTAAAGGGAAAAGAGAGTAAAAGATGTCAAGTAGGACCAAATTTGGCAGGTTTGGCAAACAGAAACAAAGCAAAGTCATTGGACCCAGAGCATGAGAAAGAGATGCAATAGATAATGACAGCTAGGGATAAAATAGGACTGTAACTCAGAGAAATTGATTCAAAGGTATAATGCATTCCCTGACATTTAATGGCAGGCTTTATCTGGACCAAAGCATGCTCTGCTTATTAATTTTTCTTTATCTCAGTTTTATTTTTTTTAATTGAATGGTCTGTCCTTACATTTTAAAAGGCCTTTTGAAAACACAAATCTATGGTTGAAAGGTAGATTTAGAGAATTAGGCGTCAATACAAGGTTCACATTGGGAATTGGCAGATAATCTATGTTGGACGAATAGTTTCCAGACTGAGTTTAAGCAAAAGTTTTTCTTTTTTTTTCCCTTACATTTTTTTTTCTTGAAGTACAGTGCTTCTGGGACACACTCTCGCTTTCCTCTGCTTTATGGGGCATTTGTCAGGGTGCTGGCTGAAAGCACAATTTCACCCCAGGTGGTTGAACTGAGGAGCCAGAATGAAGGATTATTTACAGAGGTGTAGGCAGAATAAAAGGAACTGATGAAGGGATGCTAAAACATGCAGAGGCCAGCAAGGGAAGGACCCTCGCTGCCTCTGGGGGAATGATCCTTACAGGCACGTAGAGGAGGGGCCAGCTGGCAAGAGGTGTGGTTAGAGGGTCACACACAGGCTGTTGGACCCACTGCAGAGGTGGCAGCAAAGCAGGAAGAAGTGGACAACCTTCTCAGACTTCTCTCCTGCCTTCAGAAGGACAGCCAAGCCTCCTCTGTTGAGATTTCGTGGAAGCCAGCAAGAGAAGGGGACCTTGTTACAGTCCGTAGAAGGGCCATTTCTTAGGGTCACAGAACAGCAGGACAGTGACCTCTAGACTGCAGCTGTTTTGAATTGCAGTCCAGTTGCTTCTGACTCCGCCTTCTGACCTTGTGTGCTGCAGCCGAGGCGCTGCCCCATGCTCCGCCCCACCCACCATCATGATGATGTTTGAGTTCATTGTTGTCAATTTTGTCAATTCATTTCATTGAGGGGGTCTCCCTCTCCTTTGACGCTCTTTTTCCCAAGCCTAATGTCCTTCTTCAAAGACTGACCTGGTCTAATAACATGTCCACAGAATGTGAGATGAAGTTCCACCACCCTTGCATCTAAGGAGCGCGTAGTTGTTGTTATTGTCAATTGAGTCGTAGAAGACTCATAGTAATTCTATGAGTGAAAGAGCTGAACGCTTGTATAACTTTCATCGTTTCTCCAAGTTCTTAGAGTTTCCGGAGGCAAAGTATTTCAGAAGTGGATGCCATTCCTGCTTCCAAGCTTGTTTTAACAGGGAAGCTCCATCAAACACTGTCCGCCATGAGTAACCATTATTGCATTTGACATATCAGTGTCACAGTGTTCAGCTTCACAGCAACCATGAGTTTCCTCTGTACAGCAAGTGGACAGACCAGGGCTATACCACTTAGAAGAATGTTTAATAAAAAAAAAAATTAAAACCAGGCCTGGGGGGACTGGTCCTTGGAGAGGGACATGATGCTTGGGAGGGTGGAGGGACAGCGCAGGAGAGGAAGGCCCTTTATGAGGTGGATTGATTCAGTCATTGGGATAATCAGGATGGGTGTGT
>NW_006399841.1:8519453-8572127 GCF_000299155.1 Elephantulus edwardii | reverse complement strand
TTTTTCTGATTTAGTGTCCCTTGTCTTGTCAATAACCTACGTTATAAAGATGACACAACCTTGCTTGTTGAAAGTGAGGAGGACATGAAGCACTTGTTGCAGAAGATCCAAGAATATAGCCTTCAATATGGATTACATCTCAATATCAAGAAAACAAAGATTCTTACCACTGGACTAATAGGCAGCATTGTGACAGGTGAACAAGAGATTGAAACTGTCAACAACTTCATCTTACTCGATCAACAATTAATAACCTTGGTACCTGTAGTCAGGGAATTAGGAGACATGTTGAACTAGGAAAATCTACGATTAGGTACCTTTCCAAATTATTGAAGAGTAATGTCAGTTTTAGGAGTAAGGTGCATCTGATTCAGGCCATGGTCACTCTGATCACTTGCTATGTAGGCATCTGAGAACCAGACAGTGAATAAGGATGACGGGAGAAGAACTGACACCTTTGAGCTGTGGTGTTAGGAAAGAGTACTGAATATTCCATAGATGGCCAAAAGAACACACAAATGTGTCTTGGAGATGGTGTGGCCAGGGAGCTCTTTGTAGGCATGGATGACGAGGCTTCACCTCACATACTGTGGGCATGTTGCTAGGAGGCTATTCCTTGGAGAAGGGCATAATGCTGGGGAAGGTGGAGGGTTGGCAAAGGAGAGGAAGACATTCAGAAAGGTGGATTGACACAGTGACTGCTGCAGTCATTAGGGCTCTAGTGTGTCAGGAAGTGTGCGGATGGCACAGGATAGAACAGAGTTCAGATCTGTTGTTCAGAGGACCACTATGGGTCATACTCGAAGGCATCTAACAACAACATCCTTTGTTTTAATTTAAGAAACTTTCTTGATTTATGCATATATGAGAAAGTGTGAATTTTAAAGTTTGCAGATATGTACTTTTGGTTTTTACTCCACTATTGAAATAAAGGAGAAAGAAAACATCAGTGATAATAGCATCTAATACTTAGTCTTATTGTTAGATGTTGTCTATTTGACTACAACTCATTACAACCCTATGAACAACACTTCTGAATCTTGCCCTCATGCCCCAGCCTCATAATCTCTGGCATGCTTGAGTTTATTGTTAGAGTTACTGTGTTAATCCAGCTCATTGAAGGTCTTCTTAGGACCGACAATTGGTAGGCACTCGTAGAGATAACGGTAAACTGACACGAGTAAAGCAAGTAACTACTCATCATCACCAACCCCTGGTTGTCCTGCAAGGGAGTCGGGTCCTAATCCCTCCCATTTCTCAAGAAGAGTGGGAAATTGACGTTTTCTTGTGACATCTTCCATATTTGACATGGTAACAACTATGTTAATTTTTTTTGGAAAATTTTGTATTTCAAACTAAACTTACCATCAGGCTGGATTTGGCCCCTGTTCTGCAGTTTGGGACACCTGATAGAACTCCACGTGGTTTAACCTTGACCTCACAGTGGAATCACCAGGGTAACTTTCAAAGTATATGCCTGAGGCCCATGCCAACTCAATTAACTCCGAATCTCCTAAGACAGGGTCCTCGCTTTGGCATTCATAGAAATACTTGCCTGAGTACTGCAATGCACACACATATTTAATATGCATTTTATTCAGGAATAATTTTGCAATCAAAATATGAAAAGTTGCAGCAATAAGAGTTCCCACGTACTCCCACTTGTCTCATTGTCAACAACTTGCATTACTATGGCACACTTGTTAAAACTAATAAGCTGACATTGGCATATTGAAATGAACTAAACTCCAGACTTGATTTTGCCATGATTTTCCAGTAATCCCTTCTGTGTGTCCCAGGATCCAGTCCGGGTCTCCACGTTGCATTTACTTGTCATGTATCAGCAGTTTGCTCTAGTCCATACGAGTTTCCCAGCCTCTCCTTGTTTGTTTTTTGTTTGTTTGCTTTTGTGTTGTTTTTTATCCCCTGAGAAATATTGGCCAGAATTGACCCTTCCAGAATACTGAGAAGCGACGATGTCAGTCTAGAGACAACGGTGCACCTGATCCAGGCCATGGTCTTCACAATTATTTGTTTTGCTTCAGAGAGCTGGATAGTGACTAAGGATGATAGAAGAATCGATGCCTTTCGGTTGTGGTGCTGCAGAGGAGTCTCAAACATACCATGGACCGCCAAGAAAACAAATAGGTCTGTCTTGGAGAGAGTGAAATTAAGTTTCTCCTTGGAGGCAAGGTTCTTGAAGCTCCGTCTCACATACTTTGGACATGTGGTCAGGAGAGACCGTTCCTTAGAGGACATGACTCTCAGAAGGGTGGAGGAACAACACAGAAGAAGAAGACCCCAGATGAGATAGATTGATAGACTAACTAGGGCAATGGGGGTAGGTGTATCAGAGTCAGTGAGACTGGCTCAGGACAGGACATGCTTCAGATGTGGTGTACGTATGGTCGCTATGAGTCACAGATGACTCAACAGCACATCACAACAATTCTCATAATTAGACTGGATCATAGGTTTGTGGAAACAATGCAGTAGAGGTGGTGTGCTCATCTTGTCCTACCAATGACACCATTTTTGACTGGTGTAATTTTTGACATAGTGACATTGGACCCATCCAGGATTGCAAGAGATTGAAGTCTATTAATATGAAAAACTAGGAAGGAGAGTTCTGAGGCAAGCCATGATGCTTTCTCTGTTCCAAATGAGCTCATATGTGCTCGTGCGCTCTCTCTCTTTCTCTCTCAGCTGAGAGTTAAGGAACACAGGCTCTATTCCAGGTTCATCTACTAGTTAGCATTTAGGGAAGCCAATGAACATTTTCCAGTGTTAGTTTTTCTTGTGCATAATACAGTGTTTAATATCCAAGGCATTTCCATTCCTAACATTATACCACCCTAAATCTGTGGCATGGGTTTCAGGACTTTAAAATGTCAACTATTATGTTTCCTAAGTGGAGTGAGTGGTTGTGCAGAGCACAGCACCACTGATTATCTTAGATTCTGCAAAGACTAGAAGGCTTATCAGTGTCACACTTGTCATGTACGATACTTGTATCTTAAGAATATCAGAGGGGAGCCCTGGTGGCCTAGTGGCAAGAAGCTGTACTGCAATCCCAGAGGTACACGGTTCAAATCCACCAGATGCTCTGCCGGAGAAGGAGGGACAATTTCCTCCTGTACCTGTCAGATCTGATTTGACGGTACATGCACAAGAAATAATAATAATAAAAAAATAAGTAAAAAGAATATCAGGCGTCTGGCAGGAACAACAAAGAATGTGAAAACCAGGCAGATAATTCACCTGATTTACTCATCTTTGTCTCGAGGACATGCTGCTGATTCTTTGTATTACCTAAATTCAGAAATAAATGACATCATTTGTTGTTGTTTTTTTAAAATAGCAGAAGGATAACAAGTGTTTTGGTT
Organism: Elephantulus edwardii; assembly: GCF_000299155.1. NCBI lineage: Eukaryota > Metazoa > Chordata > Mammalia > Macroscelidea > Macroscelididae > Elephantulus > Elephantulus edwardii. The sequence goes on along the minus strand of NW_006399841.1, from coordinate 8,568,741 downwards.
GTTTTGTGGTGGTGTTTTGTTGTTTGGTGTTCTTTTTTAAATCTTTTTAATCTTGACCCTTTGTGTAAATGTTACCGGATACGAGGATAACTGGTTGTAATGCTGAATGCTCCAAGTTGCCAATAATTTGTCCAAGGCCTGCGATTGCAAAACCACAGAAATTTCACAATACTGGAAACCTCTCATTAAGCTTAATGGATGAGTGAGTGCATTTGTTTTTAGTATGGAGTTCGCTCCTTCCCTCCCTCACTCATTGCCATCCAGTGGGAACCCACTCATAGGTTTCCAGCTCTGTTGAGTTTCCAAGACTGTAAAATTACACTGGAGGGAATTGCCTTCTGTCCCCACTCAGAGCCAGTGGTGGGGTGGAATTTCCAGGAAGATGTGGCCTTTGAGTTCGTAGTCCTCAACAAATTGTGCCACCAGCACTTGCTACTTGCGCTAAGGATGATGATGAATTTCTTTAAGATTATGAACTGAGATGAAAATGCTCAAGATAGGCTGAAAATGGCATCACAAAAGACGTCTCCACTATTGTGTGTTAAGACTGGCCCAGAATGCTTTCCTAATATTGGATCAAGCTGTCATCTGATGTCGTTCTCCTCTGGGAATTGCACTGGCTATGCACCTTACTCACCCCTTTAGTCGCTCTTGGGTAAAAAAGAAAAACATCTCAATTCTGTGGTACGTTTCAAGTGACTAAAGCCAGATTCCCAGGCACTGGGACAGAAAAGAATGTGAACCGGGACCTTCGATGTGTGTTTATATTTAAACATCAGACCTAACAGAAAGCCAGAAGCTTTTTGAAATGATTGGAGCTTGTAAGGACCTAATTAATGTATTGTTGGGTCAGTGGCTGGCCTGGCACGTGAACTGTTCTGAGAGATGCGAGGGGGCCTCAGGTACCTCCAGAAAGAAGAGAGGCAGTTGTAGGGATTCGGTGTCTCTGAAAGGGACGTGCCAAGGCAGCTTTGTCTGGCGCACTGTCTTTTCAGACCCACTTGATAATGCTAGTGTCAGTTCCAACTGAAACGTGTGCCAGATTTTAGATGGCTCGAGCTGGCATTTCAGCACAGCTGATTGTGAAACTTGAGCAGAAAATAGGCACATTCTTGCTAAGATGGCTATGCACAGCCCACCCCTCCCGTCCCTCTCTCCCTGCACCCTGTGGGTCCCCGCCTTTTGCTCTGTTCCCACATAAAATGCACATGGAACACAGAGCCTTTGCCACCACCACCCCCACGGCACTTCCTCTATTGCTATCTTTGCTGGGACTGTTTTGCCTTGTTAAAATGTGCCCCTTGTATTAAAATGAAATTGTCACTGCTGGGTGGTGCAGCTTAACATGGTTTGACACTAAATGCCGGCAGCTACAGAAAACAGACTTTTATTGCATTTATTCTTTCAGAGAGGAGAGTCTCTAAAGGCTCACTGCAGACATTCACTTAGTTAAATCTGAATGAAGCCAAAGTGAACAATCTAAGCTGCTGCCTTTGTGTTCACAGACACGGCCCCCATCTGGCTTGATGTGGCTGTAAAACAGCACTAAGATGATGGGACTTAGGACCCAAAAGGCTTGAGGCTCTCAAGCCAGGAAGGAAGTGTTTTTAGTGGGGACAGGGGTCAGCCACCTGATTCTCTTGTTTAGCTTCCTCTGTGTTGTTTTAAATACTTTGCATAGAATCAACACACACACACACACACACACACACACACACACACTTCTAGTTTTCATCTTCATTTAAAATTCCATGTCATTTGAAGACAAAGAGAAGGGCTTTGATTCGCAGGACTTTGCAAGCAAGCCTCAGACTGTTAACTGCCTTTTATCTAGATGAGTGCCCAGAGAGGGATTGCGCAGGGAGGGGGCTCTGGGACATAAGCTTTTCATTCTGCAGCTCTCCTGGAATAAAAATTCCATAAAGTAACATCTGTAGTAATTAAGGGCCGACATTTCCTCTCCCATTCATGTCTCTGCTAGGAGGGGAGGTTATTTTCCCTCCGAGACAATGGCTAGTGGATCCGGTGGGAAGAGAGAACAGAATTAGAATTCTTTTGTTCCTAGAAATGGAAGTTTCTTCTCTAAAAAAAAATTAATACTAAGAAGTTGGAAGATCTGCTGTGAAAGGTTCTCCTGGAAATAAAACATAAAACTTATGACAATTATAAGGAGTTATTCCTACATATGTAGAGAAAGGAAAGATGATTCTTGTCTTTTAAAATAAAATATCTCCTATTTAGGAGAACTTGTGGTTAAATTGCGAACACAGCACATGTTATCTTTACCTATTTGTTGCAAGTCACATAAAAGGCGTTTAACACTTGGAAGAGTCTCGCCCTTTTGGACAAAATATTCTTGAAGATTTCTTCAGAGTAACATTTCTGTGGCAATGGGCAAAAATGATGTGACTCTAGTCATGACTAGGTGCCATCATGGTCTTTGATTATTGGTGACCAATACTTCAAACCTATTCTTAAGATTTTTAAATTCAGGTGGGATAGACATAAAGTTGTATGTTGGTTCTTGTGATTTATTTTCATTTCCGTCAGCTTTAATGTGAATTTGCACACGTTTGAGGGATGGTCTGTCCCACAGTCAGCACCTGGCTTGGTTCTGGTTGCCGATAAATGAGTTTCTCCAACAATCCCTTCTACAGATATAGTCATTCTGATTCCTGTGTAGTCCGCTGGGTGAGGTTCATGTGTAAAGTCACTTTTTGTGTTTCTTTTAAAAAGTTACGTGCTATGAATAAATCATTGAATATACAAAATTCATCCACTCTCCAGCCTCATCTTTGTCACAAAGTCTGTGCATTTCAACTTTCTCATTGTTTGCACTCTAAGTCACCAATAATTATTAATGCCTCTTTATTTCATAGTTGATTAGTTTCAGACTGCACAATTTAGTGGAAATCCTCTATTTCCTCCTTTTTGGCTTTAGGTTTTGGTGCAGTATTTGAGTAATAGTCATGTTAACAAGGGGCTCTGGTGGCCTACTGATAAGAATCTGTGCTGCAATCTCGAAGGTACGCAGTTCAAGTCTGCTGCTCCGTGGGACAAGGGTGGGCAGTCTCCTCCTGTGTGGTTAACTGCCTCTGAAACCCACTGGAAGGTCAACTGTGGATCAGGTCCAATTCTGGTACACAACAACATGTTAATAAGTCTTCCTTGTCTGTTTATGGATAGTATCCTATCACGTCTAGCATTGGACTTTAGGCTAGACCTTGACATTATCACTTTAATTATGAATACAACATCATTCTTCCTCAGATTTTCCTTCCTGATGTAGTAGATCATACAGTTTTCTGATTCTAAGTGATCCATACCTATCCATTTCAGACTAGAATGCCCAGAAGTTCATCTAATCATCTAATGTAATCATCTAATGCCTAGAATGTAGATGTTCATGCGTGAATTTCATTGTGTACAACTTTCCATTTTGCAACATTCATACTTAATACATTCCATGTTCCAGTTAATAATTCTTTGCAGCTGTCTCTCCACATACTGACTACACCCTATCTGGGGTCTACCTCTCATACTATAGCTACCTGCACTTCTCTATTATCTGTAAGGTCCTAGAAGACCTACCCTTACGGAAGTGATGCCTCATCCTGTTGCTTAGTCTCTTAATCTAGGAGCTCTAGTGCAACCTTTCAACTTTGGGTGATTCTTCTGACACTTCAAACACTGATGGCATAGTATCCAGCATCACAGAAACCCAAAAGTTACACCATTTACTCAAGAAAGCATCAAGAAGTGGATGTAGATGGGTGGTACCCACTAGATTATGACCCGTATGTGCCTGTGAGAGTAGAACTGAATTTACCTTTATGACACAACTTGTAGCCAAACAGTAGACAGATGAATTGTGTTGATAGTAAAGTGAACACCAGTAAGATATTCAGCTCCATAAACTTTGAACCACAGGATCATAAGAGAAGCATTTGTCCAAGGATAAAACTCCAAACATAGGAAGGGAGAGAGTGGTTGGATGGATGGATGGATGGATAGATAGATAGATAGATAGATAGATAGATAGGTAGGTAGATAGATAGGTAGGTAGATAGATAGATAGATGAATGAATAGAAGCAAGAACCATGGAGTGGGAAGAGTGATGATACAAAGTGGGTCTTTTAATTAATGTCATAAAATATGTATGTATTGTTAAATAGAATACAATCTACTCTGTCAACTCCCATTGTAATGATTGTAACATGGGTTGGGGGTTTTTTTCCCCTAAAAAGATGATGATGGGAAAAAAGTAGTCTCTGTACCAAAAAGAATTGGTCAATATTCAGCTATTTCAGGAGGTATCATATGATTAAGAATTGACCAGGAAGAAGTGAAAAACAAGACTTAAAGGATTAACAGAATACCAATTGAGATGCTTCAACAAACTGATGCAACACTGGAGGTATTAGCTCCAGTATTAGAATATTGTAGTTGTCGTTAAGTGCCGTTGAGTTGTAGATGACTAGGATAGATATACTAAAAAAGGTAGAAAGAGTTATCTAGCCAACTGACTGGAAGATATCCATATGAGTGCTTGTTAAAAAACTAAAATGTAATCTAACACAATACCAAAATTGTTGAATAATATCAATATCACATACAAGTAAAATTTTGCTTATGACAATTCAAAATTATCACCAAAGTGTATCACTACAACACTACTAGAAATTCCAGCCAGATTCAGAAGAATGTGTGGAACAAGATGTATTGTCAGTTGGATACTGGCTGAAAGCAGAGACTTGTGTGTTATTGACTATGCAATGACACTTGGTTTTGTGGATCATCTCAGATACACTCGAGTCCACTGTGAGTCACTTTGTCAGTCCATCTTGTTGAGGGTCTTCCTCTCTTTCTCTGACCCTCCACCTTTCCCAACAAGTCCTGGCCTCTTCCATCACCATGTCCTAAGTCAAAGTATGTGAGAAGTTGAACCATCCTTGTCCATCAGGAGCACCCTCATCGCACCTTCTTCAGAACATATTTGTTCTTATGGTAATCTATGGAATATTCAGTACTCTTCTGCAGTACTAATACTCAAAAATATTAATTCTTCTGTCGTCCTTATTTGTCCAACCTCCATTTGCTTAGGAAAAAATGGAAAAGACTATGGCTTGGAATAAATGCACCTTGATCTTTCAACTGATTGAGGAAAGACATCATGCTTGATAGAGATTTAATGCAAAGGTGGAAAACGTTTATCAAGACACAAGGTCATACAATTTGATGGATGGAGGGAGGTATAGGAAAAGGAAACGGGCTAGATCCAGGGAATCTTGAAAGACAGGTCAATGGTGGGTATATTTGAATGGTGGTTAACTTTATAAAATGTAGTGGGGATAATTGTATGAAATACAAAGTGAATAAAGATAGTATGAAAAACAATGTGTATGAACTTTGTAAGCAAGCCAATATAAAAGAAAAATTTATTTAATAAAAAAAAATTTAAAAAAGACACAGTGGCTACAGTGGACTCAATCATAGCAACAATTGTGAGCATAGCACAAGATTAACTAGTTTGTTTTGTTTTTTGGTTTTTTCTATTGTAGATGAGTCACTATGAGTCAGGGCTGACCTGGAAGCATTTAAAAATGAGACAAACAACTCCATACTATAAATAGAAAAGGGCATAATGTAATTAGATTACTCATAAATGTAGAAAATGCTACTGCATTTAAGATTTGACACTACTGCCAAAATTGGCATTATATGGTTAAAAAAATTGAAACATCATTTTATGTGTAAGATAACAAAATTTTGCATAATAAACTCTATTTAGGAATTTATATTAACATTATCTTACCTAATATGAAAATTCAAAATTTAAAGTTAATAAGGATTTGGGTAGATATGTCTCCTTTCCACATTTATGAGACCAAATAACTCTTTTTTGGGTCTAGTTCAGCCACCATGCTTTTGGGTGAACTTGTCATGTTCCTAATGCCAACTTTACTATAGTAACCAGATCTTTTAAGTGCCACCCACTCCAATAAAACACATCTTATCAACATTATTTATAGAATCCCATAGATGTTTTGTTGCTTTCTGGAGTATGCTTAGTAATTATAGACTTTGAAGTTGGAAAAGTGTAATGTCACACCCAACTCTACCAGTTGGTGGCAAAGTACATCTTCCTTCTATACTATGATGCTCTCATTGAGATGAAAGTTGATAGCAAGATCTTCTTTGACCTTTGCCAAGAGACATGAAGATTGCTAACCAAAAGTTGTATGGTTTGGACATACTGAAGGACTTCATAAAAGAAATTTTTGAAAAGACTACAATCTAGAGAATTTTCTGGAGACAATTTACTGTGTTAAGAGAATGATAAGTCTAAATCATCTCTACTGTCTATGCTGTTAGGTGCTGCCACGTCGTCGTGTACCACCCACAGTGACCCTGTGAACAGCCAGCCTGAACCCTGCCCTATTCTATGCCATCTTCACCATCTTGGAAACATTCAAATGCATTACTGAAGTCACTGTGTCAATCCATCTCATTTGGGGATGGGTGTGTGTCTGTCTTTCTTTCAGTGATTCTGCTAATCTTTGTGTGTGTGTGTGTGTGTGCGCGCGCGCACGTGTGTGCGTGCGCGCTCTAAATTTAAATCAACTCTGCTGTCATTAATGACAATTCAGACATTCAATAAATACATATTGAGCCTTTCCGATTGCCCAACTTAATTGTGTGACTTAAATGAGACACTATCTCAGTGTTCTCGGTTTGGAGGACTCTTTCTCCAGTCATCCTGTCAAAGATGACTTTCCACAGAGAGTAAACACAGCACGAGGCAATACGCTTGTAATGTTCTCCCATGACAGCGATCATTGTGACAATAGGCATTTCTTGGAAAATCCTCAGAACAAAATTCCTCATGCTGTCTTCATCCCTTTCTTTTCTTTTTATTAGATTTGCCCATCATTTATGCAACTTCACAGAAATAAATGCTGCTTCGTTTGTCTTCTTTTTCCAGAATGGAGTCTACTGAAAAATGTGAAGTGGTAATTCAACATTTTAATGGGAAATACCTGAAAACACCACCAGGCATCCCAGGTAAGATATGCCACTAACTAATCACTACTTTGTGCCTATCGATAGTATTTCTATTACGATAAGTACTTGACAAAGTCTTGTTTGGTCATTGGAAGGGAAAAGATTACTTTTATAAATGAGTATTTGTGTGTTTAGTTCCATGTCACATCTCATTTTCTCAAAAGTATTTGGTTATTTTTTTTATTCGAGATTGAATTATGTTCCCTGAAAATACATGTTGTAAATCCAAACCTCTATACCTGTGGTTGAACTCCCGTTTGGAAGTGAGTTACCCTTGTTACATGAGTGAGGATTAGTGTGGCCTGTGTTTTAAATCAATATTTTCGGAAATGCTGTTGTTGTGTACCACGGTGTTGGGTCAGACTCAATGGCTGACCTCACAGCGAGTTTTCAGAGGCAGTTAATCACACAGGAGGAGACTGACCTTCCTTCTCCTGCAGACCATCATCTGGTGGATTTGAACCATGTGCCTTTAGGATCACAGTGCAGTTCCTTACCACTTGGCCACCAGAGCACCCTTTTGGAATATAAGAGATTAAATTAGAAAGCTTGAAGAGTAAAGATGGAGTTTGATTGATGGCAAGACACGTGGAGATCTCAGAGAAACCAAGAAGCAGAAGATGAAAAAACAAGACCGTTCCCCACAGCCCAAAGGGAGAAAAAGCCTCCCTGAGAGCCAGTTCTCTGAACTCTAAGCCTTCTAAACGAAAAAAGACATTTTTGTTAAAGCCAATCACTCGTGGTATGTGTATCAGCATTATACCTAACTACAAAGACATCTTCTTTGAAATATCTTTTGAATTTCTTTTGCTAAAGTGAGTTAGGAGAAAATAGCAAAGAATGCACTTGAAATGTAGGATGTTTTGACTCTTATTGCTAATATTTATGTATGAAGCAGGACTGGCATCCACTTCCTAAATAACATGCCTCGAGAAACTCGATGAACTTTGATAAACGTCGATAGTTGTAGAGGGGCTTCAGGCCATTTGTTCATAGGGTTGCTATGAGTTACGCTCGACACTAAGACAATCAACAACAACAACATATATGTTCTTAATCAGTCTATAACCAAAAAAAGTAAGAGTAAGCATTTATAAACTTCTGATAGTAATTTGACGTTGTTATAATATCTGAGTACATAATTTTACAAACATTATGAATAAATGAAAAAATTGGAAGTTAAGCAAGCTAGTAAAACCAAAAACCTGGTCATTTACATAGACAGTTTGCAGAGTCCTACTCTAGAAGACTGTTGGCTTAGCAGGTTAAGAGTTGTACTTCTGGGGAGCTCTGGTGGCCTAGTGGCAAGAAGCTGCAACTACAATCCCAGAGGTGCATGGTTCGAATCCACCAGATGCTCTGCCATTGAAGGAGGGGCAATCTCCTCCTGTACCAGTCAGATCTGATTTGATGGTACATGCACACAAAACTTAATAAAATTAAAACAAAAAAAAGAGTTGTACTTCTAACCCAAAGTCAGGTGATTCAGATTCCCCGACTGCTCTGTGGGAGAAAGATGGGCAGTGTCCTCCCATGTGATATACAGCTTCTGGAAATGTAATAGAGAATCAGCTAAGAGTCATTTCCTACTTGACAGCACATGCCACCATCAACAGTCTAGACTAAGGGGAGCCATGGCCGTGTGATCCAAGGCGAGAGGAGCTGCTAATTCGAAGCCCGCACCTCTGTAGCTGTTAGAGTTCATGGGTGGCAGCCTCCTGCTATGCCATTTACAGCCTCCGAAACCTCACAGAGTGTTGCTTTGGGTCAGGACTAACCAGGCACAAGAGAGACTGGGTGAGTGAGTGAATCATCAAGTTGTAAGCTGCAAATATCTCAACTTCTTATTCAAGTATGTTAGTCAATTTACAGTAAGTTATATTTATGGCTTTTTGGTGCTGCCAAGTCTTCTCTCATTTCAATCACAAACAACAGAGGAGACCTACTTGACAGGTTCTTCAGGCTGTAATCCTTATGAGAATAGATTGCCACATCATTCTCTTCTGAACAATGGGGAAGATTGGAACCCCCAACCATTTGCTTAAGAGTTTAGTGCTTTGTCATGTGCCACCAGGACACCTTGCAACCTTGCAACATGGAAGGGAGGCATTTAATGTTACGGGGAAATGTTTTAAAATAGACCGTACCTGGAAAAGGAACGAAGGAAGGAAGGAAGGAAGGAAGGAAGGAAGGAAGGAAGGAAGGAAGGAAGGAAGGAAGGAAGGTAGGTTGATTTAATGGAGTTTTAAGAATTACAACCAGTAGGTTAAAAAAAAAAAAGGTGAATCAGTGATTTCTTCAGCCCTATAATATTAGTCTCTTTTCTCCCTATAAAAAACTAGATTCCAATCGTGTTTAAATAAATTTATTTAAATTCATCTATTTAAATCCCATGGATGAAGTCTCCAGGCTAAGGTGTTTTAGCTTTCTGCAATATGTTGAACTTATATGGAAGATGTATATGTATAGCGAATATAAAAATGAGTATTTTTGTGGAAGAGTCACAAAGGACTTTTGACTATTTGGTTGGATTTTGGAGAATGTCGGGAAGGAAAGGAGAGGCCCCTCCAGATGAACACTTGGATAATCTGGGATTGGCCGCCCATTGGTTAATAAGTCAGTGTATGATGAAGACAGCCCCTTGATTTGGTTAGCTTTCAAGTACAGTGTTTGCTTGAGAACTGTGCTGTGATCCAATTGGAGGCATATGGTGGTGTTAAGACAAGAATTAGCAGTGTTCATCTCAGCATGTAAGCTGCCATCGCATTTTAGGAGAAATACTTCCTTTTCCCTCCTTTTTTGCATAAACAGGCATGTTAAGGCTCAGTCCTATCACTGAATTATAAAGTTGCATTGGTATTGAATTGACTTCCCCTTTATTTATCCTCTTTTTAGTGTAATAGATCCTATTTATATAGAAAACATTTAGAATAAGTGAGTTTATGGTTGTATTATTAAAAAATAAAAATAAGTGCATTATGTACAAATTTGTGTTGATTCAAGCTTTAATACATATCTCAGAGGGTTTGGTTTTTTTTTTATTTAGGATTTATCATCTTTTTTTTTTAATTGAAAAAAGACCCTGAGTTTTCCTTTCAGCCTGCTTCATTTGAAAGTGTTTTGATAGATTCTTCCACTAATCATACCACTGACTAATAGAATTGAAAACTATAGACAAAGAAAGTCACTACAAATCTATAAGTGTGGGGGCATCCTTTCTGAACGTTCAGGCTGTAATATTAACCTTCTAATATCATAGCTACACCCACTGGAAGCATTGTGAATAGCAAGGACTTAGTTATGAGTTTCTCATTCTCTTTTATCTCCAGGGAGAATGAGAGGCAAATTCATTATTTTCAGTTATAAAACTCTTAAGAGATACATGCTTCTGAGATTTAAGCTCAACATAATAGAATTAAGTATACAGTATTGATCATCATTAGTATTTGAATTTGCTTACTTATAGCTTTGACAACTCAATGGAGTTTAATAAGTGTTTCAAATACTAACTGGAGACACTTAATCTCTTATGTTTAAATTTGATGTGGAATGAAAATAATATAAAAAAAGATTTGGATGTTTTGGGAAAATGTAGTAATAAAATGTCCTCAGTGAGGTTTGTTTACTGAGTTATAAGAGATCTTATTAAATTTGCCTGTGTGTTAGGACCCCAGTGCAATTTGTTTTGGTTTTGGTTTGTCTTTATTGATAGTTTTTGCTTTGTTGTTGTTGCTGTCGGAGATGATGGAATCGTATTCTCAGAAACTCATCATAATTTCGTGGGGCGATGAGGGTATGTATGTAGGAGTCAGTGAGACTGGCTCAGGATAGAGCAGGCTTCAGACTATTGCACATACAATTGTTATAAGTCACAGACAATTCGATGGTACATAACAACCACAACTCTGTACTGAATATTAAGAATGCTGTGTCACTATGAGCCTCATATGATATTGGAGGTGACTTATTTGATGTTTTCAAAAGCAGTGACTAAGTGTCTTTTAGAGATTGTATGTAGGCTAGTTCAAAGCCAGTTACAGTTGGACTGGCCAACCTGCCGTTAAAGAATCTCAACGTTCTGCATCATCAAGATGGAAATCTTTGAATTCAGAAGTCAGTGGTTATATGAAGTTGCACATTAATGGGTTCTGTACAATGCCTTAAGGTTGTGTGGATGAGAGACAACCTAATAGTTAGTGGAGATCATGAGATCCTAAGAAAACTACTGATAAATTGAAAGTTACATCAGTCACCTTCTTCTCACGCAAGGACTTAACTTTCCTCCCTGATGTTAGCACATAGAAGGAGCCCTGCTGGCTCCATGCACAGGGAATTGCACTGCTGACCGCTGTACTTCCCTGGTGCTTTTCATCTACTACCAACTCCAAGGGACGATGATGGAGAATCTCCTCAGGGGTGATTTACAGGCCCCAAACACCTGCTGGTGGACCAGCACCAGCTAGAAGGCCATTACACCTCAACAGCATTGACTTCATAAGCGCATGGAGAGGAACTGGCATCATGTTCACACTGTTGGAGTGTCTATTTAGGGGCCGCTTGGGGAGATACAAGTATGGCAGATGGAGTGTGATTTTAGTTTCTGCCTTTCTTGACGTTGGTTATTCTTCCCATAAAAGATGCAAACCTAATTCTTAATACTATGATCATTTGTATGATCACATACTGTGATATGTCTCTAAAAGGATAAAAATCCATTCCTACGCAATATGTTGAGGTTGGTCAGAATATACAATTCGGACATCATTGTGTTGTTGTCATTAGGCTACATTTGGTTTTTTGGGCTCACAGAGAACCCATGTGACATAACAGCACGGCCACATAGAATTTTCTAGGCTAGAATTTATATGGGAGCAGATCTTTCTCCTACAGAACTGCTGGGGGTTTGAACTAACAGCCACTGGGTTAGAAATGGAACACATAATCGTTTTGCCTGTAGGGCCTCAGTTAGTGATGTTCAAAAGGACAAAACTGGCTGTATTTATTTTGCTGTCCTCCTTTTTACGTGAGTAATTCCAGAACTGTTTACTCATTAAATATCATTCAATTCCTGACAGAAGGGAACTTTGAAGATATCTTCATTTGGATCATACCTTCTCTCTTGGGCTTCTTTTCCTATTTATTCATAAAAGATCTAATATTAATGAATACATCATGGATTGTGCGTGCCTATTAGAGCTTGCCAGAACTCGGTGTGCTCTGTACGCTTTGGTTTATAATGTAATTCCCTAGATTTAGTTCCCTGGATTAATGAAGTCAACACACATGCCAAAAATCAAATTAGTTGAGTTCTAGAATGTACGGTACAGGAAGTTAATAAAGATCAGGCATCTGTGTTGCTACTGGCAGTAGAGGGGAACTTTAGAAAAAGAAAGCACCCGAAAGGTGTGTATTAAACAATGTCAATCATATAGAAAGAGATCATTCAGGATTTTCTCCTGCCCCCACAGGGAGAGGAAAACAGAGTGATCCATAAATGTTGCATGTCCTACATATCGATCCTGATGTTTCTGGACAAAATGAAGGCTCATTAGCCGCTTGCCTGTCTAACCCCAGACATTTCTTTGTCCTGTAATGGATTGCACAGCAATGTTGGACAGCCCCAAAGTGTTCCATTTTCAAACCTCTGGCAAAAGCAAAGGGTAAGTTCCCAGACACTTCAGGGAGCTGCCGGGCATAAGCTTGAAAGGCTCACCTTCAAAGAGCCCCCAGAGCAGAGCAATGCACCCCACAGGAGAGGCTTCCACATGGCAGGGCGCGTATTGATGAATGGAGCCTGCATGTCAGCGTGGGGGAAAGCAACCGTGCTGAGCTCCCCGACTACGTGTTTGCCTGCTGGCCCGTGTTCCTACCAGTGGAGCGGTCTTTGCAGGACAAATTGGAATAAAGCACATTTGGTATGATTTTCTTACTCTCTCTAATCCCAGCTGAACACTCAATTAGGGCAATGTGGGCTAGGAGCTCTTCACGTTAGGATAGGAGACCTTTCTGCTATTAACAGCACCGACCGAAAGAAATCTGGACAAATCACCGAGAGATTTTTCTATTTTCACATAAATAGAGTAAGGCTGGATATCTTTGACATAGCAAGTTTACTGTATGTGTTTATGTAAATTAAAATATGTGGGATTGTGGAAATGTATGTATACTTAGTAGGAGAGTATGAGGAAAAATGTTTATATTTTGATAAAATTCAGTATTTTTAGTGTAAATTTAAAACTTCTTCCAATGGTGGTATAACTCATTTATAATTGTTGTTGTTGTTGTTGTGTGCCGTCGAGTCGCTTGCAACTAATTTATAATATATATATTTATAATATGATGATGTTGTTGTTAAGTGCCATCAAGTTGTGGGTGACTCATAGCTATCCTATGATCTAAAGTCCTCAACACTTGCGTGACTTTCATCCTTTCTCCAGGTTCATAGGGTTTCTGGAGGCAAGCTATTTTGGAAGTGGATGCCACTCCTGCTTCTAAGCTTGTTTTAATTGGGAAGCTCCAACAGATACTGTCCATCATGGGTAACTATTATCACATTTGACACTTCAATGTTGCGGTGTTCAGCTTCACAGCAACCACAAGTTACCTCTGTACAGCAAGTGGACAGACCAGTGCTATACCACTTAGAAGAATGTTTGACCAAAAACAATTAAAAACAGGCCTGAGGGCCTCAAATTATACGACAAGGGTAAAATATTAATATACATATAATATCAGTATATTGTAAAAGAAACCAAGGTAACAATTTACATACATGAAATGTTAGTAAAAAGTCTAAAATCAGAACATTTGAGCAAAGATTGTTTTTTATTAATTAGAAGTATTACAGAGTTTTAGGGCACTCTGGTAGCTCAGTAACAGGGAGTTGGACTGCCAACCCAAAAGGAACATGGTTCAAATCCATGAGCTGCCTCTCGGGAGAAGGATGGGCAGTCCCGTCTCATGTGATTTACTGACTCAGAAAACCTACTGGAGAGTCAGCTGTGGGCTGGTTCCGTCTTCACAGTGTGACAGTGCTCAACCACAATGTCACAGAGTTCACAGCTTTTATTTACCTAGAGGTCAAACCACTGCCTTTAAGTAGCCTCGAACTCCCAGTGACCTTGGGTGGGATGGAGTGCAGCTGTGTTCCACAGGATTTCTCAGTGGTGAATTTCCTTAGAAGTAAATCACCAGGCTGTTCTTCTGAGGCTTCTGTGTGTAGATGTGAATCTACAACTCTTTGGTTAGCCACCATAGTAACCATTTGTATCATCCGGAAATCTTTCCTCATTAGTAACAAACAGTCTGTTAAGTACATAAATGCAAATACAATTGAGTTGTTATTGTGATTATATGCCATTGAGCTGTCTGAGACTCTGTAACAATAACTCAGAATCCTGCCATATCCTGAGCCAATCTCAGTATCTCTGACAAGTGCCCCCTTTATCCCAGTCACTGTGTCAATCCATCTTGCTGGGGGCTTCCTCTCCTGTTCTGTCCTTCCACCCTTCCCCTGTACTATCCCTCCACTCTTCCAAGCATGATGTCTTTCTCCAAGGACAGTTCCCTCTGGGCAATATGTCCAAAGGATGTGAGACAGAGCTTCAGTATCCTTGCCTCCAAAGAATAACTTGGCTTCACTCTCTCTAGGACAAACCTGTTTGTTTTCTTGGCAGTCCACGGAATGTTCAGTACTCTACGCCAGCACCACAGCTCAAAGGCATCAATTCTTCTGTGGCTTCCTTAGTCATTGTCCAGCTCTTTGGCGATGAATAAAGTAAATCAAGTCATTGCAGAGACCATGGCCTGGATCAGGAAAACCTTAGACTCTAGATGTCAGCTGTGGCTCTTATGTTCTACTGTTCGTATTTTATTATTTACACCTAAAACACCAAGTATAGGTGACTTTGTTTAGAAACTCTCTTTGGCCCCAGGATCTAGTTGTCTAAAGTCTTGATAGTTTCATGGGCTAAAGAGGATGAAAGAGAATCTTGTCGCCAGATCTCTAGAATCAGGAGCCTAACTTATTAATTATATCTAAACTAACAATTCAGTTAGAGGTGTGCAGTTTCCGCACTGAAAACTTGAGTCTGAAAGCTTTCATAGTAAACACGAAAACATTCTTTTTCATTCTAAGAAGATGTTTGGATTTGCCTTCTATCAGTGTCACTAATGAGTAGTTAAACCATTTAGTGTTCTTGTCCGAATTAGTCCTATTAGCAAACCAAGAGGGCTGAGTGGCTTAAGACCAATTAAGATACAAGCCAAAGAAACCAAATGCTGAATAATTGAGTAATTAGTGTATTTCCAGATCCAGAATCTCACTTAATAGGATTGATTTAGAAACAAATTCTAACCAAGTTTTGGATGGATGAATAGTATCTTTAATTAAATGCTTGCTACTCTCCAAGTAACCCGTCACACAAACATCTCATAATTTATTAACAAATCTTTCAGAAAGATAAGTCTGACAATTTTAAGAAAATATTTTAAGGGTAATATGAATGAGAACACTCATTAGGCAAGCTCTGAACCAGCATCATTTGTTTATCGTATTAGCTGTTGCCTCTGATTTCTTACCTCTTTAAGTCTATGAATAATGAATCAATTAGTTTACTATTACTTTAGTCATTTTTCAGTACAAAAAGCACCGTCTTTCATAGGAACTTGACATGCTTAAAATCTGTTTGTGGAATTCTTGAATTTTAAAGATGTATTCAGATCATTAAGGGTGTTTTCTGGGAGATTTGATGTTTACCTCCCCCCACCCCCTCATCAACAATTGACCCGTAAGTAGTTGGACTATAAGAACTGCAACTTTGTTTGTGTTTCTAATATCTAAACCAGTTTCTGGCACAGAGGCACACTTCTAATTGATAAATTAATTGATAATTCCCTTGTGGTAGACAAGTTTAAGGAAAATACACATACAATTTTAAAAAACCATCACTACAAAGTTAATTCTGACTCATAAAGAATTTCTAGTACAGAAAACAGCTCTCCTTAGGGTTTTGTAAGGCTCTAATCTTGATAGACATTGACTGCCACATCTTTCTCTCATAGAGTCCTTAGTGCACTCAAAACACTGATCTTTCCATTTGCAACTGAGTGCTTGATTACTCAGCCACTAGGATTCCTTCAAAGTAAACATAAGACTCTTTATAAGTAGAAGAGGGAATCAGGGAGCAATGGGATGTGCAAAAGGCTTGATCAGTCATTATTGAAGTGAAGAAGGAGGAATGGAGCTAGAAGTCAAAGTGTGTGAGTGGCCTCTAGAAACTTAAAAGACAAGGAACTTGAATCTCCCAAACACTGCCAGAAAGGAACTAAGATCTGTCAACTCTGATTTTAACTCAGTGAGATCCATGCCAGACTTTTGGAGAACAACAAGCTAATAAATGTGTGTTGCTTTAAGTATCTAAATGTGTGTTAACATGTTACAACACCAATGGAAATATAATACACCAGTATTAAACTTGTTATACTAAATGTGTTATTCCAAATTTTAGCTGTACATTATTAAGTAGTCTCTGGAAAATGTATAACTTCTTTTATTCATTTATTGTCTTCTTTATTACTAACATTTGAGTTGCTACTGTGTTAATTATTTTTACTTTCTAGAGTCTGATTTTTTAAAAAAGTTATTTTAGAAGACAATGAAACATAAAAAGAAAAAAAAAGGCTCTGAGGAATAGGTCCTTACATTTCAGAGCACATTGTTTTGGCCCAAAGAAATAAAATATTCATTTAACCCATCTGGTATCATAAAATATGCCAGGAAAAGTATCCCAACTTTAAAACGACATACATTCCAATGCGATCCTCGACAATCTCAACCTCATAAATTCGTTAATTCCCTTCACTAAATATTACTAGAAAATAAAAAGGGAACTTAATCAAGGTATATATAGCTGACATCAGATTTATATCTTATATTGGAATGTCTGAAGCATAAATCTGCCCCAGCTCCTCACTGCCCCATGAAATAAAGCATGACTTATAGTTTTAAATGGGTGAGTCCTATATGCAAGCTTGATTTTGAGACACAAATAAAAGCGTAAGGATGAGTGTGTGTGTGTGTAATTTTGTTGTTGGTGTTAGATGCTGTTGAGTTGGCTGGACACATAGCATCCCCATGTTCAACAGATATCCTGCATTGTCGATATGAATATATTCTATACATTAACAAGAAAATAACAAGACAACTCTGATGACTTAGTGATGAGTGTGAAAATTTCCAGAGATTGTAGAGAAAAGTGTTTCTCAGACAAAGCTATATTACCCCGGTAGCAAGAACTGAGAGTGGGATTTATTTTAGACCAGGGGTTTATATATCAAATGTTAGCACTGGTTGACTCGCTCAAATGACCCAAAGTAAACCAGCTCAATTTAAAGTGATTTCTAGCTGTTTGACATCAGAGCAGATGTTGCTGGTATTCCCGGGGTGCTGGCCTATCTTTCTACATCCAGCACTGGTACCTTTCTTTCCAGATAATACTGTCCTCAGGCTGATAGGGTATGTTTTTATGAGCAGCAAATGTCTGAAATGATTGAATATTTAAATCACCCTGGGGTCAACTGCAAAGGAGGCTTGGTGACTGTTACAGTGTCTAAAGTGTTGATCTACTAAATAGAAGGTTAACAGTTCAAATCCACCTACTTCTCTGAGGGAGAAAGATAGTTTCCTCCCAAAAAAATTTACAGCCCTGAGAACCTGATGGAGGATCACCGTGAGGGGAGCCGAACTTGATAGAAGTGGCTGACGGGGGGCACTGGTAAGCACTATATATGCACTGATGCTTTGGATATCAAGATTCCGTTCTCTTGCTCCTGGTGAAGACACTCCTTGTGACCATCTCTATCTCCATAGTAGCTTACGCCTAACATGGATCAGTTACATATGCTTCTTTGAGTCCTTCACCTCATCCGTATGATTCTCAGTCTCCCTCTTAATTCTTCCTGGGAACACTTCCTAATAACACACTATCCGAGACATTCCTGGTTCAAGGTCTGCTTCTGGTGAACCTACTCTAAAATAGATAGTCAATTCATCTCAGCTTTCTATGTGATCTAATATTTGATTTTGTATGTTTAGCTTTCAATGTCTGTGAATATATGATTTAGTAAACTGAAATTCTCATCATCCTTTGAGGGAGGATTTGAAAGCAAATCTGAAACTCCTCAAACATTCTCACTTCACTGGAGACAGCAGTACCAGCTAGATAGCAGCTGGGAGCTCCACCAAACACTGTCCATATTGGGAAACCATTATGGCATTGGAAACCCCAGTGGTACAAGGTTCAGCATCACAGCAAACCCAGATTACCTCAGCACAGCAAATTGACAGAAGAGTGTTGGATGATTTAGAAGAATGTTCCTCCAAAATATAGTAACAAGGGATTAAAATATAATTTCTTGGGCCCAACTTTTAAATACAAGGGCCCTTCAGGGGTTTTGTTGACTTTAAACAAGAGGCTTTAAAAAGAAAAAAACAAAACAAAACAAAAAAACACCAAAAACCAAAAAAACAAACAAAAACCCCACCAAACATTCCACAATGACCCTAACCAAAACAGAAGAGCCCATCTTAGAGTCCAGTCACTTCACCCAGTCTGGAAAATGGAGATAAGGGCTTGGCCTTAAATGCAAGTGTCCTCCTGGAGGTCTTGTTGACTCTAAACAAGAGACTTAAATAAAAACAACCAATTATAAAGATTGCCTAAATATGAACACTGTACTTCACAGAAGAAATAACATATGCAAATTCAGTGTTGTATATCTTTGGACAATTAGATGGCTATTTGAGAGGGAGCCTTTTTGATCTGACAGGATCAGCAATGATACCCTGTGTTAAATTGTTCTCAACTTCTCTCTCTTCCTTTTTGCCAATAAAGTTGTAAATAAAAAACATCACACATTAAAATTCAAAAAAAAAAAAAAAAAAAAATAAAAACAACCAAACAATCCACACAGATTCTCAACCAAAACGAGCAGAGTCCAGCTGCTTCATCCAAGTCCAAAATGGAAGACAAGGGTTTGGCATTCATTATATGTTGTTGTTGTTCAGTGCCATCTAGTATTGACCCTATAAACAAAAGATTTTAACCTTGTTCTGTAACTATTGTCCTTTCTCCAAATTCAGAGTTTCCACAGGCAGGAGGAGGAAGTGGATGACACTCCTGTTTCCAAGCCCATCTTAATCTGGGAGCTTTACAAACAATGTCAACCATGTGTAACCATTATAGCACTTGACAGACCAATGGCACAATGTTCAGTATCACAGCAATCCAAAGTTACCTCAATACAGAGAAATGACAGAACAGTGCTGCACCAATTATGAGTGTTCATTTCAAAAACAATTAAAACCAGGTCCGAGGGCACAAATGAATTTTAAAAGGTTGCAGGTTCACTCATCAGGCTCTCATTGGTTCCCAAGAAGAGGCTTCTGTCAGCCAAAAAAAAAAAAAAACGGGATCCCCATGTTTATGACGGCTTTGTTCACAATAGTAAAGAGTTGGAAACAACCTAAGTGCCCATCAACAAATGAATGGGTAGAGAAGCTGTGGTATATTCACACAATGGAATGCTACACTGCATTGAAAAACAAGGAACTCATGAAATATTATTCAAAATGGGTGACCCTGGAGGACATTATGCTGAGTGAAATATCTCAGTCACGAAAGGACAAATACTACATAGTGCCACTGTTGTAAAATGGGACTGACATTGGGGTTGGGAAAAGATTGAGAAAGATGGGATAAATGATGTATACTGCATTGAAACAAATGAGAAACAACTGTTTAAAAGGGATATGTGATTAGGTATTGTCATAATAGGGGTCCAGAATGAAGGCTGCATAGTGGAGTGGACTTGGGGGGTAGGATTGTATAACAATGAAAGAATTTTTCTTTTACTTTTCAACGAGAAGAACAAACTGGAAGGGAGGGGTGGGCAAGGAGAAAAGTGCAACAATGAATGAATGGAAATCCAAAATCTCTGTAAATTTTCATTAAAATTAATAATGTTGTTGTTAGGTGCTGTCGAGTCATAGGCAACTCAGAACAACCCTATGAACGAAAGGCCTGAGAACTGTTCATAGAGTTTCCGGAGTCGAGCCATTTCGGAAGTGGATGCCACTCCTGCTTCCAAGCTTGTTTTAATCAGGAAGCTCCACCAAACACTGTTCACTATGGGTAACCATTATCACATTTGGCACATCAGTGTCACAGTGTTTAGCATCACAGCAGCCACGAGTTACCTCAGTACAGCAATGCACAGACCAGTGCTATACCACTTAAGAGAATGTCTTATGGAAAAACAATTTGAATCAGGCCTGAGGGCCACAGATTAAAATCACCCACCTTGGGCTTTGGGAAGCCTGCCCCCATCCAACACTGACAGACTCACCTCGAAAGCCACACACATTTTGAAAGGCCTCAGGCCCATGCATCAAACTGTCATTGGTCCCCAGCAAGATGCCCACCCCATCCCACACAGAAAGAAGATAATTGTCTTGATCGTTATAAATTTCCCAAAACTTACATGTTAATTATCAGTTTACAGAATTCCAGTCTCACATGAAATCCCAGCACTGTTTATGCTAGGTGGGCCTACCAACTGGAGCCAGGTAGAGTTCGACTCAGATGACCTTCCATCACATTTCATCAAATCTCCAAGGAAGTAGACTGACTACCTGTCTCCCCTGGAGCTCCGCGAGGCGGATTGCATCGGCACCTCTTTTCGTTAGTAGCTCAGCATATCCTGATCTATTCCACCAGGGTTCTTGTGAATGTTATCTGTGCAGAATGTGTCAATAAAACATTCATGTATTCAATGGAACAACCTATATTTGATAATATAAATCATAACACATATTGAGATGATGAACTATTGCTTCCGCATTGAAACAAAGCAAGCCAAAAAGGATCACTATAGATTAAGAAGCCTGCATGCTTGTTTCTAGACAAGGTGGTGTGCTTCATTTAACTTAAAATGATTTCTTAAATTCTTCATTTGTAATAGCTTTCTAGAATGCATCTGAGTGTTCAAAATGAGATCAGGAAAAAAATTGAGAAGGCAGTTTGAGTCTCTTTAAATCCTAATTATCTTTCCAGTCTTTTCCCAGTCTTCAGACGTGAAAGGGCCTGAATTTTACTCTATCAATAGTCCTCAAAATATTTTTTCTTTTTTAAAAATTTTATTTAATGAAAGTTTACAGAGACTTTGGATTTCCATTCATTCTTTGTTGCACATTTTCCTCCCTGCCCACCCCTTCCCCCAGTTAGTTTTTCTCTTTAAAAAGAAAAAAAAAATTCATTGTTATACAATCCCCACACCCACTCCCAGTCCACTCCACTATGCAGCTTTCATTCTGGACTCTTGTCATGATAATAATACCTAATCATATATTCCTACTAAACAGTTCTCTCCCTCATCTGTTTCCATGCAGTATACATTATTTATCTTTAAGTTTCTCCCCAACTCTGATGTCAGACTTGCTTTCCAACAGTGGCACTATTTAGTATTTGTCCTTTTGTGACTGAGGTATTTCACTCAGCATAATGTCCTCCAGGCTCACCCATTTTGTATTATATTTCATGAGTTCCTTGTTTTTCAATGCAGCGTAGTATTCCATTCTGTGAATATACCACAGCTTCTCTAGCCATTCGTTTGTTGATGGGCAACTTAGGTTGTTTTCAACTCTTTGTTATTGTGAACAAAGCCGCACTAAACATGGGTGTGCATATATCTGTTGGGTGGCAGTTATATTTTCCATTTTTCACTCCTTAAAATTGCTGAAGACCTCTTTATAGGCTTAAAAATGAAGATTTCAGAGAACTTTCATTTACATGTGATATAAAAATCGGACTGAAAATTTAAAGTTATTTTCTCATTAGTTTATTTAAAATAATAATGGGTTCATTAACATGGTAATAAAAATGGCTTTTTTTATTTTAAAACAATTTTTAAAGACATTACCTTGCTTTATATTAAAAAAAAAAATCTCTTCAGTGTATAGTTTAACAGAAGGTAGCAGTATTACTGTGTCTGCTTCTGCATTTAGCCTTCTGCCAAATCAGACTTCATGTGGCTTCTGGGAAACCACACCATACTCAAGAGGAAAGATAACAAAAGGCAAACACTGTGCTTCAGCACTGGAAGATGGGGTTTGAGGTCTCAGATCACCCGGAAAGATCTCAGGCAGCCCAGCCATTTCTCAGATGTGCTGAGCACTGAACAGCACCATCTTGCCAAAAACTCATCATGCCATCTTAAAATACTTGCACACAAATGTACCTTCATTTGAATATTTTACTTCAGTGCATTTGTATGCAACAAAGATTTTCCTTTTATCTTTAAAGTCTTATTATGTTATGGATAGACTCAATTTCGATCATTTTGAATTGGCTTTTGTCAAGATATACCATGATTCCCTAAATCATACTAAGAACATGTTTTCTGCTCACTTAACAGAACATATACCACAATTCTGCCTATCAGTATCAGAGCTCTGGTTTTCTAGTGGTAAGGAGCTGGGCTGACATCCCAAAGGCATGTGGAATGTATGAAGTATGAATGTGGGAACACTGGACATTTTTAAAAAAGAAATGGAGCACATAATTATTGACATACTAGGCATTGGTGGAAACATTCTTCTAAGTGCTATAGCACTGATCTGTGCATTGCTGTACAGAGGCAACTTGTGGCTGCCGTGATGCTAAACACTGCGACACTGACGTGCCAAATGTGATCATGGTTATCTTTGGTGTTTTGTGGAGCTCCCTCATTAAAACAAACTTGGAAGCAGGAGTGGCATCCACATTTAAAATGACTTACCTCCAGAAACTCTATGAACAGTGTTCAGGTCTTTTGTTTATAGGGTCACTACAAGTCATCTACGACAACACTTACCAACAACACTTACCAACAACAACAACAGGCATTAATGAGCTAAACTGGATTGGCAGGGGCCACTTTAATCAAACAATCGTGTAATTTACTATTCCAGGAATGAAAAAGGGGGCGGGGGGGGGGAATGGGTTTGAATTCCCCAGCTGCTCCATGGGAGAAAGATGGGCAGTCTTCCCCTTTGCAAATTACTGCCTCTGGAAACCCATTGGAAGGTCAGCTATGAGCAATTTCTGACTCAGCAGGACACAATATTCCTACTAGTGAATCAAAAGCCAGTGTCATCCAACACTTGGCATAAATGGGATGAATCTATTGTAGCCTCATCTTGGCAATAGATACCCAGTGTTGTTATTTTGTAACTTCAAGTCGGAACCAACGGACAGCTGATTCTCCAGCAGGTTTCAGACACAGTAAAGGAAGGATATTGTTCATCCTTCTCCCCAGAGCAGCTGGTGGATTCTAACAGGGTGCCTTTAGGATTACAGCGCTGGTTCTTACCAATAGGCCACCAGAGCTCCCCAGCTCCAACTCACTGCAGAGAAAACAATTCAATGGAATGTGGGGAGAGTTAAGAAAAAGGGAGCTGGGTATCAGGAAGCCCTGTGTGAAAACAGTACATTGATATTTGAGCATGACTCTCTTAAAGAGCCTTGGTGGCCTATTGGTTAAGTGTTCAGTTTAAGCAGAGCGATGCACACTGGACCTTCCCAGTCACGTGCAGGAGAAAGACGTGGCAGTCGCCTGACTGAAAATGTTACAGCCTTAGAACCCTTTAAAGCTCTCTGCATCCCACTGGATGGTAGAACTATGCTGTTTTCATCTTTGTGTCCTTCCCACTGTCTAACATTTCATGAGTGAGAATGTTGTACAAAGACATTGAAATGGATGAAAAATACCTGAGCACATTGCTCCAGTGGGATTTCTTAACACCGTCTTAATTCTGTCCTCAGAGTGGGTTTTATTAGCAAATGCTTTGAAAGAGGGTGCCTGAACCATCAAGTAGGCTGATTCTGCACAGAAATATTTTGTGCAAAATGTTCTTCCATAAGTTTTCAAATAATTAAATCCCAAAAGCCTGGGATGAAGACAATGTTCACAGGAGCTCTTTTCTTTCTCCTGGAAGGTGAAATAATCTTTCTGTGTTGTGCTGCTATTTCTCCAAATTTAAAAAACAAAATGAAACAAAACAACAACACACAAAACCATAATGGTCTATGGAAATTAAAAGAAGCTAAAGAATATAAAATAAATGTGTTGGAACACCAAGACATTCTGTTGGTTGTTACAATTAATTCTATAACTAGCAATTAGACTTTGTTTTAGGGTTTTGGGTTTTTTCCTAATTAAAATCCACTGAGAACACAGACCAAGTTTTATCGAAGTTTCCTCTCTTCCTGACGCTCCCTAAAAGAAGTTCTGTCCTCACCCAGCATGGAGCCCTCAGATTTTTGTGCAATCAACAGAATGGATTGATTAACCTTTATGTCTGTTTGAACTGCCTCTGGATAAATATTTACACCCCTTTTCCCTGACTTCTTAGTGAAGTTCTTTATCAGTAGCCTCAAGGTCTTTTCTCCTTGACCTTTGGCACCTGGTGGTTCAGAAGGTTTTCATCAAGCTGTTTTATTTACATTGTAATCACTTGGCTGTCCCTGGGAGGTCAAGTTCGCCACAGCCATGGACTCTTCCTGAACTTCAGCAGAATTCTTTTACATTCTGTGGAGATGGTAACTTCAAATTGAAGGTTTCTTGATTTGTAATGCTCAGTAGCAGATTTTCTTTTTAGCTTTTTGTGTACACACAGTTTAAATTTAATATCCCAGTGACTTATCTCCTAAAAGATACAGGTAGAGTCAGGGAATGTCTTTGCTCATCTGTCCTTTATTCTAACACTGAAAACTGTGGGTGTGAGAAAGAGTGTGTGTGTGTGTGTGTGTGTGTGTGTGTGTGTGTGTGTATGAGAGAGAGAGTGAGTGAGTGTGTGTAAGAAAGGCTGGTTGGTTTTGTTGTTGCTCTGTGCTAATCCAGTTGGAACTGACTCATGCATTTGACCTTCAGAGACTGAAAACACAAATTATACAGATTGTTGTTAGGTGCCGTCAAGTTGAGTACAACTCATCGTGACCCTCTGAACATTAGATCGGAGCTGTGTGCTATCCTGTTCCATCCTTATCACTCCAACACAGTCAAGTTCATTGCTGCAGTCCCTGAGTTAAGAATCTTTCACACACCTCCTATATTTACAAGAATGATTCTACTGAAGATTATCCAAAAACGACTGGAACAACACATCCGCAGAGAACTGCCAGAAGTCCAGGCTGGGTTTAGAAGGGGTCATGGTACTAGGGATATTGTAGCTGATGTTAGATGGATCTTAGCTGAAAGCAGGAAATAGCAGAAGAATGTCTATCTGTGTTTCATTGATTATGCAAAGGCACTTGACTGCGTGGATCATAACAAACTGCGGCTGACTCTGAGAAGAATGGGAATCCCAGAACATTTAATCGTGCTAATGCGAAACCTATACATGGACCAAGAGGCAGTTGTCAAAACAGAGCAGGGTAACACTGCATGGTTCAAAATTGGGAAGGGTGTGCGCCAGGGAGGCATCCTGTCTCCATACCTTTTCAACATGTATGCAGAGCAGATTATCCGAGAGGCTGGGCTCTATGAGGAGAATTGTGGCATCAGGATTGGTGGAAGGTCTATTAACAATCTCCGTTATGCAGATGACACAACCCTGCTTGCTGAAACTGAGGAGGACCTCATGCACTTGCTGCAGAGGGTCAAGGACTGCAGCTTTCAATATGGACTGAGGCTCAATGTCAAGAAGACAAAGATTCTCACCACTGGACCAATTAGTAGCATCAGGATGGATGGCAAAGAGATTGAGATTGTTCACAGCTTCAGTTTGCTCGTCTCCATGGTCAACACTCTTGGCACCAGCAGCCAGGAAATAAAAAAAAAAAACATATTGCAATGGGAAAGTCTGCTGTTAGGGACCTCTCTAAAGTACTCAAGAGCAATGGTGTCTTTCTGGAGACTAAGGTGCACCTGATACAGGCCATGGTCTTTGCAATCCCTTGTTATGCATCAGAGAGTTGGACAATGACTAGGGAGGACAGAAGGAGAATTGATGCCTTTGAGCTGTGGTGCTGGAGAAGAATATTGAATGTTCCATGGACTGCCAAGAAAACAGATTCATCCTAGAGAGGGTTAAACCAAGCTGCTCCTTGGAGGCAAGGATTCTGGGGCTTCATCTGACATACTTTGGGCATGTTGCAAGGAGGGGCAGGTCCTTGGAGAGGGACATCATGCTTGGGAGGGTGGAGGGACGGTGCAAGAGGGGAAGACCCTCTATGAAGTGGACTGATTCAGTGACTGGGGTAATTGGGGTGGGTGTGTCAGAGGCAATGCAATTGGCACAGGGTACAGCAGGGTTTAGGGCTGTTGTACATAGGGTCGCTATGAGTCACAAACGACTCGACGGCACATAACAACAACTATAAGACCAAACTATCTATTTTATTTTCTTCTTTTTAACTTTTTATTGTGCTGGGGTGAATATTTACATAGTTTTCTGGTGCTGTTTCAAGATACAGGTTTGCACTCGCTGCCACGTTGCCAACACACTACCTAATCCTTCCGTGGGTTTCCCTTTTCCATTCATCCCGTTTCCTCATCCCTCCCTGTCCTCCCAGTCTTTTTTTGGGGACACATGTCGCCTTTCTCGTCTGGTATACTTTATCTAGTGCAAAGATAGCTCCTGGCAGAATCTTACATTTCAGATGAAGACATGGTTTCAGAAGGTTGTTCGAGACACTTTGAGACAAGTAGTGGATCTTCCTATCTATCCATAATTGCTTGTACATTTGTGGATAGAATAGATTGCTGGAAATAGATGTTGGAGAGGATGTGGTGAGAAAGGAACTCTTATACATTGTCAGTGGGATTGTAAAATGATGCAACCATTCTGGACTACAGTTTGGTGCTTCCTCAAAAAGCTGAACATAGAAATTCCATGTGACCCAGCTATTCCACTTCTTGAAATATACCTTGAGAATATGAGAACTGAGGCACAAACTGAGATTTGTACACCAGTGTTCATTGCAGCATTATTCACCATCGCAAGAACATGAAACAGCCCAAATGTCCAACCACAAATGAATGGATTGAGAAATTATGGTACATTCACACAATGGAATACTATGCAGCACGCAGGAGCAATAACTTCGTAAATTATTACCTAACTTGGGAGGGACTGGAGAGCATTATGTTGAGTGAACTAACTCAGACCCACAAGGATAAATATTGTATAAGGCTGTTATTGTAGAATGAGTATAAGGATCCAGGAGGAGCAGGAAAGGCTGGAAACAGAGGGATGTGGATGTGCAGGGGAAGGGGGGAGGGATTAATCATTGGGTTGTACAATTTGGTGGGTGGGGGTGAGGGAAATTGGAAGAATTTGTTCGAATTTGTATTAGAATTTTGTAAGTAAACTAGTGAAAAAAATACATTAGATATACTACTACTAATAATAAGAAAATAGACCACTGCGGGGCGTGGTTATAGGACCCACTCAGATATCAAGACTGAGCCACTGGACGTGAAGGTGAAGGGCTATCAGAAGGAAAGCTAAGTCAATAACACAATTGTGTTTGTAATAATATTCTGCATCTCAACTCTGGGAGGTAGAGTCTGAGGACCTTAAAGAGTTTGCAGAGAGCCCTGTAAGAGGCACCATTTGATCTCTCTTCACTAGGAGAAAAGAAGAATGAAGAAAGACATAGACCCAAGGGACCACACAGTGAGTAGAAACCCAGGTGCAACAAGCAGCTTTTGCTTGCCTGAAACTAGAAGAATTAAATGGTGCTTGGCTGTCACTACTAACCAGTGTGGCCAAGATTACAGTAGAAAAGTCCTCGTTCAGATGGATAAATGCAGAACAAAACTCAGAGTAAAACAAAAAATTTAAAAAAAAATATGACCCAAGTATTTTAGGCAAAGCTTTGACCTCTTTGACTCCGAGGATCATGCTGGCTGCTTGTTCTTCTGGCAGTCAATGGGATATTTAGTACTCTTCTGACACCACACTTCAAAGGCCTCAAATCCTCTTCTGCCCTCTTTATTTATTGTCCAGCTCTCAGATGCATAGGAAATTATTAAAAAGACTATGGAGAAGAGTATTGAATGTACCATGGACTGCCAAGAAAACAAACAGATTCATCCTAGAGAGGGTTAAACCAGGCTGCTCCTTGGAGGCAAGGATTCTGGGGCTTCGTCTGACATACTTTGGACATGTTGTAAGGAGAGACAGGTCTTTCGAGAGGGACATCATGCTGGGTAGAGTAGAGGGACAGTGCAGGAGGGGAAGACCCTCTATGAGGTGGATTGATTGAGTGACTGGGGTAATCGGGATGGGTATGCCAGAGGCAAGGAGATTGGCACAGGATAGAGCACGGTTTAGGGCTGTTGTACATAGGTTCGCTATGAGTCTCAAACGACTCGACAGCACATAATAACAACAACAATGGGCTCAATCTACTGTACCTTAGACCTCAAACTGTAATCATTAACTCCTCAGTGATTTGGAGGGGACACCTATAGACTTTCATAATGCAGTACATCATCTGATCTCCTGACAGCTAGTACCAAGTCTGTTAGCTGCGGATCCAAGTAAGATGAAGTCATTGAAAATTTCGGTCTATTCTCAATCTATCTTGATGTTTTCTGTGAGTCAAGTGGTAAGAAATTTTGTTTTCTTGATGTTGAGCTGTAATCGTAGTGAAGGTTGGAGTCTTTGCTCTTCTGCAGCGAGCACTTCAAGTCCGCCTCACTGCTAGCAAGTAAGAAAGCAATCACAGGGAAGGAGGCTGTAAATCACATGGAATGTGATTACCCATCTTTCCCCTGTAGAGTAGCTGGTGGATTTGAACCCCCTGCATCTGGGTCAGCAGCATAATTCCTTACCACTAGGCCACCAGCTGCCAAGCATTGTATTTAGTAGTTTGCATGTTCTTCTCTTTAATTCTGCAAAGCCTTCTGAGAGGAAAGGCACTGTTATTACTCTGTTTTGCAGATGAGGAGGTAAGGCTCACTGATGTCCTGTCATTTCTCAGATGCTCAGATTATCAGAATGGGATGCTGGATCCCGTAACTCAGACCGCTTAGTAAATGGTTCACCTTGAGCAGGTCACATAACCTTTCTGTGTCTCAATCTCTTCACTGGTTAAATGGACAGAATCACAGCACCTCTTTGCATTAATGTTATAAGGGTGCTTGTAAGGAGTAAATAAGTTCAAATTAGCGCTTTAAAAATGTTGCGTTTTAATACCTGAAAGGGCTATGCCTAATTACCCTGCCCTTCATTTTATAATTAATCCTGAAACGTTGCTTTTCTGTTTTTTCAGACAGCCATTTAGAATTTATTTTTGTCTTTCATATATATATGCTCATGTTATGATTTGTTCATTTATGATTAAGTGAGCCCTAGCTGTCATTTTTTGCATAAGGTTTTAAACTTTGAATATTTATTGACAAAAGGAGCCTGTGATGTCTTCACAGCATAGCTAGATGCTCCAGAAGGATTTCTTTCCATCTGGATGGTGTGAGTTCAGTCACTTTAGACTCTATGTTGTCTGTTCTCTTGTTATAACAATTAGGATGACTACAGGTGATTTTAGCCAAAGAAAACCAACCACGTGGAAATCTTTTTTCACATTTTAATTTTCTTTTTTTACTGTAAACATACTTCTAACAACATAGAACTCTGTTGGCCTAGTGATAGAAAGTTATTGCTACCAAGCCAAAGGTGGGTGATTTTAATCTGCGGCCCTCAGGCCTGGTTTTAATTGTTTTCGGTCAAACATTCTTCTAAGTGGTATAGCACTGGTCTGTCCATTTGCTGTACAGAGGTAACTCGTGGTTGCTGTGATGCTGAACACTGTCACACTGATGTGTCAAATGAGATAATAGTTGCCCATGGTGGACAGTGTTTGGTGGAGCTCCCTGATTAAAACAAGCGTGGAAGCAGGAGTGGCATCCACTTCTGACATAGCTTGTCGCTGGAAACTTTATGAACTTAGTGAAATAAAAGTTATATAAGTGTTCAGGTCCTCTGTTCATAGGGTCACTATGAGTCATCTACGATTCGAGTGCAATTAACAACAACAATAAAACACACTTCTACTGAACTGATCATGTCTCTTCTGAATTGATTAGAAAAAAAAAATGTTTCTTGCTCAGTCTTCCAAATACTACTAATAGAATCCAGTCTAGGGGCAAAAGAAGAAAAGGTGAAGGAAAAATTAAGTATGACATTTAAAACACTATATTAAAACAGGAAGCTCTAGTACCCTCATGATGAGGCGCTGTTCTGCAATCCTGAAGGCACATTGTTCAAATCTACCAGCTTCTCCCCAGGAGGAGCATGGACACACTTCTCCTGTGCAGTTTACTGTCACTAAAACCTGCTGTAGGGTCACCAAGGAATCTGTTCCAATTCAAAGGCACACAGTGGCAACATCCGAAGAAAGTAGTAGTGGTTAAGTGAGATCAATGTTAGATCTCATATTTAAAAAATGAAAACCCATTATAACATTAATTTTGCAAGGTCTCTTAAAATCTAGTCAGACATTATGGACACTCTATTTCCATTTTGTAGTTTCATACGTTGGTGTCTTTTGACCATGTGCATTTTCAAAGAACACGGTTCGTTGAGACCTGTAACTCATCCTCTTTGTATGATCATAAGAAGACACCCTGTCGTGATTTTTCATTGACTATTCAAGCCTTCAGAAGTATGTCATTGGGAGTAAGCCTACATCGATGTCAGAGACTCTCCAGACTGGCCCTATCCTTATTTCTCCACCTTTCCTTCCACAGGGTTTTTTAAAATTTTACTTTATAAATAAATATTTATATTTTATAGGAATATTTTATAGGAATAGATTAGTCATTTGGGGAATGAGTGACTTTTTAGAAGGATTAATTTTTTGAGAGTGAAGACTGCCCTCCTTTTCGTCTATTAGTTAGTATTACTGGTTTTGAAGTGTATTACTTTGTTACAACTTCCATAGTAAAATGTTTATACTTTGGTGTAATGGAGATTCTGAATAAAATCTCCCAGTTTGCATGATCTGTGAAAGATTAATTTGGTATGCACTGCATTTTCAAAACTTATCATTTTGGTGAATACTCCCTGAAACTGCCTTTCTCAAGGCAATCTGGTTATTTAGTGTTATCTCCTTTCTGGCCCTGGGTCTTAGGCTTGCATTGTTGTTGTTATGTGCCATCAAGTCGCTTGCGACTCATAGCAACTCTATGTACAAGAGCTCTAAATGCTGTTTTATCCTGTGCCGACCTAGCCATCTCAAACGCACTCATTCCCACTGCTCCAGTCACAGAATCGATCCATCTAATTGAAGGTCTTCCTCTCCTTCGCCGCCCCTCCACTCTGTCTCCATACCTTTTCAATCTGTATGCAGAACAGATCATCGGAGACCCTGGGCTGTACGAAGAGGAATGTGACATCAGGATTGGTGGAAGAGTCATCAACCCTGCTTGCTGGAACTGAGGAGGACCTGAAGCGCTTGCTGCAGAAGGTCAAGGACTGCAGCCTCCTATATGGACTGAAGCTCAACATCAACAAAACAAAGATTCTCACCACTGGGCCAATTGGCAGCATCAGTATGGATGGTGAAGAGATTGAGATAGTTAACAGCTTTTGTTTACTTGGCTCCACAACCAACACTCTTGGTAACAGCAGCCAGGAAATCAAGAGAAGAATTGCACTGGGAAAGTCAACTGTGAGGGACCTCTCAAGAGTACTGAAGAGCAACGATGTCAGACTGGAGACTAAGGTGCACCTGATCCGGGCTATAGTCTTCGCAATTATGTGCTATGCATCAGAGAGCTGGACAGTGAATAGGGTTGATGGAAAGAGAATTGATGCCTTTGAGCTGTGGTGCTACAGACGAGTATTGAATATACTGTGGACTGCTAGGAGAACAAACAAGTTTGTCCTGGAGAAGATGAAGCTGGAATGCTCCTTGGAGTCAAGGATTCTGAAGCTTCGTCTGACATACTTTGGGCATGTTGCAAGGAGACTTGCACTAGAAACTATCAAAAAAACAGAGCAAGGCTCACACAGCAGCCAGTGGCAGATGATGGACCACATTTCTGTATTCTAGCATGCTTGTGGAAATTTTGTAAAAAAATTCTGCTCTTAAAAGCCTCTCCCCTCCTCCATTTGTAAAGAGCCTCTCATACATAAATAGGGTGAATGGGTGAATCACATTGATTTCTTTCAAAGAAGGGTGTTATGTAAATGTCGCTGAGTAGAATTGCATTTCCATTTCCTGCACTGATCTCAATTGAAAGCCTTGTAGACAATCCTATTTCTTTTCTTTCTATTTTTTATGCATTGCTGTTTTAACAGAAATTCCGTGTCACAAAATGAAAGTGACTGAGCAAAGATGTTGAGATGATGTTTAAAAGCCTTTCATCTATCATCTTTAGAGTTTCAGGATGTCGTTGTCCAAAAATAAAAAGATAAAAAGAACGAACTGTTGTATATGTTAGCTGACATGATTATTCAAATTGCTTCACAGTGTTTTTGTTTGTTTCTTGTTTTATTTTTTTATCTTTTTCTCTGAGAAAAAGAATTTTTGGAAAATGACTTGGAATTCTAAAGAATAGATTTTACTTTAATCATTAAGATTACGGGACTGAGGCTGTTGTCTTAGAGAGTGCTATTGAGCCTCTCATTAAACTGCTAAACTCCTCTCTCGCTCCAGAGGGTTCTACTCGGAAACCAAAGACAGAATTTCCTTTTCTATTAAAGTATCTTAGTTGTTGTGAGGGATTGTTGAGTCAGATTCGACCCACAGCTATTCCTTCTGTGGGATTTCAGAAGCAGTAAATTGCACAGCAAGAGAATGCTTATCTTTCTCTCACAGAACAGCCGGGACTGAATTTGAACCACAGGCCTTTGGTTTGACAACAGAGCTCCTTGGTTCCTTACCACCAGGCCACCATAGCCCTGTGAGAAATCCTAAAGTGTTTCTTCTTTTTGTTGTTAGATGCTGTCAAGTATAACTCATAGCGGCCCTATAACAAACGATCTGAATCCTGTGTGCCTTCCTCATACTTCAGACACACAAGAGCCCATTGCAGCAGTCACCACATCAATCCACCTGGTTGAGGGTCTTCCTCTCCTTTTCAGACTAGCATCATGTCCCTCTCCAAGGAATAGCCCCTCCTAGCAATATGCCCAAAGTATGTGAGGTTTGTCCTGGAGAGGGTGAAGCCAGGCTGCTCCTTGGAGTAAAGGATTCTGAAGTTTCGTCTAACATATTTTGGACATGTTGCAAAGACGGGACCGGTCTTTGGAGAGAGATGTCATGTTTGGGAGAGTGGAGGGACAGAGCAGGAGAGG
This sequence comes from Elephantulus edwardii, assembly GCF_000299155.1. Taxonomy (NCBI): domain Eukaryota; kingdom Metazoa; phylum Chordata; class Mammalia; order Macroscelidea; family Macroscelididae; genus Elephantulus; species Elephantulus edwardii. The sequence goes on along the minus strand of NW_006399841.1, from coordinate 8,535,325 downwards.
AAGACCCTCGATGAGATGGATTGATTCAGTGATTGGGGTGGTGGGAGTAGGTGTGTCAGAGACAGTGAGGCTGGCATCAGCTAGAACAGGGTTTTAGGCTCTTGTACATAGGATCGCTATGAGTTGCAAGTAACTCGACAGCACATAACAATAATAAATGTGAGGTAAAGCCTCATTATCTTTGCCTGCAAAGAGCACTCTGGTCACACCCTCTCCAAAACATATATGTCTGTTCTCTTGGCTGCCCATAGGGTATTCGGTGCTCTTTTCCAGCACCGTCACTCAAAGGCATCAATTCATTTTCTGTCATTCATTGTCCAGCTCTCAGATGCATAGCAAGTCATCGGAAGAACTATGGCTTGAGTAGCTTGTTGTTGCCTGTGACTCATAGTGACCCGATCTACAACAGCCCTAAACCCTACTCTATCCTGCACCAGTCTGTCTCTAACATACCTATTCCCATTACCCCAGTCATTGAATTAAACCATCTCATTGAGGGTCTTTCTCTCCTGCACTGTCCCTCCACCCTCCCAAGCATGACATCCCTCTCCAACGACATATCCTGCCTTGTAACATATCCAAATTATGTCAAAATATGACAAAGCTTCAGAATCCTTGTCTCCAAGGAGCAGCCTGACTTCACCCTCTCTAGGATGAACCTGTTTGTTCTTTTAGCAGTCCATGGTATATTCAGTACCACTTTCCAATGTCACAGCTCAAAGACATCAATTCTCCTTCTAGAATCCCTAGTCATTTTCCAGATCTCTGATGCATAGCAAGTGATTGCAAAGACCATGGCCTGTATCAGGAACATCTTGGTCTTCAGACTGACATCATTGCTCTTCAGTACTCTGGAGAGCTCTTTGACAGCTGACTTTCCCAGTGCAATGCATCTTTTGATTTCCTGGCCCCTGGTGCCAAGAGCGTTGATTGTGGAGCCAAGCACACTAAAGCTGTTTACAATCTCAGTCTCTTCACCATTTATCACAATGCTGCCAGTCGGCCCAGTATTGAGAATCTTTGTTTCTTGATATTGAGTTTCAAACCATATTGAAGGCTGCAGTCCTTGACCTTCTGCATCAAGCACTTGAGGTTCTCCTCAGTTTCAGCAAACAGGAGTGTGTCATCTGCATGAAACAGATTGTTGATGAGTCTTCCTCCAATCCTGATGCCACATTTCTCTTAAAGGCTAAATAATCTATTGGATATTTCAATAGAGGCTTTTACAAATAAAGCCCGATATATCAATGTCTTTTGAATTTTTGTTTCATAGTCTTGGGGATATAATAAAGAACTTTGGTGTCTTAGTGATAACAGCTGAGCTGTCAACCCAAAGGGATGCAATGTGAACCCACCAGCAATTCTGTGGGAGAAGGATGGGCAGTCTCCTCCTGTGCAATTTACTGCCTCTGAAAACCCTCTGGAGGGTCAACTATCAGTCAGTTCCAACTCGATGTTACACACACAGTGTCTTATTGCTTTTTATTTTTACCAGCTGATGGAAAGGGCAGCAGTTCAACTCCACCAGCTGTTTCACTGGAGCGAGATGAAGCCATTTCCTCCCATTAAAAGTTACAACGTCAGAACCCAATGGAAGGTAGCCATGAGTCTGAAATCTATTCAATGAAGTTGAGTTTTGTTTCGAAGCTTTTAGTATATAATAGAAGGCTTGAGCATGCACCGACAAATAATTTGTTTTCCTGTACTTTCAGTATTTTTACTCTATGTTTTTATCCTGAAATGGCTAGATTCTAGTTTTCAAGTCATTAAAAATAATGATAAACGTAAATTGTGAGATTGGCTCTGGTTCCTATTGTAGTTTAACAAATGTGTTTTCAGTTTATCAGAAACACGTGTAGTCTCTGCACTTTACTCCGATTTATTAAAGTGGGCGAGAGCAGGTGCGCGGACATCCTCACTTACACAGCTGTGCACCACATAATACTGTGATTTCTTCTGGTGCCGTCTGATATTTTCAGTCTAAACACAAGAGGTTAGGGAGGAGGGAAGAAGGATGGAAACCAATCTGCAAACCTTAGCGTCTGGCTGTAGTCCACAGTGTCATCCATTGTTCTGTCTCATCTGCCGCTGTCAAACCCAGATTGCCTTTCAATGTCTGCAGAAGTTTTCATAGAGACCTTACTGTTCTCTCTGTTTTACTTAAAGTTCAGAGCCCTTTGTGGTCTGATACTGAGTTTTCTAGCCTGCTCTTCCAGCACATGGGCATACCTTCGTATCTTTGGCTGCCTCTTTAAAACAAAACACAACACAACACAACACAACAAAACACATTAACTCTAGGGCCAGATTTCTTGATTAGGATACCAGGTATGTTGAGCCCATGTTACATGAACTTGAACAAGGTACTTGACCTTTCCTAACTCAAGATTTTTCATCTGTACAATGAGAACAAAGGAAAGCATACCTCATAGCATTATTAAGTTGAATGAGAATATAGGTATGGATGCTAACCCAGAACTGCCATGTAATAATTGCTCGGTAAGTACTTGCTATATTGTAGTTTTATCAACATTGTAGCAAATGTTGTGTTGTTGTTAGGTGCCATCAGTCATCTGTCATTTGAGACTCATAGTGACCCTATGGGTATGGCTGTTAAATCAGAATTGCCACTGTAATAATTGCTCAGTAAGTACTTGCTATATTGTAGTTTTATCAACATTATACTAAATAGATACAGTTTCTTTTCCATTTGTTTATTGAAGAACATTGTAAAAATACACCATTATCTCTTTTTGGAAAGAGGAATTGCTATTCTTGCTAACAGCCTCAGTTCTTTTCTAGCATAAGACAAAAAAAGATAGTATATATGGAAACCAATTTAATAACTGTGCTGAAATGTATCATCTTTCTCATCAAATATTAACTGAATCCCTACAGTGAGCCGGGCGTGGTGAAAGACCCTGGAAGCAAGATGACAAACTAGATAGTTATGGTCTCTAACCATTTCATGTTTGTGTGGGATACATTCAATAATCGAATAATTCCAATTGTATAATATGCAGCTAAAGAATGTTGTATGGGAAGGGGCAGAGTGGATCAGAGAGTGGGAAATGCCTGCCTGCAAGTTGATCTCAGAAGAATGGGTCCTTTCTCTTCTGCTCCCTCTGGAAATAGACGAGCAAGCCTCTGTTACTAATTCTCTTATTCAGTCACAACCACTGTGTGGAGCCCCACGTTTGCTCCAGGTAGTGGGCTTAGAAGGAGGCATGGATTCGCTGTGCTGCTGGAATCATTTGTCCTGTTGGTACCAAGGGAATTTATAGTATCTGAAGGGCTTTCTCTGAGAAACACTTCTACTGCTGTATGGAAAGCAAATTGTTTCTTAAATCCCTCAAGAATACTTTTGAGGGAGAGAAAAAAAGAAAAGAAAAAAAAGTCGAGAAAGAATTAAGAAGGAGAAAATATATTTTATTCTTTAAATGATGAGAGAATGTTGGAGAGGATTTAAAAAAAATCAATTACTTTATTTTGGTTGGTTGAAGGGTGATTCAAGGAGAAAGTACAAAGTTTCTGAACGTATTGCCATATACAGGGATGGTAAGAAAGTGGCACAAGAGGAAGAACTTTCTAGAAACTAATAATAAAGTGGTTCATGCTCACTCCCCTTAAGGTTCATGCTACTTTTATGGTAGGAGGACTAGACTGAGGAGTCAATGTGTATGTAGTAAACATTTATATCAAGCACAATATGCTTTATTAACCTGTGGATGCGATCCTTGGTAAGCTTCTCACACAGACTGTGTACCCCACGTGCTGCCACTGACTCTCAAGCCAGGCTCCTCTGACCACAGGTTGTGCTGACGTCCATGTGCACTAAGCAACCAAGCTTTGCATTCAAGCTTTGAGAAACTCCTGTGTGAATTTAAACATGGTAAAAACTTACATTTCCAGCTGTGGTTGTGTTTCTGTGTCATTAATCTTGAGCGTAATCTAAGGAGGCAACACTTCTGTCAGGAACGTGAGTACACGTTCATTGCCTCCCTCAGTTGATGTAATCCACTCTCTCTGAGTGGCTAAGAGAAAGCAGATGCTTCCTACTTTCTGAGCTTTATCTCTGGTAAATTCTCCCCTTTTGATCATACGTGGTTGACCTAGCACTTTCCTGATGCCTTTCACCTTAATGGTCTCTCTGTTGCTTGTCTGGGAGTTGAATCATCAGGTTGAGATTTGTTCCAGGTTCCTACAGAAACTATAGGCTGCAGTCTTGAGATTTCCACCAGTTTCTATCAGACTAATAAAATTGCCCATTTTTGGGTTTTCTTTGGCACTTTTTCTTTACTCTCTCTGGGGCCCTGGACTGTGATCCCTGCCCAGTTTAGCAGGATCAGTGGGCACCTTGCTGTTCCTTCTGTCATAGGATCATCGACTTTGAGTTCTTTGGACTAACGGCTTCAGTACTTCTTTGCTTCCTTCCTTCTTCTTTGTTCGGGAAAGGGAGAGACCAATAATTGCCCTGCAGATGGCTTGTCACAAGATTTGAAGAGTCATGTTGCTGCTCTAATTGGTGTTCATTTAATATTTGTTGAGTGAATCATTAAGTTGGTGAATGAATAATAGAAAGCATGTCACATTTTCTGTTTCGAAGAAAGTAATTGGGTATGGCTTTCATCTTTCCAAATTGCATTTTCTCTTCTCGAAGTTAGATAATGACATCTTCTGTTACTTAAGAAATGTATTCTCTTTTGAAGTGTGTAATAAAAATTATTTTGACTCATTGCAAGTACTATCAACTCAGCATTCTTTTTACTAGTTATATTTTTAGCAACACTGGTAAGCAAATGAGTCCCTTACTCTTAATGAAACTTAGTTTCCTAATGCAACTTTACATGCTAGGTCAAAGATGCCTTGCCATTCTTTGGTCTTTCCTTGTGAAAGCAGGGTCCAATTGAGCCCTCAAAGTTCCTCCATTGACCGTACCTGCAGAGGTACGTCCAAACCATAGTATTTTCTCTTGCTGTCTATGCATCTGAAAGTTGGGCATTGAGTAAAGATAATTAAAGATGAATTGATGCCTTTGAGTTGTGTTGGAGAAGAGTACTGAATATCCCAGTGACTGACTAAAGAAGAAAACACGTCTGTCTTGGAGGAAGGACAGCTGGGCTATTTTTTAGAGGAAAGGATGGTGAGTTTCGTCTGTTTGCTTTAGTCATGTCAGGATGGGTCAGTTCTTGGTAAAAAGATAATTTGGTGAGAAAAGTGGAGATTCAGAGAAGCAGAGGAAACCTGTCAGCAAGAAGGGTTGACACAGTGACTGCACCGAGGGACTCAAGCATGGCAGAGGTGGTCAGGGTTGAGGAGAAAGGACAGGGCTCAGATCTGTTGCTCTACGGTCAAAACTCTTGGCCCCAGCAGCCAGGAAATCAAAAAAACATATGGCGATGGGAAAGTCTGCTGTTAGGGACCTCTCTAAAGTACTGAAGAGCAATGAATGGTGTGTCTCTGGAGACTAAAGTCCGCCTGATACAGGCCATGGTTTTTTCAATCATCAGAGTTGGACAATGACTAGGGAGGACAGAAGGAGAATTGATGCCTTTGAGCTGTGGTGCTGGAGAAGAGTATTGAATATACCATGGACTGCTAAGAAAACAAACAGATTCATCCTAGAGAGGGTTAAACCAGGCTGCTCCTTGGAGGCAAGGATTCTGTGGCTTCGTCTGGCATACTTTGGACATGTTGTAAGGAGAGACAGGTCCTTGGAGAGGCACATCATGCTGGGTAGAGTAGAGAGACAGTGCAGGAGGGGAAGATCCTCTATGAGGTGGATTGATTCAGTGACTGGGGTAATCGGGATGGGTGTGTCAGAGGCAGTGCGGTTGGCACAGGATAGAGCAGGGTTTAGGGCTGTTGTACACAGGGTCGCTATGAGTCACAAACGACGGCACATTACAACAACAATGAGCAGTATCAGTGCAGTAGAACAAGAGGCAGTTCCTCTAGGACATCATTAGCTCTTCATAGAATAGCATCTTTCAACCACAGGAATTTGACCTCAAGCCACTCAAGACCATGGATGTGAATCGATCTTCAGGCAGAGGGTTTTCTTTGTAACAAAGAGGCTGTAAGTGAATTCTATGCTGAGAGAGCACTGCTGGTCCCCAAAGAAATTTCTTGTCTGCCTTAGAAAAGCTTTCGTTAAGGAGATTCATCATGTGAGTGTACGCGGAGACCAGCATCTGGCACACAGCCATGCATGAGTTACAAGAAGCAAGGCATGGAGAGGTGAAAAAAAATGGCTACAGGGGTAGGAAAAAAAATAATAATCTATTAAATTCATTTTGCTCTTCTCACAGGGCTCCCCTTAAAAAGCGTGCCTGTTAGAGCAGCGGGGCTCTGCGTTCCCCGTTCTCAGCTCATGAATACATTTGTTCCAGGCCGAGGTGGCTTGTTGACATGGGCGTTTTTAATTTTGGTATTACTGGACCCCATCGGTTTCCCGAGGCTGAATGTGTGGTATCAAAGGGAACATTGCTTGGTGCTTCTCTCATCTCAGCCACTGTTAATGACGGTGAGGACAGGACCGAAGGGTGGTGGGTGAAACGGCATTTGCTGGTACCATTCTTCACCTTCTTTGATTGTAAGTGCTTCCCAGCACTCAGGAGTTACTGTGAGGAAAGGGCAAGAAGAATATAGACGTATATGTTTTCTCTCTGAAAACAGCCACCAGTATCCCCATGAAATCCGTACTCTATTTTGAAAGTATATCAGTGACAATCTCCATCTCACTAAACCTCAATACTGAGGACTTTTAACAATTTTGTCTTTATTCTTTATCTGATTGGCTACATGCACGACAGGAAAGAGGAAATCATACTGTCTATGTTCTTCTTATCACATAGTTGTCATCTTCTAATTGTTTATTTGGTTTGTTGGTTTACTAATTAATTAATCTCGGTCTCCTTACACGAAAACATCATCATTTTAAGATCAGGAATTATACCAGTTTTGTTCACTGTTACAGCTCTAACTTAAAACTGTATGTGTAGTGTAAACTCAAGGAATGTTTGCTGAATTAATTAGCATAAAACCATAAGTGGTTATTTGATTTCAGTCCATGATGTGACACTAAGAAGCTATAGAAATATGATTACTTTCTAAACCAATTGTACCCATTTACCTACATAAATTAGGGAGGAAAAAGGAGTGACCAGGGGAACTGCTGTAGAGATTCCTTATAGATTTGATGCACAGTGAACAGAAAGGCTAGTGTATTGATTCAGCACTGGTTCATTGCATCACTAGAAATTAGAATTTATTCAAATAGAATTCAATTACATTTAGTGCCTTCTTTAATTTATGCTTCAGTTAAATTAAAATAGAGACAACTTGCATGCTGTGGAGCGCAGAGGAACAGGAAATAGGTATGTGTCTATAGGTCATCATAAAACTGTGTGACAAGAGGATGATCTATAATCACAAATGCTCTGCTAAACTTAAAGAACCAGGGAGCTCTGGTGGCCTAGTGGCAAGAAGCTGCACTGCAATCCCAGAGGTACACAGTTCGAATCCACCAGATGCTCCACTGGAGAAGGAGGGGCAATCTCCTCCTGTACCAGTCAGATCCAATCTGATGGTGCACACACACAAAGTAATAAAATTTAACACTGCAATCCTGAAAGCATGCGGTTTGAGTCCACCAGATGCTCTGCTGGAGAAGGAGGGCCAATCTCCTTCTGTGCCAGTGGGATTGAATTTGATGGTACAAAACAAACAATAACATAAAACCTTAAAGAGAGGGAGCTCCGGTGGCCTAGTGGCAAGAAGCTGCACTGCAATCCCAGAGGCATGTGGTTCAAATCCACCAGATGCTCTGCTGGAGAAGGAGGGGCAATTTCCTCCTATACCAGTCAGATCTGATTTGACGGTACACACACAAAAAATAAAAAAATAAAATAAAACAAAACAAAATAAAATACCCTTAAAAACCTTGACATGGAAATGATGTAAAGACACTTTCTTAAAAGTTGCATAGGGGTTTTCTACCCACCTTGAGAAGAAGTAAAGTGTGAAGTAGTTGGTGGGGTTGGAAAATGGGAAGGAAACTTCAACAAGGCTAAAACTCTTTTACCCTCTATGTGATCAGAGTATAGGGGTGTAAGGGTTAAAGGATTCAGGTACAACCCAAAGAATCGGTGGTTTGAACCATGACCCATCCCATAAGAGGAAGTTGAGAAGATCTGACACCCCAAAGTTACGTTGTTGTTGTAGTTACTGTTGTGTACCGTCAAGTTGGATGTGGCCCGTCGCTGCCCCTCCAGTGGATTTTCACAGGCAGTAAATGACACAGGAGGAGTTGCTACTCTTTTCCCCACAGAGATTCAATCCACGTGCCTTTGGCATTGTGGTGCATTTTTTTTACCATTAAGTCACCAGAGCTCCCTAACACAGCCTCACAATCTCTTAGGGCAGCTCTCTTCTGTCTTGTAGGGTTTTATTAGCTGGAATTTACTCAATAGCAGTGAATGTGGTTTGTGGTCAGACAATTCGAGTTGAATCTAGAGAGGCAAGAGGAGATGAACTATGCATATAAAATATACATTGCGGACATGGACTGTAAACAGAGGTTTGACCCTCTAGGACCCAATATGATGCTGTCTTCAAACATAACGAAGAAGAAACTAAGAAAATTATAGTGATTTGAGTAATCAGAGTTACACAAATCTTAAATATCTGAGGTAGAGTTTGAATAAATTTCTTTGATCTCAAAATCATACTTTTCTTGCATTCTTTGATTAATTGCACAGATTATTCAAAATTTAAAGAAAATATGAATTCCTTAGTAAATAGTTTATGTTTATGAAATCTTTGACCATATAGTAGATAGAATCTCCTCCCCTCCCCTCCCCAGTTTGTTTTGGTTTTTATGGGTTGTTTTTTTTTAAAGAAAAGAATTGTTACCAAACATGATGTTCATAGTTAGCTGAGATACTGATGAGACACTATTTGGTGCAAATAATTTTTTTAAAAAATCTGAAATGCTACTCTTTGACTAGAGAGATGAGTTGTTGTTAGGAGTTAGCAAGTCGACTGTGACTCATAAAGCGCCTAACTTAGATTCAAGGGATTTCCCAATTTTAGGATTGAGAGAGAAAGAGACAAAGAAAGCAACACAGAGAGAAACTAGAGAAGGCAGTATGTCAGGATTCCCAGAAATCAATTCTGTTACTTCTTTTGTTTCACTGGCAATAAAAAACATTCCACACATCTCTAGAGATGGAACATGAAGTATTTCCCTGAACTCTGGAGTTTGCTAACCCAGTGGCTAGCTGCCAGTATTCTGTAGTTTTCTCCAAACCATTTAAAGATACTTTAAAGATCTAACTTTCCCAGAGTGGGTCATGGGTGTTCAGGGAGCTCTGGTGACACAGACTTCAAGGGTGCAGGGCTATGCAGCCAACACAAAGGCTGTGCCTGGCTGTGGTTTGAGTCCACCACCTGCCCCACAGGAGGAAGATTGACATTCTCTCCCTGTGTGATTTCTAGCCTCTGAATCCTGCTGCAGGAACATCTGTGAGTCAGTTCTGATTTCACAGCAATGAGTGAATGGTGGCTCCATGGTAGAACTGTCTTCCCTTCAGGAAGCTTAAGTTTAACCCCGTCCAGTGAGTCCTGTGCTCAGCCACCATTCATCTGTCCTTGGAGGTTTTTATATTGTCTTGTTACTGGTTTTAGTGAAGCTTCCAGCTCAAGACAGACTAGAAATAAAGACCTCGTGATCAGACTTGGGTAACCATCCAGTGCAAACCTTTTGATTCACAATAGTCTAATCATTTCATATGATTTAATGTTGACTCAGTGATGTTCTTGTCATTGTTGCTGTTAAGTGCCGTTGAGTCATAGACGACTCATAGCGACCCTATGAACAAAAGACCTGAACACTTGTATGACTTTCATCGTTTCTCCAACTTCATAGAGTTTCTGAAGGCAAGCTATTTTGGAAGTGGATGCCACTCCTGCTTCCAAGCTTGTTTGAATCGGGTAGTCAGGCTGCTTCAGAATACTCAACACCTGGATTCCCACCCCATACTGGTGACCAAATGTGTTTCTAAATAGGAGGCTGAATGCAATCAACTCATAGCCAGTGGCCAGAAAACATTGCACCCAAATGTGTACTAGAATCAGAGATCAAACCTCTGTAGAGTCAGGCTGCTTCAGAATACTCAGCACCTGCATTCCAGCCTCGTACTGGTCACCAAGTGACACCACTGCTAATTTTGTTAAACCCTTCCAGCTTTTTACCAGCATACAGGTTGATGTACTACTTTGATGCACTTTAAAATATTGATGCAGGGCTGGGATTTTTGGTGACACAGTAGACTTGAGGGAGCTCTGAGGGGACTCTGATGACAGTCTGAAGGGAAAGGTGCTGCTAACCCCAAAGCTTCTCCTCTTTAAGGGTTCTAACCCACACACAGCTGCTCAGGAGAAAGAGGAGCATTCCCTGCCCACCTCCGTCCCTGTGTACCCTGCAGCCACAGAAATACAACAGGAGGGCGACTAGGAGTTGATGTAGATGCAAAAGCATGAGTGTGAGTTTTTGAGTCTCTAGAATTATACCATTCATCATCTATTGTTGTTGTTAAGTGCTGTTGACTTAAGAGTTGTAGACGACTCATAGTGACCCTATGAATCAAAAGCCTGAGCACTGGACATAAAGTTTCCAGACACAAGCCATTTCAGAAGTGGATGCCACTCCTGCTTCCAAGCTTGTTTTAATCGTGAAGCTCCACCAAACACTGTCCACCATGGGTGACCATTATCACATTTGGCACATCAGTGTCACGGTGTTCAGCATCACAGCAACCATGAGTTACCTCTTTACAGCAATGCACAGACCAGTGCAATACCACCTAGAAGAATATTTGACCAAAAAAATTTGAACCAATTTTTTTAAACAATTTTGGACCATTTGAAGGCCTTTGGGGCTTTAAGCACCATCTGCCTTAGAGCCTAGGCCAAGCCTCAAGGGCCTCGATCCTAGGGGGAAGAGTAGTATTAGACATGAAACACAAGCCCGAAAAAGCACACACCCCAAAAACCTTGTGATTACTTGCACACATGGATCACTATGCTCAGGCAGCAAGAAGTCACAGAAACCCTGGGTAGAGTCATCTAGCAATGACATGGCCACCTTCTCCACCCCTCTCCCTTTGGGGCTTTAAGCCACCCCCTGCCTTAAACCATACACCAAGCCCCAAGCGCCTCACTCCTGGGGGGGAAGAGTGTCATTTAGTCTCTCAAATAATTTCTTAGACACAGATTTTGTGAAATATTAACTGTAATGTCATATGCCTTTTTTATATTGGAGTTTGGGGCTCCTCCCACCCACCGCCCTCCCCCCATTATATTTCATATGCTATTAAGGTCAGGGATCCTGTTCTTTTTCTGTGACTTTAAATATTCAGTAAATATTTCACAGGTTGATTTTTTTTTTTCTTTCTTAAGAAATGCCATTGATATGTCAGTGAGAGCAGTCAATGTCCATTGATGAAAAAAGCCTCAGTGGCTCTCAACTCTTCATAAATGCAGTTGACTTAATGCTAAGCTTCACAAGAGGAAGGTCACTGAAGACATTTTCAACATAAATGGTCACACTTACTAAAGCAATATGAGATCCTTTCACTTTTTCCACCAAATAATGGAGTACATAGATTATTTCGTGTTGAAATTTTTAGTTACCTGAGTGACAGGTTAGGCTTAAATTCCCTACATTTCATATGGATCTAGAGGAAGCCCTACTGTGAATGGTGAAGAAGCATACATCTTGCTTTATAAAAGTTCCTTCTAATTTTCTTATAAAGACAAACTATTAATACGATTGTCCTTAATGCCAATGGCAAATGCTTTCCAAAATCTTGAAAGGAAATGCTTTTTCTCTTAGTCAATTTAAAATTTTCTTATTCATCTTAAATATTTCATGGTATTAATTTTTCATAGCAACACAACAAACATTCATCAAGTGAAACTAAGCATGACCCCCCTCAGATGGGTACATCTGTTGCTTTCCTGCTGTGTCCCTGAATAATTCATGTTAATACATTTAAAATAGACACGTCATTCAAATGGGTTATACTGGTTTACATAGAAAATTTGCATTGATGGGAGCTGAAATAAAGATGTTTAGAAAGCTGGCCTGGAATTTTGTTACACTCCGTGCTTTCTATCTAGCTGCCTCTGTAAGCACGTCACTACCAGAGAGTAACAGCCTCACCTCCACAGCCACTAACAAGCTCTGAGTGTACTGGTTTTATCAGTGGATACAGTTAAAATGGTAGGATGTTTTGATTTATTTATCCCACAGTCTTCACGTCATGTGATCACCTTTACCTCTGTTCACATGAAGTAACAGATGCGCCATGCACTGGACAACACGGAAGACTAAATCCAATACCACAAATGCTAATCAGTTAATACTAAGGTTCCTGGTGGTTAACCTTGGTGAATTTATCTCATGAAGTGCAAGAAGAATTTTCCGTTTCATTTGTTCTCTACCCTTCTCAACTCCATTAACTGATGGTCACCACTCTAGATCTGGGCTGCTCTATTCTGTGCCAATCTCACTGTCTCTAAATACCTACCCGCATTACCCCAGTCACTGAACCTTCCTCGCCTGCACTGTCCTTCTACCCTCCCAAGCATGACGACCCTCTCCAAGGACTTGTCCCACCTTGAAACATGTCCATAGTATGTCAGATGAAACTTCAGAATCCTTGCCTCCAAGGAAAAGCCTGGTCTCACCTTCTCCAGGATGAACCTGTTTTGTTAGTGTCACAACATATGGACGTATCTTTTGGATTAATGGGGTTTAAAAAAAAATAGATTCCAAGTAATTAAAAGACAATTGAGAATTTGCTCAATGACAAAGAAAAGTCTGTTTGTGTTTTAACTTTGGTTACAGAAACTGTTTGAGCTGGGAAAACTTAAGAGAATAATTGAAACTCCGCTCTCTGGTTTCCTTATTCTTAAGAAATTATCAAAAGTGATTCTGTGATGAAAAGATTATGATACTGGAACTCTGTAGCTGCTATTTTTTTTTTAACTTTTTTATGTTCTTACTGTTTATATCAAGCAACTAAAGACACATCTTTTCCATGAAAATTTCCAATATTTTCTTTCTTGTCAAAAACCCATTTTGTTCACTTTCAAAATATGGGCTAAATCCTTAATTTGCATAATGCTTTCAAGAAATGACAACATGAGTCTATGATGCTTTTATCAATATATGAGTGAGCGTGCTATTTTTGTGGAATGGGCTAATTAATAAAATGCCTTACCACAGTTTATCATGGGTTCTAGGCAAAGACTTGTACTTGTTTGTGTGCTGTCTATGCATGTCTAAATAAAAAAAATGAGATGAGTTCTCAGAGCAATACTACGTAGTAAAATCCTATTCAGATTCTCCAGTATGCTTATGGATTCAATTTCATTCTCCGGATACAAGTCATCATGCTATATCCTTTTTGGTTATTGTCTATTCTGTGATTAGAAAGTAGAATTTCTAAGTGCATTACAAGTGGATAAATACAAAGAGATTACTATTCCCTCTGGAGTATTCAAAGCTGGCTGAAATTCTCTTTTTCACCTAAACTGCTTTCTAAAATCTACTCTCAGCACTAATTTATCTGAAAAGTGTATAAGAAATATAAGTGTGCCTTTGACATGATGTTGTTGTTGTTGTTGTTATGTACCGTCAAGTTGTTTGCGACTCATAGCGACCCTATGTAAAACAGCCCTAAACCCTACTCTATCCTGTGCCAATCTCATTGCCTCTGACACACCCATCCAGATTACCCCAGTCACTGAATCAATCCACCTCATAAAGGGTCTTCCCCTCCTGCGCTGTCCCTCTACTCTACCCAGCATGATGTCCCTCTCTAGTATAAGTGATATTTTTAAGTCAAGATTCCAAGCTGTGAGTTATGTTTCTTTTCCCAAACAATGTCAGAAACCCATACATAGAACCATGCATAACCCCTGAAAAGAACCCAAGAAAATATAACAAGGAAAGCTTAAAAGACCCAAATACCCTTTTGAACCACCGATTTACTTTCTGTCATTTTGGTCTCTCCATATTATTGTGCACATGTTGCCTATGGTTAAGTGACAAAATACTTGATCTACCAGGTTCTTCCCTAGAATAAATAAGTCAAAGAAAGACAACATAGACATAGATTGTCCATTATGACAGATAAGGGGGGAAAATTTACACCAAAGGTAGAGTTTTAGGATATAATAATTTCTAGAAGAGCTGGGCTATAAATTTGCAATGTCTTTTCACTCCCTCTGTATAGACTTACAATGGGTAATAGTGGACACTAGCATGACTTGTATAATGCCTGGGCATTTCTCACACTCAACAGCTAAATGCAGACTCCACAAGTCAGTTTGGTGGGGTCTGATGGCTTGAGCTGTTTAATCACCGTGTCTGTTGGTTCAGTATATGCCAGTGTGTCCCGGGCAACTAATAATTACTACAAGGGGATGTCAGGTTTCTGGACCACTGTGCAGTCTCTCTCGTTTTATTTAAACACAGTATGAATCTTAGTTTTTTAAACACCTACTGGTTATACTGTGACTAGGGATGATAGAAGGAGAGTTGATGCCTTTGAGCTGTGGTGCTGGAGAAGAGTATTGAATGTACCATGGACTGCTAGGAGAACAAACAGGTTCATCCAGGAGAGGGTGAAGCCAGGCTGCTCCTTGGAGGAAAGGATGCTGGAGCTCCATCTGACATACTTTGGACATGCTGCAAAGAGGGACCAGTCCTTGGAGAGGGACATTATGTTTGGGAGAGTGGAGGGACGGCTCAGGAGAAGAAGACCTTCAGTGAGAGGGATTAATTCCATCACTGGGGTTATGGGCATAGAGGTATCGGAAACAATAAGATTGGCACAAGACAGAGAAGGGTTTAGGGCTTTATGTATGTAGGGTCGCTATGAGTTGCAGGTGACTCGACGGCACATAACAACAACAACCACAACAACAGCAACTGATTATACTACCACTGGGGAGCCCTGGTAGCAGTTAGGAACGTGTACATCTACTAATCACAAGGTCATCAGTTCAAATACACCAGCTATTCAATGAAAGGAAGCTGAGAAGGCTCTACCCTTAAGAACTTGACTACCTTAAACCTGATACAGGGTTATTGTGAGTTCAACTCAATTCTGTGACAGTGGGTTTGTTTTGGTACAGTTATTCTACATCAGGTCTTGACTGTCAGTGTAAGATGTATGCTTTTTTATCAATTGCCTTTTGTAATTGCTCATTATTTTTTTAAGAAAAAATCATAATTTTTTTTTCTTTTTAAAAAAGTATTCACCTCCCCTTTGTAAGGCAATTGGAGTCACTAAGAGATTGTGTGTAAATATTTTCCTCCTATTTTATAAACGTGAGAGGTCAGAACATCAGTATTCATTTTCAAACATCAAAATTCTTCTACTTTGATGTCATGGATTATCTAGGCGAACTGCATATGTGTGAAAATATCGGCTGTGTTTTGCAAACAGGCAATTAAAACAGGAAAAACCTTTAGAAGCAGAGTAACAAGTATCATATCTTCCCTAACAGAACAGTGTTATAGAAGTTTCTTAGATAGAACAGGGGTGCGGACCAAAGCGCTATAATAAAGTAGTAGTAGTTGTTATTGTTAAGTGCTGTTGAGTCGTAGATGACTCAGCGACCATATGAATGAAAAACCTGAACACTTGTATAACTTTCCTTGTTTCTCCATGTTCATAGAGTTTCCCAAGGCAAGGTATTTCAGAAGTGGATACCACTCCTGCTTCCAAGCTTGTTTCAATTGGGGAGCTCCACCAAACACTGTCCACCGTGGGTAACCATTACCACATTTG
>NW_006399841.1:8507506-8519323 GCF_000299155.1 Elephantulus edwardii | reverse complement strand
CATAACTTTCTATCCAGTAGACCCACAGAGCTCTCTCTATGTTGTAAGATATAATGAAGTAGTAAGAACATAAAATTGTCAGCATCAAGGTTGCTTTTTCACGTCATAACATGACAAAAATCCCACTGCTTCCCTAACTAAGCCATTGTCTTTTCCTATTCTGCATAAATCTAGCCTCTAAGCTCTTCCAAATCCTTTTTCAGATTGAGGCACAGTTTCTACTGCATTAATAAACAAAATGAGGTAAAATATTTTATGTGATCCTTGACGAGTCATAAAATCTTGTTGGTAGGGTGATTTTTGTGCGATTAAAATTTAAATTATTTATAGCCTACTGACCCTTCAATTTTATATGTAGGGTTTTGTCACACGAAAATAATAGCATCCGTGAATACCAATACTGGACAGAAGTGTTCATGGTAACATTATTAGAAATTTCAAATGTGGTAACACCAGTTAAATATCTCAAGAAAATTATTTTTTAAAACTCCATGCAATAGAGTGCTAGGAAGAATTTTTCAGGAAATGTAAAATGTATACCTCAAAATGTATTTTACATATTGATACATAACAATAACATGTTAAATTAGAGCTTAATAGAGCTCATTCTCCTTTCAGAAATATGTGAGGGTGTGTGTGTGTGTGTGTGTGTGTGTGTGTGTGTGTGTAATATTTATATTTACCCACTAATTTACATAGAATTGGCATCAACTCCCAGTTGACCTTTTGGTGGGCTGTGGATTACATGAGAGGAGATTGCTTTCTTCCTTCTCCTGAGTAGCTCATGTGTATGAACAGCCATTGACTGTCAGCACCTGACTCTCTAGGCCTCTATCACCAACGTTCCCTCTAACTCGATGGTTATTGTTGTGTGCCGTGGAACTGGAACTGACTCATAGCTGACCCTCCAGTGGGTTCTCAGAGACAGTGAACAGCATGGGAGGAGATTGCCCATAATCGTATTAATACTTGGGGAAAAGATCTTATAATTTCCAAATTCCAAACCTTCCTCTTCTCCTTCTCCTAAAATTGAACAAATCTCAAGGTTCAGTCTATAACCTTACTAAGTAAATTGATATACACAAAACCAAGTAAAGCTTCTCTCAATTAGTATTACCAAGATTTGAGTCAAAATTCAAAGAGCAAAGTTCCCAAAATTCTCTTTTTTTGCCCCAACTCCAGGCTGGCTGTGGAATGTGAGAGCCCATGGTTTGGGGCACTTTGTCTTCATTCTGTATTTAAAGCACAATTAACAGCTCACCCCTTGGTTATCGCCAGACCTCAGGCTTCCTGCTGGTTGGGACCATCTTTGTTGTTAATTCCTTTTGTTAGCTTTGTCAGCAGATAATATTCATATTTTAATACCTCTGTGGCTGAGCATCCAATCCCATCACTCCTTCAGCTTTTCTCCTTCCTGTTACATGCTTACTGACCTTTCCTAAATTTAATTATTTATATCCAATTTGGCTCCTTTTCTCTCTCTCTCTCTGCCTGCTAATGTATCACATGTAGAATTGATACTGTCAACCCCGCTGTGGGGTGCGAGCCAGGAACTCTCTCGCCTCCTAAAGCCAAGTGACAAATGCAAAGGAAAATGCCAAAGGATTTTGCAATTTGAAACTGAGGGTGGTAAAATAAGGAAGCATCGCGGGTGTTATGGTGTAACACATTCGTCTTCCCCTGCAAGGAGAAACGTTACACAGTATCTGGAGGGGATTCTCAGAGCAGCCTTTCAGACTTCTGCTACTTCTCTGCTTGTTGTTGTTACTATGGTGAATTGAGTCAAAACTGCTCATAGCTGATGCTCTGGAAGGATTCCAAGGGACTGTCAGTCACACAGGGGAGACTGTGCATCTTTTTCCCATAAAGCAACAGTTGAGTTCAAACTATCTGACTTTTGATTAATATCTAAGCTCTTTACCAGTAGGCCAGAACTCCCATGTGGCTATTAGACCTATTCTTATGCTTTGTGATTAATTTTATTATTATTATTATTTTTTTCATGAAAATTTCTAAAGAGCTTAGATTTCCATTCATTCATTGTTGCACTTTTCTCCCTGCCCATCCCTCTCCTCCAGTTCATTCCTCTCTCTGAAAAGGAAAAGAAAAATTCTTTCATTGTCATACAATCCTGAGAGAGAACTGTTTAAAAGGTCTATATGATTAGGTATTATTGTCATAGCATGAGTCTAGAATGAAGGCTGCATAGTGGAGTGGGCTTTGTGATTAATTGATACAAAGAGGCAAGAAAAGCTTTAGAAATGGGCTGCGTCAGCACATCAGATGACATGATTTGAAAATCGTCATGATGATGACAACAACAGTCCTGATACTTGAATGACCTTACAGTTCTGTTTTAAAAAGAAACGTCCAGAACCCCAGCTCTGAGCAGTTGTTGGAACCGCTGCGCTAGCTTCTCTTGATGACAGTCTTCCTCTTTCTTATTGGTCCTCTCCTTTACCGGGCGTGGTGTCATTCTCTGGAGAGTGGTTCCTCCTCATGAGATGCTCTAATTATGTGACACAAAATCTCATCCACCTCCATTTCAATGATCCTTCTCGCTGTGTGTATTCCAAGAGAGATTTGTTTGGTCTTTTGACACTTTATTGTCTATTCAAGATTCTTTGGCAACAGTAAAAGTTAAAGGTATCAGGTTTTATTTGGCTTTCCTGTTTATTGTCCAGCTTTCCTGTGCATATACAGTAATGATGAGAACAGTCAAGTCTCAGTTGGAAGAAGTACCAGGATGTTCTTGGCAGCAAAGATGGTAAAACTTCTCACATACATTGGACAAGTTGTCAGGATGAGGCAGTCCTTGGAGAAAGGCATCCTGTTGGAAAGGTGTGCGAATTTACAGAAGAGAAAGAGAGGAAGACTAGCTACACCAGGAACTGACACAGTGGCTGTAAGAGCGGCCTAGAGCATATACGAGATAATGAAGGATGGCACTGGAGAGGTTCAGATCTGCAGTTCATAGAGTCACTAGCAGTAGTAGTCAACTCAATGGCATCTAACAACAACAGTCTATGAAACATTCAGCATTTCAGACCTCTTCCATCTCACGGCTCAACCATTTTTCTAGTATCTCTTAGCTCCCACTGGTAATTATTCTGCCCAGTTAGCAGGCAAAGGATGAGAGAAAATACACAGGACCACCTAAGTAGCAAAATCTCCGTGTAATCGCTATGCCTTGTACACACATTTCGTAAGACAGAACTCCATCGTGTGAACCCCTAACTGTAGAGTAGTTGGGGAATATGATCTGGTTGTTTGCCCAGGAGAAGGAGACACAGATGTTCCTGAACTGTTTATCAAGCCACTGCTGTAATCATCATTTGCATGTAAGATCAGCATACTGTTAATTTGAACACCTTCATTTGCTTTTAAGGTTTAATATATCAGGTACAAAAATCAAATTGTTTTAAGTAATAAACAGTTGAACACAATGACCTTATGAAAGCCCAGAGTTTGGAGGATTTTTTAAAAACATTATTTCAAAATCATCTATTAAAATAGTTGCTTCCATATGCAAAAAAAAAAAAAAAGTTCTAATCCATACTTGACACAGGGTACCAGGACGTGTTTGGTGTCTTGGCACAAAGTGAAATAAATAGATGGAAACACAGATAAAATTAGATAAACATGAGATGAGGTAAATACAGTTATCCTTTTAGTGGTCTTTTTCCATTTTTAAGATTACTTCAGGATGTCTCTCTAATGAAATTTTTGAGAGATCCAAATTGAATTTAATTGTTATGTGTCCTCTTGAATTTTCATTATTTCTGATCTGTTCTAAAGGCAGAAGTCAGCATGCATTTAGGAGACAAAATAGCAAAGAAAAAAATGCTTTTGGTCAGCATACTTAATCAGAAAAAATTGAGTTTATTAACTCACTGTCGAGATCTATCTTGGAAGAACACATTTTGAGTGGTATGAACAGAACTTTGTGTAGGCAGTTAGGAAAAATAATACATCAATTTGAATAATTTTCTTAAGGAATTAGAGTATTTAAGAAAGCCTTTGGGTTTCAGCAGTCTACTTCAGTGTTAGTCCTACATCAATGTATTCACCTATTTAGAAAAAGAAAATTACTCTATTTATAATATCTGAGATTTCTGTATTAGATCAGGTCTTTCCTAGAAAATTGTGGTTAATTTTATGTTCTGTTTTCAGAGACATTCTTTTTTTTTTGTACAGAGCAAATTTTTTTAATTAATTTTAATGAAAGATTACAGAGACTTAAGGTTTTCAGTCATTCATTGTTGCACTTTTCTCCCTAACCATCTCTTTCCTCCCAATTCACTCTTATCCTTGAAAAAAAAAAAGAAAAACTCTTTCGTTATTATGTAATCCCTCTACCCAAGTCCACTCCACTATGCAACCTTCACTCTGGACTCCTGTCATGATAACAATACCCATTCATATGTCCCTTTAAATAGTTCTCTCCCTCAACTGTTTCAATGCAACATACATCATTCCTCCCCTCCTTTTCTGTCTTCCCTCAACCCTGATGTGTCAGTCCCATTTCACAACAGTGCCCTTATGCAATATTTGTCCCTTTGTGACTGAGATATTTCACTCAGCATAATGTCTCCAGGGTCATCCATTTTGCATATTTCATGAGTTCTTTGTTCAATGCAGCATAATATTCCATTGTGTGAATATACCAGGGCTTCTCTATTCCTTTGTTTGTTGATAGGTACTTGGGTTTTTTCTAGCTCTTTGCTATTACAAACTTTCTTTTATGTCTCTCTCTCCAAAATTAACAAGTCTCTCTCTCCAAAATTAACAAACTAACCAAAGACGTTTCTTACTCCTGGCTACATCATATGTTATAGGATAGAACAGCTCTGTAGAATTTCCTTGAAGTTTACAGAAATAAATCACTTGGCCTTTATTTGTGAAAATGTCGGGTGAGTTTGAATCACCAACCTTTGTTGTTGTTTTTGTTGTTGTAGTTGTTTTTGTTGTTATGTGCCGTTGAGTTGCTTGCGACTCAAAGCGACCCTATGTACAGCAGCCCTAAACCCTGCTCTATCCTGTGCCAATCTCACTGCCTCTGACACACCCATCCCGATTACCCCAGTCACTGAATCAGTCCACCTCATAGAGGGCCTTCCCCTCTTGCACTGTCCCTCCACCCTCCCAAGCATGATGTCCTTCTCCAAAGACCGGTCCCTCCTTACAACATCAACCTTTAGGGTAATATTTAGTGTAAACTGCATTGAGGCACACATATTGCCTAGGGAGCTGATGAAACATAAGGGCCAAGTCCAAACATCTCTCTGAAAAGACCAGAGGAAATGGGAATAGCATAGCCCCTCACTGGCCCAAAGCAGAAAGCAGAAAATAAGCCAGTAGTCCAGCTCCGTGGTACCTCTAGAGCCTCGTCAGGAGCAAGAGGTTCATTTATTCTTTGTTGATTCACAGACTGTGGTATTGAGAGTGGTATTTATTAGGAGAGTAAGCTGGAGAATGAAGGAGGCAAAGTCCAAGACACAATTCTGCAATTAGTCCAGGCCCCAGTTTCATTTCAGCAGATAAAACCTTTAAGTGTGACCTTTACCTCAGGGCTCCTCTGGTTATACCATGCCACAGACAGTTCCTCTACAGCAATGCCACAGTCTCTCCTCCACCATAACTAAGGTGTCACCTCCAGTGTCTTTCTCTAAACAGTATTCCACTCTGGTCTCGCCCCCAGTATGGTCTTTCTCCAGCTTCCCTCAAGTTCTGCCACTCAATGTGGGCAGCACTCTCTCTCTCATCTTAGTCCCACATCTGTTGATGATTTGCAAGACCACATGTCTGCCTTTAAGGTAGCTGGAGACCAAAGGTGGCTAGGATAATGGTTAAAGAAGCCAATTGTAAGCTGATGCCTTAGTCCACGCCCTGGCGTTTTTTAGCCATTATTACTCATTCTTGGAAAGATTATCCTTCCCCTTACCATTATATATATTTAGGGAAATCTGAAAGCCCGCTAACTTCACTCCTTATGTCTTAATCTCTCCACTTTAGATAACCAATTATTCACCTTCCCAGACCTATCAAACCAGTACTCTGAGGAAACAAGCATGTCGTCTTCTCTTGAAGAATCTTCTATTACAGTTGAAACTTTCAGCCTCCCCATCCAAGGTCAGAGAAAACCGTCAGAGAACAGTAACTGACACTAGTTCTTAGAGGAAACATCTTCTCTTGATCTAGCTGGGTTCTGGTCGACGCGACCCCAGTCATTTGTGCCTGGGTTCAAATAGGTATCAGCTGCAAACTTGGGATTCCACACATGTGCACGCATGTACTGATGAATAGAAATATACATGTAAGTAGTGCGGGAGATAAAACACATGTCACATTCAGTATTGTGATGTCTAAATATGAGAGAGTCATCATTAAAGTCAATCTGTATTTTTCGTTGAAAATCAGACTTTCATCAATCACTACTAAATCTTCCCCCACAAAAAAAAAAAATTATATTTATTTTCTCTTCCCTCACTAATGTAGAGTAGTAATTCCCTCATTATTCTCTCTATTTGAGTTTTTCCCCTGTAAAGTAGATAAAAGAAAATTTAATTGTTATAATCATTAGTTGTATGTATGGTTTCCACATTTTTTATCTATCAATATTTTTATTTCTCTGAGCTTATTCTTAAAAAATGTTTCCCTTTTCCCCAGTGGACCTTGGCCACTGCTTAAAACCTGCCAACAGAGTTTCTCAGTAATTCAGTAGATCAACCCTTGGTATGATCGTGCGTTTAGGAAAAAAGTTTGTTGTTGATGATAATCCATAAACATGGTTTGGAAAGTATGAACAATATTCAACTCACGAGGCAACCTTTATTTTCCCCAGGGGAATTGGATTGGGAGAAACAAAGCCAGCCCTTATAATGCTGCAACCAAACAAATAGACTGTATTCTAAAAGCAGGAAATGCTAGTGAAATTTTTAAAACTTTAAAATTCCATGATGAATAAAAGTAAAAAATGATATCAGTGATTTGTACTGTGTCTCTAGGTTGATGAAATTAGGGCTCATCTCAATTGCTCTTAATTTAGCTCTTTCTCCAGAGGTAACCAATAAAATAACTCTCCAAAGTAGTGTGTGTGTGTATACACATATATATGCATACATATATACATATATATATACACATATATATACATACATACATATATATATATACATATATATACACACACACACACACACACACACATATACATACCTACACACACACACGAATGCTGCCCACACTGGTTATCTTTTAACACGCCTATAATCAGGTATACCAAGAACTGGAAAACTTTTTCTTAAGCCAAGTAGTAAATATTTCATGCTTGTGGGTCATAAGAGTTTCTGTTCTGATAGCACTGAAGCAGCTTTATAAAATATGCAAATAGGTAGAAATAGCTATGCAGATGAATCAAGATATGGACAGATGGCAGGCTAGATTTCCCCCTAGATCATGGTATTCCATTCCCTGTTGTATAGTTTCATTGTTGTTGTGTGCCGTCAAGTCGGAACCAATCGTCCCTGGTCCTCCAGAAAGTGTTTACTTAGAGGCTGTAAGTTAGAGGGGAGGAGATTGCCCATCCTTCTGTCACAGAGCAGCTGGTATCTTCGAAACTCCTGCTTCGGCTGGCAGCACAAATCTTTAGTCACCACAGCACGACCGATGTCTTTTTAAAATTTTTAAAGAGTATCATATTTTCATAATTATTGCTACAGTGAAAATTAAGGTTTTGAGATTTATACTTATTATTACAGACTTACACTTCATTCACTTAAAACACTGTATGTTGTTGTTGTTATGTGCCGTCGAGTCGCCTGCAACTCATAGTGACCCTATGTACAACAGCCCTAAACCCTGCTCTATCCAGTGCCAATCTCACTATCTCTGACACACCTACCCCCATTACCCCAGTCCCTGAATCAGTCTACCTCATTGAGGGTCTTCCTCTCCTGTGCTGTCCCTCTACCCTCCCAAGCATGATGTCCTTCTCCAAGGACTAGTCCCTCCTTGCAACATGTCCAGAGTATATCAGATGAAGCTTTAGAATCCTAGCCTCCAAGAAGCAGCCCGATTTAACCCTCTTCAGGATGAACCTGTTCTTTTTCTTAGCAGTCCATGGTATATTCAATGCAATTATCTAGAGTTCTAGTGTTCCCAGATTTTCAGTACCATTGCAATGATCATACTTGAACGACTCCTACCTTTGTGTGCAAAAGCTTCTCTATAGTATCTAAGAAAGATCGGACTCTGGGTGTCTCTCAATTAGCAGCTTGAAAGATATTTTCTTGTAGATAAATATCATAGACAGCAATGTCAGTCTAACTTTTCTGGTGAACTTTGGCAGAATGAGGGGATTAAAGTCACTATCTCCATTACTCTTATATCAAATACTCTGTGAAGAAAATGGTAAATACAAACATCAAATCTATTATGTTTAATTGGCACTTAAGCAAACACAGTGACTTTAGTTTTTAAAAAGTGAAAATGTTAGTCTCTTCTGCTGGATATGCAGTAAGTTTGTATTTCATCCTGTACTGCTGCTGCTGCTTGCTGTCA
Organism: Elephantulus edwardii; assembly: GCF_000299155.1. Taxonomy (NCBI): domain Eukaryota; kingdom Metazoa; phylum Chordata; class Mammalia; order Macroscelidea; family Macroscelididae; genus Elephantulus; species Elephantulus edwardii. The sequence continues at coordinate 8,510,761 of NW_006399841.1, read as the reverse complement.
AGTCGAGCGCGACTTGCAGTGACTCGATGAACAAAAGACCTAATGCCTTTCCATAACTCTCGTCATTTCTCCAAATTCATAGAGTTTCCAGGAGCATGTGGTTTAGGAAGCGGATGTCACTCCTGCTTCCCAACCTGTTTTACAAATGGGACCAGTTCCATTTCTTGCACATAGGACTTCTTCTTTCCCTTTTGAGTTCAAACCAGTTAATTGAAAAGGATGGTATATATTTTAAAAATATTTTTTTATTTAAACTGTAAAAATTTTACCTATGTTTTCTCTTTCTATCTAAAATATTTTATATCACCAATTATTATCACTCAATCTGCAGGATTGTATTATCCAAGACTCATTGGCTATAATTCAGATAAACTACCACTGGAAAGACAGAGGAATGTATCGTTTTTTAAACTGATTAATGAATGTGATGCTGCAAAATTTCAAGAGTACAGACATTCACAGTCGAAAGTAAGTCCACTTCCAACACATTCTCTTTCCTGGAGGAATCCAGGCATAGGTGTGTCTATCTATCATCTTTCAAGATTACAAGTGCTTGAAATAGCAATGCTGTGTATTCTAGCAGATTCTTTCATATAGAGGCTCAAGTGCAGAATACTTGATTATCTACTTCATTGTAGGTTTTCTCCCCAAACCAGATCTTGTATTCAAACAACCAAGTAAGAAATACTTTATTATTTAAAACCTGGAAGGTTGTGCATCAAAATTATATTCATCACCATACTCAATATATATACTAATAGTCTGAGAAGCTGGATTATATAAAGAAGAACATGAGATCAGGATTGGAGAAAGACTCATTAACAACTGTAACACACTGATAGTACAACTGTTTCCTGAAAGTGAAAGAAGTCTTGAAGTGATCACTGATAAAGATGGATGACTACACCTTTCAGCATAAATTAGACCTAAGTTAAAAAAACCCAACCAATCACCACCCAAAAATCTCATATATTGACCCCATAAGCAGTATCTCCTTAAACAGATAGACCACTGCCAATGTTAAGGATTCCATTCTACTTGGATCCATTATCAACACCAATGAAAACAGCAATCCAGAACTCAAACGATGTATGTTGTTGTTGCTGTTGTATACTGTAGAGTCAGGACCCACCTGTAGCTGACCTTTTGCTGGGTTTTCAGAGGCGGTTAATTGCATGGGAGCAGATTGCCCATCCTACTTGGCGAAAAGTAATGCTTCAAGAACTGATGGAATACCAATTGACATAATTCAACAAAGGCATTTGACAGTGTGGTTCACAGCAAATTGTGGCTAACCTTGAGGAGAATAGGAATCTGTGCTTATACAAAATCTATCCTTGGATCAGGAAGCAGTCCTCAGGGCAGAGCAAGGAAATGCTGCATGGTTCAAGATCAGAAAAGAAGTACATCAGGGATGCATCCTGTATCCATACCTTTTTAATCTATCTGCAGAACTGATCATTCAGGAGGCTGGGCTTTATGAGGAGAAATGGCATTAGGATTGGAGGAAGACTCATCAGCAGTCCACTTTATGCAGATGACACAACCTTGCTTGCTGAAACTGAGGAGGACCTGAAGTGCTTACTGCAGAAGGTCAAGGACTGTGGTCTTCAATATGGATTGAGGCTCAACATCAAGAAGACAAAGATTCTCACCACTGGGCCAACTGACAGCACAATTGATAGGTGGAGAAGAGATTGAGGTTGTTAACAATTACAACTTGCTCGGCTCCACAATCAATGTTCTTGGTACCAGCAGTTTGGAAATCAAAAGAAAAATTGGACTGGGAAAACCTGCTGTTCAGGACCTTGCCAGAGTACTGAAGAGCAATGATACCAGTATGGAGATTAAGGTGTACCTTATCCAGGCATGGTCTTCTCTATTACTTGCTATGTATCAGAGAGCAGGACAATGACTAACAATGACAGAAGAATTGATGCATTTGATTTGTGATCCTGAAGAAGAATCTTGGACATACCATGGACCGCCAAGAAAACAAATATTTCTGTCTTGGAGAGGGTGAAACCAAGTTTCTCCTTGGAGGCTAGGATTTTGAAGCTCTGTCTCACACACTTTGGCCATGTGGCCAGGAAAAGGACATCATGCTCAAAAGGGTAGAGGGACAGCACAAGAGAGGAAGACCCTAGATGAGATGGATTGATACAATCACTGGGGCAATGAGGGTAGGTGTATTGGAGTCAGTGAGACTGGCTCAGGACAGGGCAGGCTTCAGAGCTGTTGTACCCAGGGCCACTATGAGTCACAGGCAGTTTGATGTCACATAACAACTCTTGCTGAGACAGTGTGACCTTGAATCAGATGCCTTCAGGATTTTAGCACAGCTGCTTATCACTAGGCCACCAGAACTGCTTCACAAGACCTCTTTAAAATATTGGTAATCTAAAGATACTACCTTGGGACTAAGATGTACTTGATACAAGATATGAAGAGACCTAGTGATACAGTGGGTAATGAACTCTGCTGTTGACTGAGTGGTTGGGAGTTAAAATCCCACCAGCAGCTCTGTAGGAGATAGATATGCAGTCTTGGAACTCCCATCAGTCAGTTCCGTACACTCTTCTAGATTCAACATGAGTCACAGTAAACTCAGTGATAGGGTACTGTGCTTAGATGCAATCCACAGTTATATTTGATGACCTCACGTACTTGGGAAATAAGGAAGATAGTAAATAAGGAAGGCCAAAGAAGGATTGAAGCCTTTGATGATGGTAAAGTTTAAGAATGTTGAATACATTGACTAATTCTGACCGTAGACTGTCCCCAAAATGAACAAATTTGTATTGGAAAAAGTACAGTCTGAATGTACCTTTTAAAATTATTATTTTTTTATTTATATTTTATTGAAAGTTTATAAAGAACTTAGAGTTCCATTGATTCATTCATTGGTTGTTTTCCTCCCTACCCCCTACCCCCCCAGTTCACATTTTTTTGGGGGGCAATAAAACCCTTTCATTGTTATATAGTACACTCCCCCACCACCACCACTTTCCTATGCAGCTCTTGTTCTGGGACTCTTGTTATGCCATTAATACCTAATCATATATTCCTTTTATATAGTTCTCTCCCTCGTCTGTTTCAGTGTCATGTACATTATTTATTCCCTCTTTTCTTAGGTTCCCTGCAAACCACCATGTCTGTCCTGTTTTGTAACAGTGGCACCATGAAGTATTTGTCTTTTTGTGACTGAGATATTTCACTCAGCATAATGTCCTCCATGATCACCCATTTTGTATA
>NW_006399841.1:8476413-8507406 GCF_000299155.1 Elephantulus edwardii | reverse complement strand
GGGTGGCAGTTCTGGTTTCTTTGGGGTATATTCCCAGTAGTGGAATTGCTGGGTCAAATGGTATTTGTATTTGCAACTTTTTGAGAAGGCACCATACTGCCTTCCTTCCATAGTGGCTGCACCATTTTACATTCCCACCGACAGTGAATAAGGGTTCCAGTTTCTCCACAACCTCACTAACATTTGTTGTTTGCTGAATGTTTCTTAAAAGCAAGGATGATGAGACTTTTCTTATTAAAATAAATAAATATTTGTAATACCCAATGTCTTTCAGCTGGAGTTTTTCCTTTTTCATTAGCATTTTAAAAATTTAAATAAATAAATATTTAAATAAATAAAATAAATTCTCATCAAAATAGACCATGTTATCAGGAAGGACATCACGTGTGATAAAGTGGAGGATTAAGAATGAAAGAGAAGGCCCTCAATGAGATAGACAAAACAATGACTGCAACAATGGGCTCTAATGTAACAACTCTTACAAGACTGGCACAGGGCCATTCCAGGGTTTCTATGTGGTGTGGAGGGCTGTGATGGGTTGTGACAGACTGGAGGGTTCCTGGGAATAACAGCTATCATTTCTGATTATAGGTAGTCCCTTTCAGAATACATTTTCATGGACTATAAACATCTAGGCATACTTGGAGTTTTCTTTACATAAAACTTTGCTTAGATTAGAAAAAGTTTCCCCGTTCCTTTTTGTACATCCTTTGACTTTCAATTGCCTGGACATTTTATAAATAGCTGTTTTCTTAACACCAGGACCTCAATCTTGAGTCAATCCTCCAGCCTCCTGGTTCTTTAATCCATCATTTCTGTTGATTTCTATGCCCTGAAATAGTCACAATGATTTCTAATGGATTAGGATTGTTTAAATGATTCCAAAACAAGATAGCATTCATTTAACACCATAATATTAAAAAAGCAAAGCTAAGAAGCATCAACTAGTAAAGGAGACATATATTTATTGAGGAACTGTTCATGTTTTCAGCTAGCTCCTGGTTTAGTAACTACATTGTAGGCAAACAATCTCTGAGAGAAATGATCACTTTTTATGATGTGTAACCAGAATATCCTAATGGCTTCCTATAGTATTGCTTTCTGTATTGTAGAACAATTTTAAGAGAAGCCCTGAATAATAGGATCACTGTACAGTGATTTTTAAAAAAATTGGGACCAAGGCTAGCAACTAGCAAGATAACTGACTGACTTGTTCCATGTCAGAACAGTGCATATTGGGATGTGCGCACAGCTTTCAAATTCTGTTACCCATCCCTTCCTTTTTAATTGGTTCTGAGGACATGAGATGTTTAGTGGAAACTGCATGCCTTTTTATTTCCGTTAGAAAATAGGTGTCTGAAAACAAATGATAAGGAATTTCCCCATCACATATTAATTCCTTACACAACCAATTCAGAGTCAAATACGAGATTGTCACTTTACCCACAACAGGGTGATAATCTTTAAGACATCAGGTGGAAGACTGTTTGTGTGGGGGAGTTTTTATTGGTTTCGTGGTGTTTTTCTTTCTAGCTGACAAGACTTGACTGTTTTTCATACTCTCTCAAGCGTACTTCCTTTTTCAGGGTACTGCGTGCCATGTGGTCTCTCCTAAGTCTGAATGTGTGAATCTAAGTCTTTGAAAATAGGTATTCAACTATTTGAAAAGTTTTCTCTCCTTTTCATTTAAATTGGTACATCTCTAATTTTAAGTGGGCTCCTTCTGCCAGTTCCCCATTTTAATCCCTGGTGCCATGATTAAGTACACCAAAACATTCTTCAATGACGTCTGAGGCTTTGGAATTTAAAAGTAAATTGCTTCTGGGAAAAACAAATCAAACTTGCAATGCAGACCCAGAGAAAGTGCATTAAAACATATTACGCTGCACTTTCTTGGTGGAATAAATTGAGAGTCACAGTAATGTTTCTTCTAGCAATGTCAGATTCTGAGACACTTCGATTAATTTTGGCTTTAGATTGAGTTTCTCTCCAACACTCCACTCTCTATTTGATGTGCCTACATTTTTCAATGTATCCAATGACAATTTATGCCATAAATTATTGGCTTTGGGGCTGAAAACCCAGACTACAAAGGCAAAGCAATATTCTGAAGAGAGTGCAGGGAGAAGAAATGGATTGGATTGGATTTCCCATTACTAATTTGTTGTGTGGCATGGGGCAAACTGGGCAGCCCTAGTGGGCTTTCATTAATATCACCATCCATGTCTACCTACGACGGTGTCTCGAGGTTGCAGTATTACATGTGAGAAATGTCTTCAGGTAATGAGCTTGGTGGTAAGAAATAATCTAAAATCCCCCAGTGTTTACATGCTCCATCAGATGGAGTTGAAAGAGACAGCTTCATGTGTCTTACCTAGAGAGATTCATTATGTTTTGTTATTTAATTTAGGAAAGTAGATTATTCACATTTTCTACCAATGAGGTTGGTGGTGTTGCTGTTTCCTGGAGAGCTGGAACGTGTCCATGGCTGACTCTCCTAAGGGTCTGAGAGGGAGTAAATCACACTGGAAGGGATTGCCCATCCTTTTCCCAGAGAGGGGCTGGTGGATTTGAACTTCACACCTTTGGGCTAGCAGCATGACTTGGAGTTAGGGGGCTGGAGAAGAAAGTGTACTGAATATTCTTAGGACTGCCAAAAGAACAAACAGAAATGTCTTGGAAAAGGTGAAGTCAGTGTTCTTTGGAAACAAAATGAGGAAGCTTCCTTTTTCATACTTTGGACAAGTAGCTAGTGAGGCCATTCCTTGGAAAGGGACATCATACTTAGAGGGACATCATGCTTAGAGGATCAGCAGAGGAGAAAAAGATCCCCAGTGAGATGGTTTGACACAGTGACTGCAGCAATGGGCTTTGATGTGTCTGAGATTGTGTGGATGGCACACAATAGGGTGGGGTTCAGACTGGCTGTTCATGCAAACACTTGGGGTCATACTCTTGCCAACAGGACCTAACAGCAACCACAAGAAGCCACTAGAGGAGAGGATAAATATTCACTTTTATGTTTATCTGTGTTTTTATTAACTTTGCAAAGGCATTTGACTGTGTTGACCATAACAAATTGTGGTTAACAATGAGGAATATGAGAATCCCAGGATATTTCATTATTCTCATGCGAAACCTCGACCAAGAGGCTACTGTGTGAACAGAGCAAGGGAGCACTTGTTATGTGGTGCCATGTTGGAACTCGCTCACAGCTGACCCTCCAGCAGGTTTTCAGAGGCAGTTATACAGGAGGATGGTTTAAATTTACAAAGTCATTGTTGCTGCGTAATATTCCTTTTTGTGAATGTACCAGTTTCTCAATCCATTAGATTGTGTTTGGACATTTGGGCTGTTTCCATGTTCTTGTGGTGATGAATAGCACTGCTATGAACATTGGTGTACAAATCTCCATTTATGTCTCATGTATAATTTTCTTGGGGTAAATTCCGAGCAGTGGAATAGCTGGGTCATATGGAATTTCTATGTTGACCTGTGTGTAGAAACGTCAAACTGCCTTCTAGGGTGATTGTACCATATTACAAGCCGACCAACAGTGTGTAGGAGTTCCAATCTCTCCGCATCATTTCTGACATTTATTACTTGCTGTCCTATTAAACTTTGCCACTGCTACTGGGGTCATATGGTGTCTTATTGTGGTTTTTATTTGCATCTCTCTTATTGCCAGTGATTTGGAGCATTTCTTCATGCATGATATTTCTCTTCAGTGATGTATATTTGCTAGAGTCAATGAGGGGAAAATAGTCTTCTGTCTAGAATAAATTCAGAAATGAGTGAATAGAAAGATTCATAAGTGAGTGGGTGAATAGACAACAGAATGAATGAGCCAGTGGGTGAAAGAGAGTAAGTTCTCTGCTTCTTTTCTCCAACTATCTTCAAAATGATGACTGAAAACACAGGAGATGAACACAGGATTTCTTTCTTTTCCTCTACACTCTCCCTTTCCTTTCTCCCTCTCCTATGATACGAACAGGAGTTATGAGTAATTGAAGGTGTCGATTAAACAAAATATTATTCTAGGACTCATTTTCTTCTCAAGATGTTAATAATTCTCTATTAAAATAAACATTTACATCCTTTTTTTTCAAATACAAGGTTTCTATTTTATGAAAGGCATGATGCTTTGAAGGTTCTGTACATTTGAGAAGGACTTTTTCTAAATTTTTTTTCTATATTTTATTAATTTTCATAAACATTTACAGAGATTTTGGGTTTCCATTCATTCCTTGTTGCACTATTCTCTCTACCCTCCTCCCAGTTTGTTCTTGTCTAAATGCCACAGTGCTTGTCAAAGCCAGTTCTGATTAATCTTCTTTGTCAGTGTGTCCTTTGCCATTCCCTATCACTCCTCCCTGAGAGAGACTTCACCCTGAGTCATAAGGAAAAGGGGATGGCGTATTCTCTTAGCTACTTCCTGCTGAAAAGGGACGCTGTGGGTTTCAGGGTGAAGATCTTCTCTCACTACTCTAAAGGGCCCCTTTGGCAGTAGGAAACACATAGACTATTATGGAGATTGATTTTGGGATTTAGATGCACTCTTATTGATTGTGCTTGGCTGTACATGTTCATATCCTTGAAGATGTATCATGGGGGTGTTGCAACCTAGAAGGCACAAATTTGACTAACAAGTTATAAGTACATGAGTCCAAAAATTATGGAAAAGTAAAAGAAAAGATTCTTTCATTGTTTTACAAACCCTCCCCCAGGTCCCCTCCACCATGTAGCCCTCGCTCTAGTCTCCTGTGATGACAGAAATACCTAGTTATATATCTCTTTTAAACAGTTTTCTCCCTCCTCTGTTTCAGTGCAGTATACATTATTTTCAATAAATATGTTTGAGGGGTATATTATTAACTGTTAAGTTTTAAAAGTGTTCAGGTCTTTAGATAAATATGCTTATGACTAGATAGATGCTTTTGACTAAATATGTGTATATATTTGATCAACTGTGTGTGTATATATATAGTTGTTGACTGCCATCAAGTAAGTCTATGACAACTCATAGCGACCCTATGAACAAAAGACCTGAAGTCTTTCTATGCCTATCGTGGTTTCTCCAAGTTCATAGAGTTTCCATAGTGGATACCACTCCTGCTTCCACACCTGTCTTAAACTGGGAGCTCTACCATGACCATGCACTGTCCACCATGGGCAACTGTTATGGCATTTGACACCCCAATGGCATCACAGCAAACCCAGATTACCTCAGTAAATGATGGCAAACTGTATAGGAGTGCTGTATGACTTAGAAGACCTCTTTCATTCTCCACATATTTTTAAATATTCCATTTTAATTAATATGAAATATCCTAGGAAAAAACTGATAAATTCATTAAATTACATTAACTTGGGACAGAAATCTATATGACTGTTTCACAGAGTGGTATTACTTCTAAGAATTTTAAAGACTAGCCAAATTCCATGAAGCACAACCAGACTCTCTTTGTACTGTCATTCTCCCTTGTATTGCAAATGAACTACTGAGAGTTTAATGACCTACTTCATTGGCAACAGTAATAAAAATAAACTAGATCTGTCTGACCTTACATTTATCCTTAATTTGTATCACTGTGTTCGCTTAGTCTACCAATTATATTCCTGCAAAACAATGAGAAAGGGTCAGAATGGAAAGTTACTCAAACAAAGACTAAATATGTTGTTCAGATACCTTTTCCCCCAGAATAAATACATGGTGTAAATGAGAATTATTAGAGTAGAGAAATAGAAAATATACGCGTGTTCAGTGCACTATACCAGAGCTGAATATCAGAAAACCTAAGTGGCATAACAATTTTCTGTGTAAAACAAATCACATCTTCTCTGATGTGCATTTTCAGTTTCTGGAAAGGAGCAGTGACATCCTCTTCCTATGTAACATGCCGCTGGAAGCTCTATGGATTTTGATAAATGTCGATGGTTGTAGAGGGGCTTCAGGTCTTTTGTTCATACGGTCACTATGCGTCGTGCTCGACTTGAAGGCAATCAACAACCACCACCACAACCATTAAATCAGAAATCAGTTATTAGTAAAAGTGAATCCACTTCTTTATTCTTGTATTCAAAACAATATACATTTAACCTGTTTGGTCTGTGAGCTGGATTTTTTTTTTTTAAAAAAAGATGTTACGTAAGGATACAATTTCAAATCAGTCCCAATGTTCTCTATGAGCATCTCTAACCATTAGTAGATTCACTGGTATCAACTCCAGTCAAGGATAAAGTTTCTGCTGCAGAAATTGGCATGTAATTATTATGATAAATGAAGAAAAGGAGGAGTCATGTATTTTTTATTTGGAGCACATATTAGGCTTTGTTGTGGTTTGAATTATACCCCTGATAAATACTGCCATGGCATTTAAAAAAAATTTTTTTTATCTCCCACTTGCATTTTACGGATGTGCGTGCTGGAACCTTGGCTGATGGCTAAGCTAAGATTGAGACTTACAATTCTTGACTTAAATTTAGATCCTTTCTCTTGCATAATATGCTGCATGGCTTTTGTAAAAGAAGCTTGAATTGTTCCTTACACTTGATGCATGGGTGATCTTCTGTTTGAACATGACGGCACATCTTGTGTACATAAAAACAAAACACCGCACCCTCTGCTTTCTAGCTGGTTCCGACTCGTTTGAAATTGTCCCATCGGATCTCTAGGGTAGGAAATCTTGTGTGGGAGCAGAGTGCCTCAGCTTTCTCCCATGGAGTAGCAAGTGGATTCGAACAACCAACCTTTTAGTTGGCAGCCCAGCTCCTAACCCGTGGCAATGCCAAGGCTGCTCCTTTTGCCTTTGTTTATTTTGTTGTTGTTGTTGTTATATACCATTGGGTTGTAACCAACACGTCGCGGACCCTGCATCAGGTTTTCAGAGTCCGTGAATCGCTTGGGAGGAGATTGCCTGTCCTTCTCCCGGCTGAGGGTTCAAATCACATGGCTTTGGGATTGCAGCCTCTTATCGCTGGGTCATCAGAGCTTACCTAACAAAAGTGATAAATGAATTTAGACAGTGCAAGTTCTAAGTTACCTATGGAACTGATAACTGGTAAGATAGCGGGCTGCAAGAAACAGGCCAAAAGATGATACAGAAAGGCATATGGGAATGAAATACTTACAGTGCATCCCTGGTAAGTCTTTTGCATCACAGTAAATGTTTTAGAGCACTCAGAAATTCTTCAGTCAATTGTCCCATTCCCTCTGGCTATTATCCTTGGTTTTCCAGAGTTAGCTCAGTTCACAAGCTTTTGCTTTAGCAAAAAAAGATACTTACTTGACTTTATTTTGCTTAAAGGTTATAATGGAGAAGCGGTATAACCTAGAACTGTTCCTCTTTCAACCCAAACCTATTAGCAACACCCAGAATCACTCCCAGCTCTGTGAAGTCCTGGTCCCCCAGCCTTCCCTCTCACTCTGTCGCTCTGAAAGCTCTTTCTCTCCTCCCTCTCTGACACTTGCCTTCAACGCTAAAAGTTTATTTCTACCTTTGTGTGTTGTTTGTTTTAGCATAAACCACTTGACAATATTTAGTCAAACCACTTACATATGCTGTTAGGTCAATATGTGACCTTACTCTTCTGAAAGAGACTTAGTTACTACTAAGTGACTAGAAATAGAGAAAATAATGTGTGAAGCTAAGGAATTACTTTTTATTCTTTTTTTTTTTCCTTCTAAATCCTAAGTGGTATGGATAGATGGAACATGTATCTTTTCTACACTGTCTCCTGTGACCTAAATCCTCAGCTAAGAACCATGCTCCTACAAAATTACATAGCACTCAAAGTGTTAAAGTCAGAAATCTCCTATTTTTCTATACAAGCCTTAAAAAGAACAACCTCTGGCAGATCACAAACTAACAAAGGTAACAGATGTTGGGTTGGAAAATGCAGAGTCTGGAGCAGAGAAATGAATTTGTGAAAAAGTAGTTGTCTTCCCCCACTCCACCCCCAGGTGTTTTTAATGGTCTTAGCAAAACAGAATGGAAATATTTGCATTCTCTGCAATCAATTTACATACTTTAGCATTTGTTTTTCTTTCCAGCCTAAACATAAAGCTCTATTCTATAATAAACCACATAATAGAAAGAAGGGTCAAGAGATACATTGTGTCTTTGGCATTCAGCTGCTAGTGGGACAATTCCAACACCCACAGTATTACCCTGGAGCTCCTTTGCTTATTTCTTGATATACAACTTGAGGAACATCTTGCTTAAATAAAATAGTCATTTTTCTCCTATCTCTGGTGGAATTTCTGCTCTCTTTGCCATCCAGGTTAAGTAATTCTTCCATCTCACTTCTCTGGAGTTGCCAATGAAACAAAACAATGTTCTTTTTGTGTCAATATATGTTTGAGGGTGAGCTCTGGTGGCCTAGTGGAAAACACTGCAGTGCAGTTCTGAAGGCGTGTAGTTTGAATCCAGCTGGGCGGTCTCCTCTCATGTGATTAACTACCTCTCCAAACCCACTGGAGGGTCAGCTATGGGTCAGTTATAACTCTACAGTACACAACAACATTATCAAAAGTATCCAAGCAGCACAGCAGAGGAGTGGGCACAGTGGGAGAATGAAGAGAAACAGCTTTAATTCTCCACTGTAAGTGTCACAACTTTTACAACTTTGTCTACCATAACCATTCATCATCTGCTTTGAATTGAAGAAACCTCAAAGAGTGATCAAGCAGTCGCCATTGAGGCATTGACAAGGGTTGCAAAAAAAAGATTCCCACCATTCCCTCATGTATCTCAGACATAAAGAAAGAATGCAAGTAGGAGCATGGTCTCCAGAGGGCTCAGAGCAACAGGGAGCTTGGGAACCAGCATCAGGCATGGAGCTGCTCAGTGATGGGATTTATCTAGTTATGCTACATAGCAACCCTATGAACAGACCATCCAATGACCCTGGTTAGAATTACGTGGGGCTTCCTGGCCCCTCTAAGGAACCATAGTCCTTCAGTGCAAGTAGTTGAAAAGATCATGGCCTAAATCTGCACTTCAGTCTTCAAGCTGTCTAATCATTTGTCCTCAGTAGTTTGGTGAATCCCTGACTACATACTTTTCCAGTGCAACATACTTCCTGATCTCCTGACTGCCTGTACAATGGATGTTGAGGTAAGAAGAAGTCATTGAAAATTTCAGTATTTTCTCCATCTAAAAAGCTTGGAAGCAGGAGTGGCATCCACTTCTGAAATAGCTTGCCTCCAGAAACACTATGAACTTGAAGAAATAATGAAAGTTATACAAGTGTTCAGGTCTTTGATTCATAGGGTCATTATGAGTTTTCTAAGACTTAACAACTCTTAACAACAACATACAGAGAGCTCTATTGGCTTACTGGATAGAAAATTATGCTATGAAGCCAAAGGTAGGTGATTTTAATCTGCAGCCATCAGGCCTGGTTCTAATTGTTTTTGGTCAAACATTCTTCTAAGTGGCACAGCACTGGTCTGTCCACTTGCTGTACAGAGGTAACTCATGGTTGCTGTGATGCTGAACACTGTGACACTGATGTGTCAAATGTGATAATGGTTTCCCATGGTGGACAGTGTTTAGTGGAGCTCCCCAATTAAAACAAGCTTGGAAGCAGGATTGGCATCCACTTCTGAAATAGCTTTCCTCTGGAAACCCTATGAACCTGGAGAAAAGATGAAAATTATACAAGTGTTCACGTTTTTCGCTCATAGAGTCTTCTATGACTCGATAGCACTTAAGAAGGAGAAGAAAAACAACAACAGCAACAATAGAGGAAATGGAAAAAATTTTTGAAACTCACACTCTACCTAGATTGACATGGACAGATGTAGACCACTTGAACAAACCTGTGACAAAAGAAGAAATTGAGCAGGCCATAAAAAACTCCCCCTCCCCAAAAAAGTCCTGGCCCAAATCTCTTCAAAGCTGAATTCTACCAATAATCAGATCTATCACTAATTCTACTTAAATTATTTCAAATAATTGAGAAAGAATGAACACTCCCACAGTCAATCAATGAAGCAAGCTTAACCCTAATAACAAAACCAGGCAAAGGCATTATGAAAAAGAGAGAACTACAGCCTAACATCCCTCATGAATATAGATGCAACATATCCTTGACAAAATCCAGGCAAATAGAATTCAACAGCACATTAAAAAATAATTCATTATAACCCAGTCAAATTCATCACAGATATACAAGGATGATTCAACATAAGAAAAAAACAAACTAATTGATCATATCAACAAAGCGAAGAACAAGAATATATGATCCTGTCAATCGATGCAGAAAAGGCTTTGACAAAATCCAATACCCCTTCCTATTTAAAACACTCAGCAAAATAGGAATTGATAATAATTTGCTCAACATAGTAAAAATTATAGGTACAAAACCAAGAACTAACATCATTCTTAATGGAGAAAGGCTGAGATATTCCCCTTTTGAACAGAAACCAGGAAAGGATGCTTGCTCACTTCACCACTCTTATTCAGTATTGTGCTGGAAGTACTTGCTAGGGCAATAAGATAAGGGAAGAAAATAAGAGGCATCAAAATTGACAAGAGGTGGTAAAACTGACATTAAATCTAAATAATAAGGAAAATTTCCAAGGATTCAATAACACCAACAACAAAAACCCATTAGACCTTAGTAGAACAGCTGGATAAAAGATCAGTATACAAAAATCAGTCATATTTCTCTCAGTAGCAAAGGAGGCAGAGAGAAAAAAAATCCCACCTAAGAAACAATACTATATACAAAGCCAACCAGGACTGAGATACTTGGGAGTAAACTAGAGAAGTGAAAGACCTATATAAAGAAAACCACAAGACACTACTGCAAGAAACAATAAGAGTCCTAAATAAGTGAAAAAATGTTCCCTGCTCATGGACAGGAAGACTCAAGACAGTAAAAATGGCAATCCTACCAAAATCCATCTACATGTTTAATGCAATCCCAATACAATTAATAAACTCCCTTTTCAAAGCACTAGAATATGAAATTGGCAAATTTGTTTATTTGGAAAGGAAAGAGGTCTCAAATAATAAAGTACTTCTTAAAAACAAAAAGAAAAAGAAAGTGTGAGGCATACTACTTCCTGATTTCGAAACCTACTACACAGCTATAATAACCTAAAACATCCCGTATTGGTACAATAATAGACACATAGATCAATAGAGCAGAATCAAGAACTCATAAATTAACCCATCTATCTATGACCAGCTGGTATTCAACAAGAGAACAAAGCTTATCAAATGGAGAAATGACAACATCTTTAACAAATGGTGCTGGCAAAACTGAACTTCTACCTGCAGTAAGCTGAAAGAGGATCCACATCTCACATCATACAAAAAATTTAATTCAAGATGATTAGATATTATATATAAAGCTCAAAACTATAAAGATCCTAAGAGACAAAATGGACAAAAAGAGACAAAACTTAGAAGACCTAGCCTATATTATAAATAGGCTGGCAAATACAGCCAGAAATGCACAATCAGGAGAGGATAAAAATTGATGAATCAGACTGTCTAAAGATTAGGTCCTGGTGGTCCTCAAAAGCCTTTTTCCAATAGGATGGAAAGACTGTCTACTGACTGGAAAAAAGCATTTGACAAAACTATCTCATTCAAGGGTCTCAGTGGAAGTTTACAGAATAGTTCCTCCATAAGTAAAATACTGATAACCCAATTACAAAATAAGCAAAAGACATGGAAAGATGTTTTACAGAGGAATATACTTGAACGGACAACAGACACATGAAGAAATGCTCAAAATCACTGGCAGTAAGAGATGCAAATCAAAACCACAGTGAGATACCATCTCATTCTAGTAGCAGTGGCAAAGGAAAACAAGCAACAAATTTTGGAGAGGATGTGGAGAGAGATAGGAACTCTTACACACTGTTAATGGGATTGTAAAATGATGTAACTACTCTGAAAGGCAATTTGGCAATTCCTCAAAAAGATAAACATGAAAATGTCATATGACCCAGCTATTCCACTACTAAGACTATACCTCTAGCGAAATAGAACTGAGACAACAACAGATATTTGTACATCAATGGTCAGAGCAGCGTTATTCACAGTAGCAAGAAAAAAGAAACAGCCCAAATGTCCATCAACAGATGAGTGGATTGAGTTGTGGTACATTCACACTGTGGAATACTATGTAGCACTCAACAGCAATGATTTTTAAAAATACTATAAAATGAGAGAGGCTTGAGAACATTATGCTGAGTGAACTAACTCAGACTCATAAGGACAAATACTGCATAAGACCATTACTGTAAAAATAGAAGGGTTAGTAAGATGTATGCTAAAGTTCAAAGAAAGAGGAGAGGGGCTGAAGAAATGGAGGAGATGAAATCATGAGGTCACAGAGTTTGGTGTGCAGTGAGTGAGTGTTGTAAAGGAATTAGCAAAGATCTAGTGGATACCTGAAAAGATGGGGTAATAGTGGACGCAAACCATTGGTGATTAATTTTATGTAACACCATGTATGGGCTCGATTTAATATGCAAAGAACAATGTATATACCTGAAACACAATGAATACAACTTGTTGCATACAGGCCTCTATAAAATTAAAATAATGTTAGAAAAAGGTTGTAAGCAGATTCAGTTGATGCTGTATCATGCATGAAACCAAAGTGTTAATTTAAGAATGAGACATTCTGAGCGGGTGGGGAGGGGGGTGCGGGGAGAAGGGTGCAACAATGAATGAATGGAATTCCAAAATCTCTGTAGATGTTCATTGAAATGAAAAAATAAATTAATTAATTTTTTTAAAAAAAGAATGAGACATTCTCTTCTTTCATAGGAAAAATTTGTGCTGCAAATTTAACTAGCTACCAACTTTATTTTTTAAGCCATCTTTAGAACAAGCAACCCTCTTTATGCACCTTCAGCTTCTTTTTTTATCATCTACCATGCATTTAACCAAAATATTCATCCCCAAAATAAGCTCATGTCTGTCTTAATGGTAGCAGAGAAGAAAAAGACCCTGAAAAGCAGGCAGGGGTAAGAATGAAATTTCAGAGCACACATCATTTTGATTCACTGGACGACTTTGTTCATAAAGCTTTGACAAAGCATCATACAAAGAGCAGGTGTATAGTGCTTTGTGTTTGTATTAAAATAGATTCAGGCACCCAAACCCCTTGGAGCTGTTCAGTTGATGAACATTTTACTCCTCTGCTGAAAATGATGGCTTCTCTTCCTTTTTTATTTCTGGTGAATGCATCCAGTACAACAAAAGCAACTTGTTTAACTCACAAATTGCAGTTCAGACCCTATGCCACTTGTGCATGCATTTTCTGCAGTGTTTGCAAAAGCATTTGATCTTAAACACCTAACCGAGAGTGGAGGTACTGCAAGCTAGCATATTACCTCGATAAGTGGAGACAGCGAGAATTAAATTGACCTTCAACTTCAGATTTCTCTGTCCTTCCTTAGAGGAGGCATATACAGAGGTGCTAAGTTGATTTATGTTAAGTTGAAGCTATTTCAGTAAAGCAATGACCTTGTACCAATAAATGTTTAAGTATCTATTTCTTCAGGGATCTGTGAAAAAATACCATTCTTAAAATAACATAGATCTGTGAAAGCTTTTGACTGCCTGAGAATTTACTCAGAGTGGATTTTAAACAACCTTTGTATACAAAGAAACTAAAGCATAGCGACAATAAGCTTTCACTTTAACTCTTTACTAAAGGGCAAATTGAGTCAAAGATCATTGAAAAAGAAAACACTAGAGAACAAGATGTATTTGTTTGCTCATAATATGCTGATTGCATTCTTTCTATGAGGACTACAAGAGGTTATGGACGTTGATTCCAGCCCCACTTTTTTCTTTTTTAAGTCACCAAGTCATTGTTACTGATGGTGGTGGTGTTATGTGCCACCAAAGTTGCCTGCAACCCAGAGCGACCCTGTGTACAGCAGCTCTGAAGCCTGCCCTGTTCTGAACCTGTCTCATTGATAACAACACACCAACCACCATCGCCCTACTTACCGTATCAATCCATTACATCTGAGGTCTCTCTTTCCTGCACCTCCCTATCACTCTGTTTTCTTCTTTACAAAATAAAAGTAGAGATTATCCATTTCACACATCTTTTCAAGCTCTAAAACCTATGAATTAGTATCTCAAAAAATTATCATTTAATTATTCAAATTGTACTTGCAACGTTGCTGTTGTTGTTCTATGGCGCTACATCAGAACTGGTTGATAGCTGACCCTCTAGTGGTTTACAGAGGACATGAATCATGTGGGAAGAGATTAACCATCTTTCTGCTCTGGAGCAACTGGTGGGTTTGAACCATCTGCCTTTGGGTTGGAAGCACATCACCTTATCATTAAGCCATCAGGTAATTTGATCTCTAAGATGAAAATTTTAGACTATTGTTGTTCTTGTTAAGTGCTGTTGCATCAAGAAGAACTCATACCAACTCTGTGTAACAGATCTGAACCTGCCCTGCCCTGTGCCATCCTCCTCATCTCTGACACACTTGAGGTCATTGCTGAAGTCAGTTTGTCGATCCATCTCATTAAGTGTTGTCTTCTCTCTCACAGACCGTTCACCTTTTCAAGTGTTAGCCTCTCATAGCAACATGCCCAAAGGATGCAAGACAAAGTTTCACCGTTCTTGCCTCTAAGGAGCACTCTGGTTGCACTTTTTCCAAGACACAGCTGCTTGTTCTTTAGGTAGTCCTTGGAATATGCAGTACTCTTCCCCAACACTACAATTCAAGGGCAGTTCTCCTTCTGTCATTCTTATTCATTGTCCAGCTCTTAGGTGCATAGTAAGTGATTGAAAAACCCATACATACCAATCAAACACACTTTTATACTTCAATTGACATCATCCTTCTTCAGTAACTTGGACAGGACCCTGACCATAGACTTGCCCAATCCACTTTGTCTCCTGACTGCTGGTGCCAAGGATATTGATTGTGGAGCCAAGTAAGATGAAATCTTGACAATTTCAATCTTTTCTTCATCATGATATTACTTATCAGTTTTCTTGATGTTGAGATGCAACCCAAATTGAGATTTAAAGTAACTTATCTTCTGCAGTAAATATTTAAAGGCCTCCTACATCCACCATCCGGTGAGTCTTCCTCTGATCCGGAAGCCACATCCTTCATAGAGTCCAGGTTCTAGAATAATTTGCTCAACATGTAAATTAATTAGATATGGAGAAAGGATACATCCTGACTGCGCAGCTTTCTTCATTTTAAACCATGCAGTGTTCGTTGCTCAGCTGGACAACAGTTTCTTGGTCTAGGGTTTTGGACAGTAGAAAGCCAAAAATGCCACCCCACTGCTACACTAACTTATAATGTGCTTGTACAACACAGTAAGCCTTCTCTCCTGTTGTTCCAGGGTTGTAACCTTTCCTGGAGCTGGAAGTCTCATCTTTCTTCTGCTTGGTGGCTTACAGATTTTTTTATTATTATTAAATTTTATTAGTTTTAATGAACATTTACAGGGATTTTGGGTTTTCATTCCTTCATTGGTGCACTGTTTTCTCTACCCTCCTCCCCAGTTCATTCTTCTTCCCCCCCCCATGTCTGTTTTAAGGTGGCTTACAGATTTGAACACAATCTTCATGTTGGTACTTCACCTATATATCTAGATTTAGATCTGGACATAGATCTAGATAGCTACCTATAAAAATAGAAATATGTAGATTCATAAGCAAAGAGTTGTGTGAAGGTGGCACATGATGTAGAAACATTTCCTTCTGATGAACATTTGCTCAGCAAGAGTCCTCACTGACTTACAAGAAGTAAAAACCAAAAGTTTACAAAGCTACTGCAATTTAATACTATCATCATTACCTAAAAAAAAACAAAACCCAAACGAACAACCTCAAAGAAACAACAACCAAAATAAAAATCCCACTGGACTCAGAAGGTAAAAGGAGTATTTAAAAATCTCACAAATAATTTCACCCGGCAAAGGTGGGAACTTTCAGCTAGCCTTGTAGAGATGATTTCCTTATGAAATTCTGATTTACCAAAGCATATTTAACTCCCTTTTCTCTGTTTTTCCTGGAGATTAATGATATCAACACCTTCTTGTTTCACACTAAATCCCAGAGGTTAAACAGTTACTTTAATGAATAAATAGTAGAATAGGAGATAATATTTTTTTCTATAATTATATTTTATTAATTTTCATAAACATTTACGGAGATTTTGGGCTTCCACTCATTCATTGTTGCACTATTCTCTCTACCCTCCTCCCAGTTTGTTCTTGTCCAAATGCCACAGTGCTTGTCAAAGCCAGTTCTGATTAATCTTCTTTGTCAGTGTATCCTTTGCCATTCCCTATCACTCCTCCCTGAGAGAGACTTCACCCTGAGTCATAAGGAAAAGGGGACGACGTATTCTCTTAGCTACTTCCTGCTGAAAAGGGACGCTGTGGGTTTCAGGGTGAAGATCTTCTCTCACTACTCTAAAGGGCCCCTTTGGCAGTAGGAAACACATAGACTATTATGGAGATTGATTTTGGAATTCAGATGCACTCTTATTGATTGTGCTTGGCTTATGATTAAAGTTTATAAAAAAAATCAACTCTAATTTTGTAGTTATTCTTGGACTGAACATGTGCATACCACATAAAGCCCAGTAGTCAGGAATTCATGTTTTAGATGAATGTCACCTCTTCTGGGACCTCGTTCTTATTGATGGTTACTACCTGCAGGGTAACGTTCCATGGCCTAAGTTCCCCTCTAAATTGTTTATAGAAGTGCTCAGGACTTAAGGTCATTAGTGATTGTCAAGTTGTACATACAGGTATAGATTTTAAGTAAGTCCAGATAATTCCTTCAATAACTCAAGGCCTTTGGATAAAGAATATGATTTTGTTTCTAATATCCTAGCCATGGTTGTAGGTATTGTTTGTAACCATTTATTGTATGGCTTGTTGGCTGTCCGAAGTCTGGCCTTTCGGCTCCTTGATAACATTTGTTGCAGTAACTTCCTCTTCAGTTTCACCTAAGACACTGTCCCAGACCCGCCTGCACATTTCGCACCTCCTGAAACGTCTTTTTATTCAAAATCACGGAGCCACCATCCTAACCTCTTTCTAAATCCTTCTACTTTCCTGTATTTTCTTTTCCTTTTAAACTAATGATCCTTCTCCAACCTCCACTCTGTTGACCTTCTTTTGGTGCCCTGTCCTCCCACTCTGACCTGGCATTCTTTTTGTTTCCCATGTGATTGAACTCCAATCTTTTGTTGTGTTGGGTACTGTCAGGTCAGTGTCCGTTCACAGTGACCCTGTGTCTTACAGAGTGTGACTCTGCTTGATCCTGTGTCACTTCTACAAGCTCTGAGCTTTGTTACAGCCACTCTCTCTACTCAAAGATTCTGTGTTCCTGTACCAGTCTATGAAAACAAGCACCTACCTGTGTTCAGCACCTTTAGATTTTGTTAGAAATTTCTATTACTGTAATATAAAGAGTGAAGTTTGTTTGAAACTTGTTAGTTGAGTTAGTAAGCATTCTTATCTGTCAGGAAGATTGTTTTATTGCATTCTCTTTTATGAGTACTCCTCATGAAGAGGAAGGTCTTACCATAATGAGTAATTATGTTTCATTCTAGAATGACAATGCCCGTGGATGTGTTGAATAAATTCCTCCTCCCAGGCCGTCCACGTCCTGCATCTGTAGTTATCAACGTGATGATAGACAAGCATTGTTTTCTCTTTCTCCCTGATGCTGCGATGCACAGATGGATAGGCTTGCATCCTGTAGGATGCTGGGAGCCCTTTTAAGTTTCCAAGAGATTCTGTTACTCCCAGAAAAATTTCCAGACAACAGTGACATTTGGCCCATAATTCTCAATGCTCATGGTTAGAGAAGGTGGGTGCAGTTTGTCTCAGCATCACCTACAAACGTCGGCTGCCAACGTTGTGCTTGACAAGTTCTTACTTCTCTTAAATAGGACTTCCTCATGTGATTAGATTACTTTTCTGGAAAAGTATCAATTTTTATGGCATGTTATTAGTGTTCAATTCTACAAATTATTAATGGGGGAAGTTTAAAGATAAATCCTAAGGATAATACAGTAAATGTTTATGAAATAGGACCTTAAAAAGCAAGTTCTAAAAATGAACTAATTTTCATTTCATAAATCATTTATAGTAAAAGGTACTTACATATAGGAAATAGAGCAAAATAATAACAATCATTTCTCTCTGCAGAAGAGCCATAGAGTTATATTTTGTGTGGGTTTTGGCAAAAATTATCAAGTAATTATTAATTTTAAATAGTTTTTATTTTTTGAATGTTTTTATTTTATATTGGTTTACATACAAAAATTCATAGTGTTTCACAAACTCCTTTATTCACATTGTGTTTCGTACAAAAGGCAGGGTAGTGGTGGGCATGGATCAATGGCGTTTTATATTAATGTTCTGTAAAATGCTAAATTTGTGCTTTTGTCATATGACTAGTCGTATGAAAGGGAGTACCACAAAAAATAAAATCGTTCAAAGATTGTTTCTGTATAATATTACTCATATTCTTTTCTAAAGAATCCTGGTGTCTCCATATTATCCACTCAGATATAAACCATATGTCCTTAGTCCTCGGCTGTCCTGCTGGTGGAAGCCTGGAGGAAGGGGTTGGGGTTTGCTGCTATAAGGATTTGGGGGCCTTGGAAACTGGTGGGCAGTTCTGTTCTATGACAGTCATACCTGTTAGCTGTTCACATTTCAGTATATTTTAGAGGGGAAAAATGCAGGAAAAATTTTAATTCTTTGTAACTTTCATTCTTTCCTTTTTAAATGTTGAGCCACTGCCCCCCAACTCTCTGTCTCACTCTATTTCCCTGTAACCCCCCACTCCCTTCCTCCCTCCCTCCCCTACTTCCTTTCTCCACCTTCCTTATCTGTGAATTCTTGATTTGTGGCTGTAAAGAAAAAAAGGATGATGTATCTCAGGCTCTACTGGAAAACAGTTCATGGTCAGAGTTTTTTTGTGTCAGGATGACTTAACACTCAAAAATAATCCAAGGCTTCAAAAAACTTGTCTATATAGGTAATATGTTATCATCTTTTGCTATATTTGACATGAAAGCCTTCTGTTTAAAATATTCGTTAACTTATTTAAAACAATAAACCATTTAATATTAATAAAATATTTTACCTAAATAGCCATATTTTTCAAAACATGCGCATACACATATCCTGTTGTTTTTGTTAAATGCCATCAAGTTGTAGGCGACTGACTCATAGCGACCCTATGAACTTTCTTCGTTTCTCCAAGTTCATAGGATTTCCAGAGGCAAGCTGTTTTTTTTTTACAATTATATAGAAGGATAAAATTGTTCTTTATTTTTGCCTGTCTCTCAGATGTTTGCTATATTAAAATATTGTTTTCACATTCAATATTTTGCCCCATTATTCTTTATATAACGCTTACATTTTCAGTGTTCCTGTAAAAAATGAAGATAGAAAACAGAGATAAAATATAAGTAATACTTGATATTATTAGCATGGGTCGTAAATACACTTTGGAAATGTTATTAAATAGTATTGTTAAGTAGTCTTGACCTTATGACCTGCTTGACAAACATATCTGAAACTCTCAGAGATCTTCAAAACGTATTTCAAAACTTCCAGTATAAGAGTATGTTTTGCATTTATGTTCCATTTTTATAGCTCTACATTTTAATCTGATATGTTTGCATTAACTTCTCTGTAAATAAATCCTTGTATTACTTAAAGCTTTTCTTTTCCTTCCAAAAAAAAGATTGCAATAAATATACTTATTAAGATATATTTGTCTGCGTATGTGTGTTATGTGTGTGTGTATCTATCTGTCTGTCTGTCCATCTGTCCATCCATCATCTATCTATCCATCTGTCCATCATCTATCTACGTGTGTGTGTGTGTGTGTGTGTGTGTGTGTGTGTGTGTGGTGCTCTGGTGTTCTAGTGATAAGAAGTTGCCCTGTAATCTCAAAGGCACGTGGTTCAAGTCTACCAGCTGCTCTATGGGAGAAGATTGGACAATCTCCTGTGTCATTTACTGCCTCTGAAAACCCATGGGAGGGTCCGCTATTACTCTGTTCTGACTCAACAGACACAACAACAACATATAGAGACACACACATAGTAGGAAACTCTAGTTGCCTAGTGGTTAAGGAATTGCACTGGCCTCTGAAAGGTATGCAGTTCAAATCTACCAGGTGCTCTGAGAGATGGGAAGTCTCCTCCTATTAACTTTCCTTGAAAACCTGGAGGGTCAGCTATGAGTCAGTTCTGACTCTGTAGAATGCAGCAACTACAACATATACATAGGTAGTTGTTATGTGTCACCTGCGACTCACAGTGACCTTGTATACAACAGCCCTAAACCCTGCTCTGTCCTGTGCCAATCTTACTCTTTCTGGCACACCTACCCCAATACCCCAGTCGCTGAATCAATCCATCTTGTCAAGGGTCTTCCTCTCCTGTGCTGTCCCTCCACCCTCCCAAGCATGACGTCCCTCTCCAAGGACTGGTCCTGCCTTGCCACATGTCCAGAGTATGTAAAGAAACTATAATAAATGTTTCAAAATTAATTACTGGATTGTCGTTGTTGTTGTTGACTGCCATCCAGTCAAGCATGACTCATAGAGACCCTATGAACAAAAGACCTGAAGCCTTTCTATAACCATCATAGTTTATCAAACTTCATAGAGTTTCTAGAGGCATGTTGCTTAGGAAGTGGATGCCACTCCTGCTTCTTAAAATTGATGTATTGCTTGCCTTAAAATTCTAAAGATTTAAATCAATTAAAACAATATCAATTCCTTTCCCCTACCTCTAAAATACTGCACAAAAAGAAACTTTAAATTTCTGCTGATATGATCAATTTAAAATGTCATTCTTTTGTTCTAGTCATGATTTCCCATCTTATCAGTGAGTTGAATATATTTAAATATGTTTATTATTCCATTTTAGATATAATTATTAGGGTGTTGCTTTTTATATGTTGATGTTTCAGTTCTCTCCATAACTAAATTAATCTTTGATTTGTTCAGTTGCCCTCAACTTGTTTTCCCAATCAGCACATTCACTATTTTAGAGAAATCTTTCTCAATTTGGTGAGTTGCAATTTGAAGACTGTTTAGATTGATAGGCTACTTGTTATTACTTCAGAAGCATCTCAAAGCAGTCATGAAACGGTTGTTTCCTCTGATTCCATTTGCTGGGCATTCCCTACATGAAGCGTTTACACACAGGGGTCTCCTAAGAGTACTTGGCAGCTTTGGAAAGTTCATCTGCAAATGGTGATCTCTAACTGGAGCAAAGCATCAAAATAGACAAATTAAAAAAGGATAATTTCTCAAATTGTCCTGAGGCAAAATTTGCTCTACTTTTTAAAGTGTTTCCACTTTCTTCTTAGAAAGAAGAGACAAAATCTGAAGTCCAAGTTTCATTTTTCCCTAGGCATAAAGAGAGGACCTTAGTAATTACTTATCTTTTTCCCCCCATCCAATCATTTAGTGTCTTCTTTTCATAACCTTGTCAGTAATTGCAAGAACTGAAGCACATGGTACAAAGACAATGCTCTCCTCTTAGAACGACTTTTCTTAGACTTTCTGTTTTATTTTGACCTTCAACTCATTTTTTGGGTGCATTTCACAGATTTTCACAATAGAAATATTCTTCATTTAGAACTTTTTAAAGCATATATTTTTAAGATTAACTTTATTTCCCCCGGAACAAAAACTCATGGCATAGAGAGCTCTGGTGGCCTAGTGGGTAAGGAATTATGCCGCCAACCCAAAGGCAGGGGGTTTGAATACACCAGTTGCTCCAAGGAAGAACAATCAGCACCTCCTCTCACACGGTTTATAGCATCTGAACACCCGCTGGAAGCTCATCGATGAGTCGATTCTGACTCAACAAGACATAGCGCCAACATCCACGCTGGAAGGAGCCCTGAGGTGGAGTGTGTAAGCTAGCAGGCTGTTAACTGAGAGCTGGCAGTTTGAATCCTGCAGGATTTCTCCATGGAAGAAGCATGAGTAGTTTTCTCCCCTAAAGACCGACAGCCTCACACCTGAGGGAGGGCTGCTTTCAGTTAGATCTGGCTTCACAGTTTGGTTTGGAAGCTGCTATGTGAACCCAAAGGCACGCAGTTTGAATCCACCAGATGCTCCATGGGAGAAAGCTGGGCTGTACTCTCCCATGTGAGTCATGGCCTCTGAACCCACTGCAGAGGCCACGACAGGTCAGTCCTGACTCGATGGCAAACAACAACGTGTCATTTCAAAACGTTTCAGGAAATAAATGTTTAGAAAAAGATTTTCCTTGCTACTGAAAAGTCTTAATGAACAAAGCTACCTTTGAACTTTTCCTTGACTTTTTGTTCAGAATATAATTTATTTCTCAACAACCTTAAGTCTGAACATGAAGACATAAACAGACTATCAGCAATGGAAGACAATATAGCCAAGTTCTCAACAAACCTCATAGCCTTTGAGCTGTAACCGACTCAGAGCTGCCCATCCAGCAGGTTTTGGGGAGAATGAAAATAGCAAGGGAAGAGATTGCCAGTCTTTTTCCTGCAGAGCCGTCCGTATGTTTGAACCACTGGAGAGGCACTGCCTTTGGGTCAGATCATCAGACATGCAGCCCAGCCTCCCATGGTCAATGTCACTAGAGCTCCCTAAGCCAATCAAGTTAGGTCACCTTTTAAAACTTGGTATTTGAAGGAGTGCAGTACTCAGGCTGAACATTCTTGACTAATGCTGCCACACTGGTGAGAAGGTTAGGGAGCCTTACAGGCAGAGCCGCTGGCCTGGTTTCCAGGGCATTGTGTTACCAAGGCAAAGAAAGGTGGTTCAAATTCTCTAACTGCGCCACTGGAGAATGACAGTCTCCTCCTGTGAGAGTTAAAGCTTCTGCAGACCTGCTAGAGTTCAGCAGCTTTGAGCTGATGATGAGTCAGCAATTAATCACTTTGAGGGGTTTCTCTTTTCTTTGGTGCAGTGAGTTAAGAGTTGGGTTTCTAATTTAAAGATCAACAGTTCAAACCCACAGCTTCTCCATAGGACAAGGACAGAACAGCTTCCCTCTGGAACTTGGGAAATGCTCTGGGCAGGTCTCGCTGTGCACCAGAATCAAGTCCTTGGCTTTGGAGTTTTGCCTTTTTTTAAAGTGTGTTGGCCTTGTCCGAGAACTTTTCGAGATATGACAAAGTGTAAAAGGGGTCGGTCGTCTGGTGGTTCCAATCCATTGGAGAAAAATGGGGAATCTCCCCCTTTAAAGATTTACAGTTTAGGAAAACTCATTGTATTCTTGATCTTCTTGTTCTTTTTTTAATGAGAAAGAAATCATATCTACTCTTGCTTATATCATACATGTGTAAGTTTATGGAACCAAAAAAATTGCTCTCAATTAGTCTATTCACAGAAAGATTAATTGATGCCTCTGAGAGGGAAGCTATTGATGAAAAACATTTACTTGCATTCTTCCAATGATTCATATTAAAAATAGATTTACCTCTTCTGTTCTCACAGTTCTGTCTATAAGATGAAGAATGCTGTAGATATTGTACAAATCCCTGGATTATATAAACATTACTTTCATTGCAAAAGAGGCATTTTTCCTGAGATGGGATGAAATGGCTCTTTTCCATTGCTTTCTCCATAATTAGTTCCCATGGGGACCTGCACAATCCGTGATTGCAGATAAAGTCGAGACCAGTGAGGGAGCTACCCATTAGAAGGCAATTATGGCTGGCTGGGTCAATAGAATTTAAGTGCAACCAGTGTTGTACTTAATGGTTGTTGGAGAGCAGAGAGTCCAGCACCGTTGCGGTTGACTAATGTGTCATTTGGCCATGTTTCTTGGTTAGATAATAACACCAGCTGATGCTTAATCCAGACTTTCTTTAGGAGGTTATGCAGCATATGACCACTTAATTAATATCAGCATTGAATAGTTTTAAATTCTTGACTCCAAACAAATGAGTTCCTCTGAGGAGCTGAATATAATCCCCAGTGGAAGGTTCGGGCTGTGGACTCAAACAGACAGCCTTTGCTACCATTGGCCTGGTAATCATTCCGTTTTGACTTAGATGTTGACCGCCACTTTGCTGTGGGTATTAGTGGCCAGTGACCTGATTACCATTCAGGCAACCACATGTGTGTGTACTGAGCTGACCTGCCCCACAGGGCTTAACAGGGGGAGACACTGTGAAAGTCAATCATCACACTTGTCTCCTCCACTCTCTCTCGGTATTTTTGTACCACCAGCATGTTGGTTAACAGTTGAGGGCTCAACGGTTTATGCTCCCCAGGTCCTGAATATTTCTAAGGTTTATAATTGAGGTCAGAATTGAACTCACTAAATTGCTTTAGGAATTAAATGTATTACTCTGAATTGGTCACACTAGGATATGTCAGACTGTGGTAACAAATTCTCAAATCTCAGTGGCCAAACTCCCCAGAATGTTCCTTTTTCTTTTTGTGTCTGTTAGTTTTTTTTTTAAGAGCACAGCTGCACAGTTACTCAGAGAGCCCCTTGCACCAGAGCCTCTGCCATCTTGACTCTGAAGCATCCAGATCACAGAGCTCCAAGGAATAATGGGCAGGTGACCAGAGGTCAAGGGACAAAGCAGTGTCTAATACCTGGCTCAGAAATGACATGTGTCCCTTTTATTGTTTTACATCACAGGAAGCCTTAAAAAAACCCCCAAACTATGATACCATGAATATTTGATAAATAAGCCTTTGCCTCATGGCAAGAATGCTTAAGATGCTGCCACCCAGTTAGAATAACGTAATAAATACCAGTTGCTATTGTTAATGCCATCATCACTGCCACTGTGATGATTTTAGAAGTGGTGGAGTTGATATTTAAGAATCCACCACTATTTACTTATAAAACACTTCAAATCTCCATTTCTTCCATTGTAAACTAGGCTTCATTTTCATTGGATTATTACAAGGGCTAAATGTAAACAAATGCTCCCATGTAAAACATCTCTAAACAGATAACTGATTTTTGTTACTCCTGCATATTTTCTCCTCATCATTTTTTCTTTAAGTTGCTCAAAACCAATGAAATGATGTCATGTTTGGATGCAAAGGCATCTCTCCGCCATGACCAGTATGTCACGTAGGTACCGCTTGAGGGGAGGTGCCACTGAGCAGTTTTTGAAATGAATCCTTTTGTATTTTAAGGGTCTTGTGTGATCTTGCTGTGCTGAGTATAGACCGAGAAGTGGAAAACAGAAAGGTTTTCAGTGTATCACTGAACAATTTGTATCAGTAAAAGGAAAGAATGTAGCGTTGTACTTTTCACGAAGTGCCACAATGTGTTGAGCAAAAGATTAATGAGCATGACTTGTGTATGTGAGCTGATATTATGGTATTATGTAAAAGTGTGTTATTCTTTGATAGGGGTACAATGTCAGCGTTTTCCATAAGTACTATGTTCTATATGTGTATATATCTCTGTGTGTGTATGTGTTTAATCCTATTGTATGAAGACTTTTTAGCTCCTATTAGGATTTGCAAACTAATAGACCATTTCTTTTAGACTGTGTAAGGTCCATACCTTTATTGTAATCATTTGACCCACAGGTTTTAATTAAAGTTTTTGAGGCTCAGGGTAAGAAAGTAGGCAGCATCTCTCAGAGACATCGTCTTCTTAAGCAGCGAAGGAGGAGACCGGCAGTGGGAAGACATGAACGCTGCACTGGACAGACGAAGGAAAGAAGGATCTGAAAGGTGATATGTGTATGACAGTTCAGTCTGGAACGAGAAGTGCGTTAGGAAATGAATTGGGAGAGGAGGAAGATAAAAAGGAGCATCCGTTACCTAACTTGGGAGGGGCTGGAGAGCATTACGCTGAGTGAACTAACTCAGTCCCACAAGGATAAATATTATATAAAACTGTTACGGTAGAATGAGTATAAGGATCTGGGAGGGGTGGGAGAGAGGCTGGAAGCAGAGGGATGTGGGTGTGCAAGGGGAAGAGCAGATTAATCATTGGGTTGTACAATTTGATGGGGAGCTGGGGGAAATGGAAAGAATTTGTTCTATATTTATACTAGAGTTTTGTAAGTTAACTAATGAAAAGGAAAAGAACGAGCATCAGTGAATGAATGAAACCCATTTTTTCTCTAAGCTTCTGTTAAAATCTCAATTAAGAAAACCAAAAATATTAGGTCCAGTAATTAAGTACTTGGCTACTAAAAGGAAAAATCATTGTTTCAAAGCCACAAGCCATTCCTTGGGATTGAAGGTTTTGATATTTCCTCCTGTAAAAATTTTGGCTTAAGAAAGTCATTTGGACAATTCTACTCCGTGGGATGGGGTCACTTCAAGCCAGACAGAATTGGCTGGACCGCACACAACAGAAACGATGTTAGATTATGAAAATGTCTGTGAGTGTACTAAAACTGTGTTTTTATAAGGACAACTGAAACAATGTTACATTTTCAATGGTCAAGGATGGCCTTTCTGAACAGAACACTTGACTGAGTTTTGAACGACATGAGGCTGTTTGGAGGAAAAGCCTTTTGGAGGGTGGCATTCTAAGTGCAAGGACTCAAAGCGGGAGTTACCTTGATCTGCTCAAGTGTGGTTACAGCTGAGTTCACTGGAGGCTGAATTGTTAGAAATGAGCCCATGAGAAAAAATACAGGCTAATCTATGTCTGAAATAATTTTAACTTTTTGCCTAAATTTTATGATAAATTATTGGAACTATAAGGATCTGACTGGGTTTTTGCTTTAATGAGATAACCCTGATGAAAGTGTAGAACACTGATAACAGAAGACATTGCTGGCTGCAGAATCTTTCACAGAGATGTTGGTGATTTTGAATGAGTTGGAAAGGCAGAACATGGAGATAAGCAAAAAGATTTGGAATGTGTTTTAAAGATAGAGTCGAAAGATACTTAAGGGTATAGAGGCATGACCATCCAAGGTACAACAATTCATTTCCTTTAACCCAGAAGCTGCACTGCAATCCCAAAGACGTGCGGTTCGAGGCCACCGGGTGCTCTGCAGGAGAAGGATGGACAGTATCCTCTAGTTCAATTAACCGCCTCTGAAAGCCCACCGGAGGGTCAGCTATGGGCTGATTCCGACTCTGTGGTGCACAATAACAACAGGGAGATAAGAAAAGGAGAAACCGGAATGGGATGACACTATGAAATGTGGAGCTGATTGTCTCCATTAATTGCCATGAACCTACAAGAACTGAAGATTCAATTACTGAGAATTTTGATGAAGGAATTGATAATGGGATCCTCATCAAAGGAGAGGGAATGGAGAACAAAATTTAAAATTTCCATGAATTTAGGTCTTCCTAGAGCTGTAGAGACTAGATGGATCCCTCAAACTATTGCTATGAGACAATCGATTTTTTTTTACCAACAGTACCTTCTGAAATCTTTAAATGAAAAAAACACATTAAAAACTAACCCTCAAACCCATAGCCTTTGAATGGATTTTAACTCATAGTAACTATATAGAAATAGACCAGAACT
Source organism: Elephantulus edwardii (assembly GCF_000299155.1). Taxonomy (NCBI): domain Eukaryota; kingdom Metazoa; phylum Chordata; class Mammalia; order Macroscelidea; family Macroscelididae; genus Elephantulus; species Elephantulus edwardii. The sequence continues at coordinate 8,479,910 of NW_006399841.1, read as the reverse complement.
GCACACAGTTTGCCACGTCTTCCTGTCAAGGAGCAGCTGATAGGCTGTAACCACTGATTTTTGTTTCAACAATGGTGTACTTAACCTCTATGCCTCCAGGACACAGAACCCAAATAATTGTTTAACTGAACTAGTAACTGTCTTGCTTGAGCATGATATTCTTTTATGAGCTCTCTCTGTAAGGGATAAGATTGGCAATAGCAACTTGAAACAATAGTTAAGAACCCTAGAGGCCAGCGACTTTATGTTAATGGGGAAAATAACACAGAAAAAGGGGAGTGAGAATGGTGAGACTTCTTGAAAAGCAATACTTTAGGACCCTGAGTTACCTGTGTAAAAACTGTTGCAATGGTAGATGTTTTCCTGTCTATATCCTCAACAAAGTAATTATCAAGAGGGAAAGTGTGAAGCAGAAGGAAGGAAAAAACCTAGATTTAGGGCTTGAGTAACTGGGCACATAGTACTCTGTTGAAAATTGAGGAGAGATGGAATTAGATAGATGTTAATAAGAGTTACATTTGTTATGTGTTGTCGGGTCTACTTGTGAATCATAGTGACCCTATGAACAGTAGCTCTGAACCCTGCTCTACCCCGAGCCCATCTCTGTGCTTCCCACACATTGCCCCACTACCACAGTGGCTGTGTCAATCCATCTCATTCAGGATCTTCCTCTCCTGCACTGACCCGCCTCCCAATCTGAGCGTCATTCCCTTCTCCAAAGACCGGTCCATCCTGACAGCACTCCCAGAACATTTGAGACAGAGCTTCAAAATCCTTGCTTCCAAGGTATAGCCTGGCTTCACCCTCTCTAGAACAATGTGTGTGTTCTCTTAGCAGTCCCTGGTATGTTGAATATCTTCTCTAGCTTAACTTAAAGGCATTGATTATTCTTTTGTCACCCTTATTCATTGTCCAGCTCTCTGATGCATTGCAAGTAATAGTGAAGATGATGGCCTAGATCAGGCACACCTTAGTCTCTAGACTGACATTGTTGCTCTTTAAGCACCTTGGAAAGGTCCCTGACAGCCAGCTTAACCAGTACAACTCATCTTTTGATTTCCTGACTGCTACTGACAAAAGTGTTGATTGTGGAGCTGAGCAGGACGAAATTGTTATGGCTAAGTAATTGATTTTTACTTAGGCCTGTATTTTTTAGATAAATCTGAGACGTGTAATTGACTGTGCTTCCTATCCTCCTATCAAACAATAAAACAATTTTAGCTGAGGATTCTATCTATTTTTGGATGACTGCTTATTGTGCATATCATTCAGTACTGTGATGAATTAATGTTTTTCCTCTCAGGGCCTCTGTTCCAAGAGAGTGTAGATTTTCATTTAGGAGTCTCTAAATATCTTCTAAGGAAATAATTGATAGATTTGCCATCTTAGGCTTCTAAGTCCAGGCAAAGAAGTCTACTTCTGAGTCAAAAAAAGAAAAGCATTTTTTTTTCACTTGAGGGTTTACCCAGGACCCAAATGAATTAGCCAAGAAAAAAACATAGTTTATCAGGATGTTTTTATTGCTAGTTGTTACTGGGTTGACTGTAACTCACAGTGTCCTTTCACACAATATCTGAACCTTGCTTCATTGGATTTTTCTCAGGATCTTTGTCAAGCTCAAGGCCATTGGTTAGTCACTGCATCAATCCACTCTGTGGAGGGCCTTTCTCTCTTGCTCTCACACACCACCTTTCTCAGCATGATGTTTCTCTCCAAAGATTGGTTCCTTCTGAGCATCTGCCCAACATAAACGAGACAAGGTTTCATATTTCTTGCCTCTGAGGAACACTCCAGTTGTATTTACTCATCATAGGTTTCTATCGTTTCCCTTTTTTCAGAGTTAACTGTTCTCTTTTCCTAATGAGTTACAATTACAGTCTTGAAATTTGAGTCAGTGGAGTGGCACGTTGCCTGCTGCCGCTGCCATGCTCCAGCCAGAAGAGAAGGGTACTAGAGGCCATACCTTGGGGAGCACATGGAAGCAAGGTGGCAGAATATATAGTTTTCATTTGGGGGAGGTTCTTAAATGGCCTTGGGAAAGCCTGTTGGAGAGGGATAACGGGATAAGGCTGTTTAGAATGATGAATTTGGCCCCCTCTTTATCTTTTCAATCATATCTAATAAAATAATTTCTTGTAAGCAGGGGGCCTGACCTTCACTGATGTAAGATAAAGATTGTACAAGATGTGCTTGATGTGGGTAAATCAAGTCCGGGTTTGTTGATATGAAATTCTTGTAAGGAGATAGCAGCTCTCCAGTGCTGGGGTCTTCGTTCCTGCCTATTTGTTGTGATTTAGCATCTCAGGGTCAAAGTTCCCAATGTAGCACATACAGCACTTGCCTCTGGCAGCTGGAAGCCTTTTCTTATGGGCAGAGATTAAAATTACCCAGAACCAAAATCTATAATTTTTCTATATTATATCTTGAATCTGTGCCATAGTGCTCCCAGAGCAAGGTATCTATCAGTGGCTCATTTAAAATTCTTCTTTCTCACGAAGTGGTCGAAGAAGTGATTTTGTTAAGGGAGATAAATCTACTCCAGTTTTGAGTTTTAATACAGCGCTCTGAGTGTAACCAGTGGGAGGTGGGTTTTCTTCTCATTTTGCAAAGTTTCTGGGCACTTATTCTCAAATATGAACAGAACCAACCTTGTTCACATCTCTCCTACAAGTTCTCTACACATCTGAATAAAATAACCCATTGTTTTTTACTGCTTCAAAGTAGCTGAGGGTTCTTGAGGGAGAGGGGAGAGAAGGGCTCCCTGAATTCTTTCCCTCCAGTGACAGCGTATGTGAGCTTTCACAAGTCAGCCAGCAAGCAAACGTGGGTTCTGGGATGCTGTTCTTGGAGCATCCGGCTCCTGTAAGCTTTCTCTACGTTCCTTCCGTGCCTGGTTTCTGGCAACTATACCATCGAACACAGTTCTAATGCTGACACACTATCTTGTCATTAATATCTGATAGCAACCCAGAAGTCCCTATTCCAACTTTTCTTTCCCTTGAAGTTAATGCTTATATTATGCTTTAGATTCCATTCAGGGAGAGCTGCAGCTTCTAGAATAATATGCCTTGGAAGTCTGTTGTTACTATTATTGTTGTTTACCATCAAGTCAGAATTAACCCATAGCTGACCCTCTGGTAGGTTCGCAGAGGCAGTAATCGCAGGGGAGGAGATTGTCCTTCCTTCTCCCCTGGAACAACTGATAGATCTGAACTGTGTACCTTTGGGATTACAGCACAGCTTCTTACCACTAGGCCAGAGGGTTTAAAAAAAAAATTAGAGCTTTTCTTTAAAAGCCTTCATGTTTTCTGTGAATTGCTGTAAAATACTTTAGCCAAAAGGGATGCAAAGATGTTGGAGTTATATAAAACAGGGTATTTATAAAATGCATGAAGAATTAATTCTTGACCATGAATGATGGGAATAGCATAAGCATTATGCTATTCTCTCTGCTTTTGCATGTGTTTTAATATTTTCCAGGAGAGAATGTATTACTA
>NW_006399841.1:8469088-8470934 GCF_000299155.1 Elephantulus edwardii | reverse complement strand
TCACAGGAGACTAGAGCGAGGGCTGCATGGTGGAGGGGACCTAGGGGAGGGTTTGTAAAACAATGAAAGAATCTTTTCTTTTACTTTTCCATAAAAAAAAAAATAGAAAAGGTATAAATGTGGGCAATCAAGCCAGTTTAGCTATTATTTACTGGTTTAGAGGCTTTACTGATAATTTTTCTTAAACTTTTGGAAGGTTTTATGTCATGAAAATCTCAGGTTCAATAATATATGGGGATGAAGTAAAGATAGGGTAGTTTCAATTGTACACTTGTGAGCTGTTCAGTTTACTCTTTGGAGTGTTTGGGGGTATATGAACCGCCAAAAGGACAAATGTATGTCTTAGACGAGGTGCAGCCGGAGTGCTTCTTGGTGGCGAGGATGGTGAAACTTCATCTCACGTCCTTTGAGCATGCTTTTTTAGGAAGGACTATTCCTTGGAAAGGGTCATCATGCTTGGAAAAGTGGAGGGTCAGTGAAAGAGACAAGATCCTCAACGAGATAGACTGGCATGGTGACCGCAGCAGTGGGCGTGCGTGTCAGAGCTGGTGAGGCTGGCACAGTGCAGGGTTCTGCTCGCTTCACAGGGCCGCTGCGAGTCGTAATCCACATGATGGCAAATAACACGGGTCCTTTGTCATTCTTTGAACTTGGAATAAACTCACCCGGATGGCTCCACACCTTGCTATTTTATTTTCTTTTTAAGATACAAGGATAGCTTTGCTGTGGTTTTTGTTTGTTTGTTTGTTTTTTGTTTTTTTATTTCTTTACACCTGATCATCTGGTTGTGATCCCCAGCAAGTGGTGCTGTCTCCAATCAGCTTCCCATGCAAACCGCCGGGCGGCTGATTGGTCCTGTGCGTGCCCTGCTCATAGTCACAGGAAGGAACTATCCTGTCTACTTGCGTGGTTACTGTTCACAGAACACACAGAGATGGACGCCCACACAGAAAACTATCTTCTTACTGCTCACTGTCAGTGCCTTTCTTCCACTGAAACCAGATACTTTTCAAGACTCCTCTAGTCCAGAACGAGACTGTGATCTTACTCCTCATTATCTTTGGGAAATTTTTTTTTTCAAACAAATTCACTAACAAATTTTTTTTTTTCTTCAACAGATAAATCATACATGTTCCAGTCAAGTCAACTTTCACAGTTGAAATTTGTTTTAATAAAACTGGTTAAAACATTTTGGTCTGCAAAGGAAGTGGTTCCTAATTAAGAATCGTAAAAAAATTCTATCAAAGGCTGTAAAGTACAAGTCACAGATTCTTTTTTTTAATGACTAGCCTGTTTTTACCCACTTATTTCTTCAATTTTCTCATCTATGAAAAGTTTGGGCTACCCAATTTTTTTTCTGTCCTCTAAATTTAACGCCAGCTACTAAACATGTAGGCTACTACAAATGATTGTAAAAATGGTAAAAAAAACCAAACTTAAATAACTTAAAAGGGAAAAACCACATTTTTCTGATGCTCTACACTCTGCAGTAGAGGTTTTTGGTAGACGCTTTTATCTCTGACTTGTGCCAAATTCACAGGAACAATAAGCACACGTGAACACACATACAACTCTGGTCTCGGATACACAGAGAAGACCAAACGTTACTTGGACTAGACTGTGAAACCAGTATAATGTGGGGTGGTAAGCAGATTGCAGGCTCAGTGGTACTGCAGTTCCAAAGGCCAAATTCATCTCCAGAGAGGCAGCTCAAGGTCTTCTCTCCAGTATTTTCCACTCTAAAGTTACTTGGAAACCTTTCTACACTTGTTTGTAAAACTTATGAATGGGTATTTCCTGTGCCATTCATCATGCAAATGATAAAATACTTCACGGCTATGAAAAT
>NW_006399841.1:8454123-8468768 GCF_000299155.1 Elephantulus edwardii | reverse complement strand
TTTAAATTAATTTTAAAGAAAGTTTACAGAGACTTAAGGTTTCCAGTCATTCATTGTTGCACTTTTCTCCCTGTCCACCCCCTCCCCCCAATTCGCTCTTCTCCTTGAAAAGTAAAAGAAAAACTCTTTCATTGTTATGCAATCCCTCCCCCAAGTTGACTCCACTGTGCAGCCTTCACTCTGGACTCCTGTCAAGACAATAATAACCTCCAAAACCCCACTGCAGCCTCAGCTTTGAATGGGGCCCAACTTGATGCCGATGGGTTAGGTAGTCTCTGCTCTAGCTTTGTCATTAAAATAAGAAAAGTTATAGTGGGACTTGCTCTCTCTACAGACAAATAAAGATTACATTTTAGGTTCAGCTGTGGAACTCCCTCTATCTAATTAGAAACCCTACACTTGAAACAATCTTTTCATCCCACAGATGCACCTTCCACCTGAGAGCCCTTTAAACCATCTCCTCCACAGCCCCCACCCAGCAAACCTCCAAGATACCAATACCCTTGAACTCTGACTTGAAAGGGGTCCAGAGGTAACCACTAGAAGTAGCTCTCTGATCTTCTCAGCCACCAACTTCCTTTCCTTAGTCCAGTCACACTCATTACTGTCACTTTCCAAAAGGTCAAGTCCAAAACAGCCTAAGGATATTCGTAAGTGCCCTAGTGACTGTAATACCTCAGTCCAAATATCTCCAAAATATGTTCTCACCTTTCATTTAAGTCTGTGCTAAGATCTTTCCTGATTATCTAAAATGTTGTCTCTTTTGGTAGCTTTCAGCCCCTTGCCCAGACTTGCTTATTTTCCCTTAAGTTCCCCTCACCAATACAGTCATTAACATTTGTAATTATCTGTTGACTGTCTCCCTTTGCTACGATCTAAACTCAGTAATGGCAGGAGTTTCCTAGCTTAGGTTTTTACAACCTGCAACATGAAATAACACAGTTAAGGCTCTGTAAATAATTGCTGAATGAATAAAATTGTTCTTTCTCCACTGCTGAGAAACACTTGGAATAATACATGTTTGCATATTCCTCAATATTTATAGATAGACATACACTTCACATATTTATATACATGTATTCACATACCTATATATATTAATGCATATATATAAATAATATATATTATTGTATATAATAATGCATAAATAATTTGTAGACTGTGAGAGAGAGTTAATCCTGGTTCCTGTCATTGTTAGCTGGCTCGCTATGGTTGCTCAATCCCTCTTTTGCCTTTTTTCCCTCAAAATGAGTTTCAACTTAAAAAAAACGAGATTGTTAAGGAGAATAAATGTAATAATTCCATAAAGCTCCTGGCACAATACTTGCCACATAAGAAGTTTCAACTCAAAAATAATAACTCTATAATTTACCTTACAAAAGTTCATCTGTTCTTTAGAACTTACAATTTATATCAAATCTTGAATTCCAATTTTCTTCCTTACCATCTTAATATCTCCCAGCCCTAAGCACCTTCTGCTACATCTGTTTTTATTATATTTTGAAAAAAGGCAGTGGATTCTTCCTCCTGGCTATCTAAAATTAATCTTCTTAGAACCAACTTCCCATGGGGCATCCAGGTGATTGATTCTAGATATGGGCATCCTGCTTAGAACCAATTTCCCAGCAAACAACTAGAGGATGAATTCTGGATGCAAGCCCTCAGCAGAGGACCTCCAGCCACTTCGGGAGTCCTGGATGCCTCAGGGTAGAAGCTAAATAAGATTATAACCGTACAATTCCCAACGCTCAAACAAAGGCAGCTTACCAGTTCTGGTAGGAAACTTGTTTCATTTCATTCACATGGAAAAAAAGAAGACAAGAAGTTCCCTCTGTGTCAGTTAACTTGGTTTGAGAAAGTAAAATGGAAAGAATAAAGAGGAGTTGAATTTTTTTAATCATTTCTATTATCTGGCCAATTTGACAGGGTCTTTCATCATCTTTGTCTTAAAGAGTGAAATGAAATAGCGCCTTGTAGGAATGTAGCACATCAAGGTGCTTTCAGCCCTGATAAATCAGTCACAGTCTGTGAGAAGAAATCTCTCCTCCTTCACACGTGAAGGTGGACAGTGTACAATGCAACTTCTGAACTCTCATCACTTGTGATAACGACAGAGTTTATGTCTTTTTTTCAAAGGACTGGACTATCCCTTAAATAGCCACGAAATGAGAGAGATGCCTCCAAGAGCAAGTCTCTAAAAGTGAAATGTTTATATGTGCCTCAGAGTATTAAAAGCATTAAATGTCTTTTGTTTGCTTCAGAAATCATGAGTTAGCCCCCTTCTTATCTTACATGATGTTCATATAATTGCTACCAATATTTAATCCATTGAACAAATATTGACTAAATACAGAGATGTACCAAGAAACCCTAGTGGCGCAGTTAATAAGGTGATGAGGTGTTAGCTTAAGTTTGATAGTTCGAATGGAGTCGTTTGCTCCGTAAGATTTACAAGCTCCGAAACCCACTGAATGGTCATCATGAGAATCAACCCGAGGACAGTGACTTTCATGCTGGTGGACTGTGTACCATCTTTAAAATTGTTGACCCGTGGCTGACCCTCCAGGAGGTTTTCTGAGGCGGCAAATTGCATGAGAGGAGATTGCCTGGTCTTCTACCCAAGGGAAGTGAGTGAATCTGAACCGCATGCCTTTGGAATTGCACTGCAAGAGGCTGGATTGCAATCCAGAAGGCACGTGAGTTGAGGCCGTCAGCTGCTCTGAGGGAGAAGCGATTAACTGTCTCTGTAACCCTGCCCGAAGCTCAGCACTGGGTCACCTCCTACTTGTCAGGACACAGCAACAACAACAACATCCGTCATTAAACCCTCAACCATCCTCAGTTTATGAGAACTACATTAACTCTGACCTTTTTATTTGAATAAAACTTTTATAAAGTGTTATAAAACTTTCCACATGGTTAAGTACAATAGCTTCTACATGTTTTACATCTAATTACATGTTTCATATTATACAATATTGAAAATTCTATATCAAGGCCACACTTGCTGAGTCCAATACAAAATATTTACTTATCTGAGTATGGTTCTTTTTGCTTTCAAAGAAGAATATATTACCAAACTAAAAGTATGGTTTACACATAGTTAATTTCATTTTAATGATTTTTAGGAAGCAGAGGAAAAAAATCTTTTCAGTTCCTACTCTAGAGAGGAGAGCTTTCTTGACAGAGTTATTAAACGTTAAGTGCTTTATCGGGAAATTCAAAGACCATTTTTGCAGAAGATTTACACACTGCTGTATTGAATTACATGTAGTATTGGTTTATTGAGTTGAGTGGTACACCAAAATGGGACCAACTAGAATGTGCTTTGCCCTAGAAACACCAGGGTAGGACAGATAGAGGATGTTTTTTGAATAGAAAGAAAAAAGAAAAGATGAGCTTGCTAGTATTGTACATAATGAATGTGAATGATCCAAGGGGTTTGGGCCAGAGGATTTCATCTCCTCTTTCAGGAACCACACTATTTGTAGACTTTCAGAATGCAGATGAATAAAGCAGAGGTCCTCTTCTAAAGAGGCTTGAAAATTAATAGTGAAAGAAGTATAAACAAATTGTTGTTTTACACATGCTGAATTCACAGGCTGAATGGTGGACCCAAAACAAAGAAATTGGAACTGACCGCAATTTTTTAATTACTTGTCTTCTGTCTGCTTTGCTCTCAGGACAAACATGTTTTAAGGAACAGGACTGTGTTGACTATAGACTGTTCATTTCTTCTTGGAGAGCATCTGTTCTGGTATCTAGCACCACATTTTGAATAATTATATATATTCACATACGTGCGGCCCTGGTGGCCTAATGATAATGAGTTGGGCTGCCGACCCAAAGGCAGACCATTCTAATCTACCAGTTTCTCAAAGGGAGAGAGATGAACAATCTCCTCCTGTGAGAATTCTAACCTCGAAAAGACCACTGGAGGGTCTGCTGTGAGATGATTCCAGATCTACAATATTTTCACATACATGCATAATACACACACATATACATTTACACACAACACATATAGATACATACACACACTTAGTATACTTTTACCATGAGGAAAGATACAGGGAAAGATCCTTGTAAGTGTTTGAGTGAGGGAGGTGAGGGCAGGGAGGAGGAAATTAATCTAGCCAGAAAGAGCTGCTAATCTAGTCAGAAGCAAATCCAGGGAGTCATGAAATCTCAGTCTTTTCACATACTTTTGTGAGATGAAGATGTTGGTGTATATATTTGGATGGGTTGAGTAATAATATTTACATTGAGGGCATTTTGAGCCAAGAAACTTAATTTTATGCAGCAATGGACTTATGTAGAATAATAACATGATACCATTTGTACTTTTGAAAGATCTGTAGACAATTAAAACCTACTTAGCATACCTTTAAGGCATGGTCCCAGTAGAAGCAATGATAGCTATCTAAGAGAGAAGGATTTCTAGGCAGCTAATTAACCTTCCCATGGAAGTGTCTATTTCTAAAATATCCTTTTGTTTCTGTGGGGGAGAGAATGGATGTTCTATTTTCGAACTATTTATATGCATTGTTTTTACCCTAAACTCTTCCATAGGTAGTTGCCATATTTTCAATTTGCTACTCTTTTCTTCAATGACTCTTTAGATTGATTTATCCCTTGATGTTTAAAGAAAAGTATAGTTTCAACACCTCTGGTGGCTTGAAATGGGGGAGCTCCATTTCTAGGACCTGGATTTAATGCATTTTCTACTGATTAGTCTGTGGTTCAGGCTACATGAAAACATTCTTAAATTGTCACAATTTCACTACCTTGAATTTTCAATTAGAAAAGGTTCAGCCCCAAGTCATTGCTTCTTTCAATTCTTCACCCACTGAAAGTGAAGCTAATGCCTCTCTCTAGCCTTGTCAACTCATACCTACAGTGTATGTACAGCCTTTTGAAACAGGAATTATATTTCTTTTTTCTATTAACTCAGTCCACTGCATTTCAGAAATTCTTGATCAGCCTCCAGCACAGGAAATATATGCTTAAGAACGGCATGTGGGAGACTGAGATCTGTTTTTTTGACCCAGGTTTGAGCCCAGCTTAGGTGTGCATATATACATTTTCTTCCTTGGTAGAGGATTGTAATTGAACACTGGAAAGAACACTGATGTTTTTCATTAAAGAATTTTTTTCTAGGTTTTTTTTTTTCCTTTCATTTGGTTTTCCCCTCCTTTTTTTTCCTTCTTAGTAAGTTAATGTGAACATGAAATTAATCTTACACCTGGGCTTAAGACATGGAATTCTTTCTTACTGTTAGTTTTTGCTAAGTAGTGTCATTTTTGTATTTAAGTTTGAAAAATGTGGCATATATGTTTCCTTATAAGAGGTAAAGACACCACCTCACTCTTTTCTCACTTATAAATTCATTAATGGACATGATGTAAGAAGTGTTTTTGTCTGTCTACATTTATTTAGTAATTTACCAATGGAAAATGAAACCTATTTTACCACCAGACACTTTCTTGAGGCCACTCTGGTAGATGCCAAGCAAAGGTGAAGTGGACGAAGCTCTTGCCCATAATAGATTCAAATGTGCTTACTCATGGGGGAATATGAAGACATTCATAGTAGAGATCTAATGAGATTTGCCTGCTGCTTTGTTGATGTGCATCTCCGAATTACAGTGCTCATAGTCATAACTGCAATGCTGTAAAGCCTTTCAATAGAGTACTATAGACTGGTATGGAAACATCATCAATAATTAAGGTCAGTGGCATGAAAGTTCACACACTGAGCAATAATAGTGCCCCTTTTTGGAATAAAAAACAAAAACCCAACCAACCAAAATACAGCAGCAACAAAACGTGAGTGGTTGTTGTAAAACAGGACTGACATTGGGGTTGCGGGGAGACAGAAAGATGGGATAAATTATGTATACTGCATTGAAACAGATGAGGGAGAGAACTGTTTAAAAGGGATATGTGATTAGGTTTTATTGTCATGACAAGAATCCAGAATGAAGGCTGAACAGTGGAGTGGACTTGGCGGGGAGGGATTGTAGAAAAATGAAATAATTTTTCTTTTACTTTTCAAAGAGTAGAGCAAACTGGGGGGGGGGTGGTCAGGAAGAAAAGTGCAACAACGAATGAATGGATATACAAAAAGAAAAACCAAACCAAAATGTGAGTGGGGTAGTAAATATGTATACATTTTTACACATTCCAGGAAGGAATGATAAGAAAGAAGGCTAGGGAGAGATAATTTTCTTCTCTTCATAGAAAACTTTTTACAGTTTAAGAAGCTATACATATGACCTCTTGGTAAGCTTGAACCACCAACTTTCAGTTAGTAATCAAGTACTTAATTATCTGTCTGCTTCTGAAAGATCCCATCCTTGAAAATCCTATGCAACAGTTCCACTCTGCACATGTGGTATCACCAAAGGTCAAGACCAGCTCAACAGTCGCTGTCCACAGTGGATGTGGCCTAGGATTCCTGGGTGGTGCGAAGGTTAATGTACTCGGATACTCACTGAGAAGTTGCTGGCATTAGTGTACCTAGTTGTTAGGTGCTGTCAAGTCATAGAGGCACTAATGCCATGCAAAGAGACTCTGCTCTTCCTACACCATTGGCATTTCTACTATATTCAAGCCCATCATTTCAGTGCCTGAGCCCATCCAACCCCTGGAAGGTTTTCCTCTCTTCTGCTGACTGTATTTTCACAAGCAGCATGTCTTTTTCCAAGGACTGGCCCCTCTTGATAACATGCCCAAAGTAAATGGGCTACTACTCTCTTGCTTCTAAGGACCACTCTGGTTTCACCTTCTCCAAGACAGATCTATTTGTTCTTTAGGCAGTCCATGGTAGAGTCAACACTCTTTGCCAACACCATGATTCAAAGGCATAATTCCTCTTCCATTTTCCTCATTTCTTGTCTAACTTTCACATATATAATTTTCACATTTGAAAATGTGATTGCTTATCCCCCTTGTCCTTTAGTCTTCAAAATGATTTCTTTCTCTTTGCATTTTAAAGATGTCCTTGACAGCAGACTTCCCAATACACTATGTCATTCGATTTCTTGATTGATTCTTCCCTGGGTGTTGACTGTGGATGCAGGTAAAAGGAAATCATCGACAATGTCAACCTTTTCTCTGTTTATCATGATGGTGATTGGCCCAATAATGAGGAATTTTGTTTTCTTGATGTTGAGGTGTGATCTATACTGAAGGCTATAGTTTTTCTTTTAATCTTCAGTAAGTGCATCAAATTCTCTTCCCTTTCCATAAACTAGGTGTGTCCTCTGTATAATACAAGCTGTTTATGAGCCTTCCTGCAATCCTGATAATTGTATTTTACTTCGTATAGTCCAACTTTTCAGATTACTTGTGCAATTTGCACAGTATGTTTGTATTGTTAGATGTTGAATCAATTACAGCTCAGCAACCCTATAAACTATAGTTCAAAATCTTGCCCTATCCTGCACCGTCCACACAAGCCCCTCCCTGTTCATGCCCATTCTTGCGGGCACTTACCGATCCCTGTGGTGGAGGGTCTTCCTCTATTGCACAAATCCTCAATTTTTCAAAGCAACATACTAAGTTCTCTGTGTTTGCTGCTAAGGCATAACCCTCTAGAAGATCTTAGGAGGCTAAAAATTAGATCTTAGGAGGGGGGAGCTTGCCCGTTTTTGCCCCTTCACACCAAGAGCAGCTGGCAGATTCAATTCACCAGAAGGACTCGAGCTTTGTGTTAGCTGCACGAACACCTACACACCAGGCTCCCAGAGCAACAAGGTTGAATGTTGTTGTTTTTATTGTTGTGTAGCATCAAGTGTGAACCAACTCACAGCTGACCCTCCCTCCAGTGGATTTTCAGAGGCTGTAAATCACATGAGAGTAGATGACTTGTATTTCTTCCATGGAGCAGTTGGATTCAAACTGCATGCCTTTGGGTGGGCAGTGCAACTCCTCACCACTAAGCCACTAGCGCAGTGGTAAAGATGTATAACCCAGATGCCCACCATTTCTGATGTTAGTATCTTCCTGTTCAATTCCAGCAGCTGCCTCTTGGTTTATGCCCAGGTTTCACGTTAATGCAATTAAGTGAGGCTGAACACTGTGACACTGATGTGTCAAATGCGTTAATGGTTGGCTACCCAATGCGGACAGAGAGTGGGGTGGAGCTCCCTGATTAAAACAAGCTTGGAAGGAAGAGTGGCATCCACTTCCATAATAGCTCGCCTTCGGAAACCTTATGAACCTGGAGAGAGGATGAAAGGCACCAACGGAAGCGTTGAGGACTCTCCTTCATAGGGTCGCTATGAATCACCTGCGACTCGATGGCACTTAACAACAACAACATAGTATTTTATTTTATTCCACTTAGAGGCACCTCGAAGCTAAAAAAATTATTTCTAAACATCAGCCACTGATGTGTTGGTGTTCTTTGCATAGACTCCCAGCATCTGCTTTGATACTAGTATCCACGACACGTCCTTTTTCCATGCATTTATGGGCTCATTTTACATATCAACAGATCATCTGTACTGAGATTAGAGTTGTGTTTTTCTTATGTGCCTTTTAATAGAAGGATGACATTATACACAACTACAAATATTACATGTGGTATGGAAAGACATTTACTAGAGGAAACTACTCTGCCCTTTGAAATCCAGAGAAAGAATGATGCCACAGCACATGATAAAGCACATCTTGGTCAGTGTTTTGTGTTGAATCAGGCCCTTTTCAAAAGGTGCTTTTAAATCAGTCTCCAATACCTTGGAATATGACTCTGTTTGGAACTAGGAACTGAGAATATTATTACCTGGAAGTCTTAAGATAGTAGGCTAGAGTCTAACCCAACACATGTAGTAACTTTATTTAAAAAAGAGAAGATAGAGTCACTGACACAGAGGAAAGATACTCAGGTGAAAATGAAAGTAGGGATGGGAAGGCAAAAAAAAAAAAAAAAGCCAAGAATTACTAGGTGGCATTATTTGCACCATTTTGGCTCCTAACCAAAGGGTTAGTGGTTCTAATCCCTCAGCTGCTCTGTAGGAGAAAGATGATCATTTCTACACTAACTATTATAACTTCACTGTTTATACCTTCCAAAACCCAATGAAAGGTTGACTTGTTTTAGGATATGCTGGACTAGGTGTGACTCAGTTCAATGGCTGTGGGGGTTTTGTTGCTTTGCGGGGAAGGCAGTGATTATCAGGAAGTAGAGAGAGGTCATGAAGGTCTTCTGACGTCTCCAGCCAGAGCCTGATTCCCCTGAATTTGGATTCTGATTTGTAGCCTCCAGCACTGAGGTCGGGACACTTTTACTATATTGCCACCCTCTCTATGGTACTCTGCTAAAGGCGCCCTAGAAAATTAAAGCCAATATTTAAGATTCTCTTATCTTTAAACCTTAAGATTCTTGATGTTTTGCCTTCCAATTAATAAAGGTTTCCTAATCTGTTACCTCGCTCGATAGGTGAATTAATTTCTTTTTGAAAGTGCTGTGCTGGAACTTTGCATTTTCTTAGTGCCAAAGGATGACCTTCATTGAGTACAGAAAATGCCATGGCCATTTTTTTCCTAATGAACTACATTTAATCTAATGTGAATAGTTTTCACCCTATCCATTTGAAACTTTTTAACTTTCTCTGTTATGTTATTATACTTGCAAGGCTTAATCTTTTTTCAGAACTGTATTTTCCCAGGTGAGAAAGAAAGATTGTTACAAAAATTGATGATGTTTTAATCCTTAAAATAGAGGAGTAGGAGATCATATTTGTCAAAAAAGAATTGCCTCTGTCTTGTTTCTAGACACACAGTTGTTCTCTGCTTTTATTATCTCTTCGGGGTATTTTTCTTTTCTGTCAGGTTGTTTCCTATCGTGGAGAATTATGTATGAAATTAAATACAAGCATTGATCCATTACTGAGGGTAAAAATTGGGAATGCAGATGCAAATTATACTTTTTTGCAATGTGTTATTATCTTTTTATTTATTTCCACTTCCTTGGTTTATATTCCTTTGCATGTGTTAGGCTTAAATGAAAGGCATAAACATATATTTGACACTTGTTATATCCCAAGGTCTATTTTATTATATTAAATCAATGTGTTGCAGAAGAGGCAGCGTAAACCATTTCACAATGTCTCATCAGTTGCCTACTTTTAGTTATAATACTGACCTGTTAGTGGCCAGAAAACCATTGCAATCATATTTTAATGAATTTCAAAACCTTTCTGCCCCGGTCTAGATAATACAGTCAATCACAGGAATGGTTTAGGAATTTTTATTTATTTACCTTTGATCCTAAAGGCAGTTCAAAATAAGCAGTTGGACACAGCATTGACTTGGAAATCAAGCAAATAGTTCTGGGTGTGACTTTGCCCTCAGCAACCACCACACATTAACTGGCAATTCATTCATCACTTATTCTCCTCATTAGCAAAGTAAAGGCTTTGAATTAGAGACATTTTAGGATCACATTAATGGAGGGGCTCAAAGCCTTCCAGGATGAAATTTTATTACAACTAAGAACTATCCAAATAACCACCTAGCAAAGCTAATTAAGTGACAAACAATTCTAGAAGTCAAAGAAACTTTAACCAGGTAGGTTCTTTTCCATATGCAAAAGACTTTTGAACTCTAATGTGTTATAATTCTGTGTCATGAGTTCTGGTTTCAATGGCTAAGTTCTTAGCCCTCTGTCTAGAAAGGCATGTGTGAGAGCTATAGTAATCTATATGGCTAAGTATTCAATTGCTGACTACAAGGTTGGTGGTTCAAACCCAAATAACAACTCCATAACAGGAAGACTGGCAATCTGCTTCTGAAAATATACTGTCGAGAAAACTCTCTTGGGCAATTCTTCTCTGTCAGAAAGAGTCGCTATAAGTTTGAATCGAAATGATGGGACCTATTAACAACAGAACTTTCAAATGCAAAGTTGATAATGTAAATATTTCTTGAATACATAAGTCTCTCATTAAAGCATATGTGGGTAGAAGGTGCATATTTTCTATCCGATCACTGTCAAGCAAAGCATAGGATTTGTCTGCAATACATTTCTGAATATAACAGAAGCAAGTATTTGTGAAATAGTTAAAAATGAATACAGAAATAAATAAGGATATAAATTCTAACAGATAAACTGTCAACTACATTTGTATCTGGTATGTTTGTATATAAGTTGGTCGTTTTTGGTTTGGTTTTTTTAAAATCCTAAATCAATACAGAAAACATCCCTCCATGTATGCGAAGAAAAGAGAGATGCTATCAGGTTTGAAATAGCAGAAAGCTTAAAGCTGTGAAGAAGTGGAGCAAAGAACAAAATGAATTCTAATTCATTACTGTAAAGCTGGCAGCTTTCAAGCTCAAGTTTGCCAAGCCAACAATGTTCTGGAAGTAATTTAACTAACTCTTAACATTGTATCTCTCTCATTCATTCAACCAACATTGGCTAAAAGGCCGCTTTCTCCACTTGATAGAACTTTCGATGTTGAGTGGATCATGCGTATCCACTCTCCGTAGATGTCCACATTCATCTTATGCTCCCAGAGCACTGCTGTTGTTAGCTGACTTTGAGTCGGCTCCTTGTCACGGTGACCCCTGCACAATGGAATGTAATGTGAAATACTGCCCAGTCCTGGGCCATCCCATCCTCAGGAGCTTACTGGATGGTTAAGAGCCATAGAGGTTTGGTTTGGTTTTGCTTTCAAAAGGAGAAGTAGATCTGAGTTTCAGCAGTTCATCAAGTGTTTCTTCCCAGGATAGCTTAGTCTGCAAACTCTGCTAAAGCTGTTCGGCTTCCTAACCAATAGTCAAGTCTGTGTTGGTTGGCGGAAATGAATGAGGTACATTTAACAGAAGCAGAACCTGGTCTACTGCATGGAAGGGGAGAATTCTTCAAGGCTATCAACGTCTTACACACTCCAGAATGATCTGTCTATATTTCTGTTATCGTTTCCGTAGCCATCAATTCGTTTCTCAGTTGTCTCTTTCTACTGTGTAAGGCTGATTGTTTCACTTTCTAAACAACATGCTCTGGAAACTCTATAAACTTTGAGAAATGACGATAGTCTTTGAGAAACAAGAAAGGCTTCAGGTCTCTTGTTCATAGGGTTGCTAGGAGTCATGCCCGACTTGATGGCAATCAACATCATCATCATCAACATCCTACCTAGCTTTAAAAAACAGACTTTTCAGAGACATTGGTTAGAACACAGCAAAGGGATACTAAATGGCTTATAAGCAGAAAAGGCAAATGAGGACTGTATTTGTTAAATCACAGTGCTAAGCAAACTGTCCAAAAAACTGGGCTTTAAAAGGAAAACTATTCCACGAGGACTGGAGAAGGATGTAGCAACAATTTGCGATATGCAGATGACCCAAGTTTGATTGAAAGTAAAGACAATTTGAAACACTTAATGATGAATATACAAGATTATAGCCTTCGGTGTGGGTTTCACCTCAACAGGAAGTAAAACTCCTTACCATTAAGCAGCACGATGACAAGTGGTGGAGTTATTGAAGTTGTCAAGGATTTTCTTTTCTTAGATCCACAATCAATATCCTTGGAAACAGCAGTCGAGAAATCAGATGCCATGTTGCAGTGGTCACATCTGCTGCAAAAGAGACCTTTAAAATGTTAAAAGACATCACTTTGAGAACTAAGGGGTGCGTTGAAATTATTGTGGGTTCTGATTAACATTCTTAAAACCATATCCTTTTTAATATGTTAGACTCAAGATTTTTTTAAGTTGCAAGTCATGTAAAACATCAGGAATATTTTGGGGGTGCTATTTGGTTTTGGTGTTTAGTTGGAGGGGGTCTTGGGTGGCATAGTCCGTGAGGATGTGTTGTGCTAACCCAAAGAGCAAACTTTTCCGGAGGTTCACATTACCCAGTGGCTTCAAGAGGAGCAAGATGGGTCAGCTCCTCCCTGGAGACACACAGACTTGGAAATCCCAGGCGAGCTCAGCAATGCATGGAAATAGACTCAATGGCATTGAGCGTTTAACTGAAGCCAATTCATGTCACACAATTAAAAAGATAAAGAATAGTCTCTGGATCAAAATTGCATTACATTTTAGCTTCAAATCATTAATAACCTTGCTTGGGTTTAGTTCTTATACTTTCCCCCTCTACCTTTAATCAAAGTTCCTTTAAGTTTGTCTTCAGTAAATGACCTCTGTTGTCATTAGATCAACCTCTTTACCTAGACACATCCACCTCCTCTTCCCCCCCCAAGTACATTTTTAAAACTATGTAATATGAAGAATTTGTATATTTTGCATTTAAGCCACCAGACCTTTCTGTTGGTTTAAACGTTAAACCAACTGACTGCTTTAGTGAAGAGATGTCCAAAAGCCATCTGCACATGCCAGGTAAATGGAATGCTGAAATAGGAATGCCAGGTTCTCCAAGGAACCACAAGCACTCTGAGGTTGATAGAGATTAGCTAAAATCTGCGTAGATATTGGCTCGTACAATACAATGTTAGAGAGCTTTCGAAGTGGCTTATAAAACTGAAGATGCATGAAGTTTCTTAAAGACAAAGTCAAACTAATTTTTTTTACTTTCAAATTTCTAACACAAATATTTGTTGTTGCTTCATTTGCATAAAACTGTAAAACTTACAAGCAAGTAGATAATGGAATCAGTCTACGCATTGGGTATTTCATGATTAAAGAAAGTTTAGAAGACTAGCAACACACCACAAAGCCAGGAAGCAGTAATTACTCCTTGATAAGCCCTGTGCAACTTTATTACCAGGCACTGTCATAATTATATGTTAAATACCCCCCATTTACATAAGAAACCATAATGCCTCCTAACACTTTACAGTCTGTGGCTGACGGCACCATTGCATTGCCATGAAGTCGTCTTTTTCATTTAGTGTCTGTTTTAACTACTGTTAAAAGAGGCTGTGCTAAATTAATGAGCATCATAATTCTGTAAGAAGAGACTTGTGGGCCATATAATATTTCTGCGCCACTGAAAGTGTATCATTATTAAGAAGATTTTGTGTTTACCATCTGAGATGTTCTCCTTGCAGTCAGGAGCCAGTCATAATGAGAACTCTGTTTCTTGAACTTGAGTGGAGATACATATAACTTGGGTACCTTGTGAAAAGGCAGATATATCTCCAGTAGTGTGAAGCAGGGCCCTGGAGTCTGTATTTCCCTCCAGATCCCAAGTGGTAACATCATCGTTGCTGGTTCATGGAGCATACTTTCATTATAGTCAATTTCAAGTTATTTTCTAGCCACCTATGTGTAGAATTATGATGGTTGTGAGAACTGTTGAGGATATCCTAGATTGCCAGAGGAAGGAACAAAACTGTCTTGGAGGAAGTACAACCAAAATGCTCCTTCAAAGCAAACAGGGACAGGCTTTGTCTTGCATATTTGAACATGTTACCGGGAAGGATCAATCTCTGGAGAATGACATCATGCTGGAGAAAGCAGGGGGACAGACAGGAAGATCCTGGGAGAAATGAATCGGCACCTGGATGCAACACGGAACACTGGGCTCAAACTGTGCAATGATGATGAGGATGATACCGAAGATGGCAACCGTTTGTTCTTTGGTCCCTTAGTTCGCTACTAGCCAGAGATGACTTGAGGACACCTAGCAAAGACTTGTGCAGAATGGTGTTAACAATATACTTACTTT
>NW_006399841.1:8448723-8453795 GCF_000299155.1 Elephantulus edwardii | reverse complement strand
TATCTCCTCTTAATGATTTTCCCCTCTCCCCTCTCTTCCTCCCTTCCCACTCCCTCCCTTTCCGTTCCCTCCCTCCAGCTCCCTTACTCTCCCTTGCTCTCCCTCCTTCTCTCTCTTCCCCTTTCCCTCTCTCCCTCCTTCCCTCCTTCCTTCCCTTCCCCTCCCTCTCCCCCTCTCTGTACATCTCCATCCACAATGACCTCTCCTGTAATTGCTTTCATCCCTTAATCTTAGAAATTAATTACTATTCTTAAATAATGCATTTATCCTGAACAGATAAAAACATTCAATTGTGACAGGATACCAAAGCAACTGTACACAAAGGTGAACAGGGGAAGAGTCATGTAAGACTTCTTAAAGACTGTGACATTTGAATGGCATCTGAAGGACGATTAGGACTAAAAACTGCTCACAGCTGATCCTCCAGCAAGTTTTCTGAGGCTGTAAATTGTATGTGAGGAGATTGTCCCCTCCCTCCCAAGGAGTAGCGGGTGGCTTTTGCCCAGCTCTTAACCAACCCGTTGCCATCAAGTCAACCCTGATGCCTAGCAACCCCCTCGAAGACAGAGAACACTTGTCCCTTGGACCTTTTCAAGCTGTTACCTTTTTTTTTAACTTTATTTTATTTTTGTTATTTGTGTGTGTGTGTGTGTGTGTGTGTGTGTGTGTACACCATGAAATCAGATCTGACTGGTACAGGAGGAGATTGCCCCTCCTTCTCCAGCAGAGCATCTGGTGGATTGGAACCTCATACCTCTGGGATTGCAGTGCAGCTGCTTGCCACTAGGCCACCAAAGCTCCCTACAAGCTGTTATCTTTAAGGAAGCAGACCGTCTCCTCAGTCTCCTGGGAACAGTTAAGGGATTCAAACCACTGACCTGTTGGTTATCAGTCCAGGGCTAGTCCACCATTCCCAAAAGGCTACGTTTGCCATCAAACTCATCTTCAAATTAATGAAATATAAACAGATGTTTAACTTACACTATAGAGCAATATAGGTCCTGTTAACACCCACGTCTAACAGATTTAAAGTGCTTGGGAATGTCCTTGAATATCAGAATTTCAAAGTTTGGGAACTCCAAGTTACTGTGTAACAGAATTCAGTGAGACATCTCAGTGAAAGTGGAAAGGTAAGGAATTTCTACTGATAGCTTTCAAAATTTTCCCCAATGTAAAAATTTGGTGGAAGGTCCTGTTTTATTACTTTAAAAGAGGTTTAAAATTCAGAATTCTGAAGTCTACTGTTGCTAAGATGGAATATTGTTATTATATATTGGTAATATTCATAGATTCAGTAACGTCTTTTAACTTTTATATTTTTTCCTTAGGTAAATAGAAACAATTTTAATATTAGTAACTGTTTTCCTATCTTTTCTGCCCCTTATCCTATTGCCTTCTAGTTTCCAGAAAAATTGTTTAATTGTGTATATGTGTGTGTGTGTGTGTATATATATATATATATATATATGTGTGTGTGTGTGTGTATATTTATATTTATATATATATTCTCATATATATCCTAATATTCTAGTTTAAATAAGTATATATACACTCGTGGTTGCTGTGATGCTGAACACTGTGACACTGATGCGTCAAATGTGACAATGTTTACCCATGGTGGACAGTGTTTAGTGGAACTCCCCGATTAGAACACGCTTAGAAGCAGAAGTAGCATCCACTTCAGAAACAGCTTGCCTCCAGAAACCCTATGAACCTTCATAGGGTCACTGTGAGTCGTCTATAACTTGACAGCACTTAACAGCAAAAACTTCTGAAAAAGTGTCATCTTCTGATTTACTTTGTCTTGCTTTTTCATTTTCTCATAAGAATTGGAGTTCTTTCCTCCTACCCCATCTGGGACTGTCTATTGAGACTGCAGTAAAAAGTGCTACAGTCTCCACCCCGTGGGAACTCCCCTGGTATCAGATGGAGACTGTAATGTGATTTAGGGTCTTGTGTCCCTCATTTGATGGTTTTCTAACTGCTTCACTTGTCAGATGATGGACAATCATCTCATACTTTCCATGCCATGCCATGTCCATGTTTTGGGCCCCGGGATCCCACTTCAATCCATGATACTATACTTTCCATTCTTACTAGGTCATTCAACAGTGGAGGTCACAGTAGACAGACCCAGACAGGAGGAAAGAACTCCAATTCTTATGAGAAAATAAAAAAGCAAGATGAAGTAGATCAGAAGACGACACTTTTAAACCCAGAATGTCCCTGTCCCCTCACATACCCTTTTAGCAAGGTGACAAAGTGGCACACAGGCACACAAAGGATGGTACCTGAAATATCATTGTTCTCCTTAAAAACAAAACAAAGCAAAAACCCTCACCATTGGACCAATAGGTGACATCATGATGAGTGGAGAAAGACTGAAGTTGCCAGTGGCTTCAATTTTACTTGGATCCACAACCAAAATCATGGTAGCAGCAGTTAAGAAATTAAAAGTCTTGTTGCTGTAGCAAGGAGTTGGAAACAACCTAAGTTCCCATCAACAAACGAATGGATAGAGAAGCTGTGGTATATTCACACAATGGAATACTACGCTGCATTGAAAAACAAGGAACTCATGCAATATTATTCAAAATGGGTGACTCTGGAGGACATTATGCTGCGTGAACTATCTCAGTCACAAAGGGACAAATATTGCATAGTGCCACTGTTGTAAAGCAGGACTGACATAGAGGTTGGGGGGAGACTGGGAGAGATGGGTTAAATGATGTAGACTGCATTGAAACAGATGAGGGAGAAAACTGTTTAAAAGGGATATGTGACTAGGTATTTTTGTCATGATGGGAGTCCAGAGCGAAGGCTGTATAGTCGAGTGGACCAGGGGGGAGGGATTGTAAAACAATGAAAGAATTTTTCTTTTACTTTTCCAAGAGGGGAGAGTATTGGGAGATATAGTTGGGATGGGAGAAAAGTGCAACAATGAATGAATGGAAATCCAAAGTCTCTGTAAATTTTCAATGAAATTAGTAATAATTTTTTTTTAAATAGTCTTGTTCCTTTGGGGAAAAACTGTCAAAGAGCTCTCCAAAGTGTTAAAGAGCAAGGATATTAAATTGGAGACTAAAGTGTGCCCAAGACACGTCATGATATTTTCCATTGCTTCCTGTGGTTCTGAACGCTGGACAGAGACAGTCATTATTGTTAAGTTGTTGCTGCCAAGTTGACTGCAACTTATAGTGCCTCTGTAAACAGCAGATCTAGGTCCTGCCCTGTCCTGTGCCACTCTCGTCATCTCTGTAGAGATATGTTTGCTTAGTCTTTTGACAGCCCATGAGATATTCAGCACTCTTCTCCAGCACCCTAACTCATCGTGACAGACAATGAATGAGGAGGACTGAAGAATCGATGCTGTTGAGTTGTGGTGTAAGGAAAGAGTGCTGAGTATCCCACGAATTGCCTTGAAAGAACAAGCGTGTCTGTCCTGGAGGATGTGTAACCAGGGAGCTCCTTGGAGACAGAGATGATGATGTCTCAGTTTGCTCACTTTGAGCCCGCTACCAGGAGCGCTAGTCCTTGGAAAAAAGACATCACCTTGGGAAAGATGGGTTGACACAAGACTAACAAGGGACCCAAGCCCAAAGAGGGTCATGCTGCATCGCAGATTAGAACTGGTGGTTCTGATCTCTCTGCCACAGGGTCTCTGAATGGCAGCCAAGTAACGGGCACCTCAGAGCAACTTGAAAAGCATCTGCATCACCATTAAGGCCCAATAATTATCAGAAGCAGAGATGAGAAATCAGGAATACGAAGGGTACTAGAAAGGTAAAAAACAAAGAGAATGTTGAACGAATGTCAGTGGACAGTGTGTTCTGTGTACAGGGTGGATGGAGGTAAATGCTAAATATACCCTGGCAATAACAAGTAGCAATTTTTCTGAACAAGGAATACAAGAAGCTTTCAATTGTGAAATAATACATTTTTACGCTCTTGTGAAAGTAAAGTGGTTATCTTGTAATATTGTTGTGTTGTTCTTTTAATATTACTGTTCTGACATTACTTTGTTCACTTATTCTTGGGAGATAAATTTGCATAATTCACTTGGAACCATTGCTATTTCTACCACACACACACACACACACCACCATCCCTGCCCCAACACACAATCCATGAATTACAGCCAGAACCTTTGCATCATAGGGTTTTATTTACTATTGTAATGATTATACTCCTTGGAATTCTTGCTAAATTTTTACTGGAAAAAATAGAGTAAAATTGGTTAGGGAAATTACTTCTAGACTTTCTGAAATTGCAGAGGATTAATGAGAAAACAAAGCAAATTTGATTTGCCATAGCAAAATAGCTCTCTTTTGAGAAAACTCCTATTCACCTCTTTCCCAAAGAGAATCCTACTTATTCTCAAGTAAAATCAGTGCTACTTTGACAGGGAAATGTTTATCCACACATAAATACCAGCTAAGAGTATGTTTCTAACATTACTGGAAGGAGACACGCTTTCCTCTTTACTTCTAAGGCGAGTTCACATTCCACTTCATTTGATTATTTTTTCGACAATATTTGTTGTCTTCTTTTATAGTCTGCCAGTGTGTTTTTGAAGCCTAGTTAGTTAGAACAGTGGCCAACAGAGCTGAAACTAAAAGGAGGCCAAATACCTCTTCAGAAGCAAGACATTACTTCAAAAGAGATATGCATTACAAAGCCCTACTGTGACTCACATAATCACTTGTTTTGAAGGGGGGTTTGCTAATGTGGATTTGGTTTCTTATCTTCACAGCCCCTAGTGAGCCTTTACTGTGCAAATTCGCTGATGGGGGACAAAAGAAGAGACAGAATCAAAGCAAATACACCCAGAATGGGAGGCCATGGCCAAGGGAAGGAGAGGTGAGTCTTGGATCTTTGAGCCAAAAGACGCTGGTTGAAATATCTACCTGCAAAGAATTGACCTGTAGTTATGCAGTGGTTTTATAATAAAGGTATAATTGCTCGAGAACATGTTTTAGTAAAATCAACAGTGAGCATTGAGTGTGTTCTGGAAAATGGAAACTAAAGTTTAGATCTTTTGCATTCCACCACTGAGATGATCTATATACTTG
>NW_006399841.1:8403456-8448007 GCF_000299155.1 Elephantulus edwardii | reverse complement strand
AAGATGAGTGGAAGGCTGGAGTCAGCTAAGGTGTGTTTTCTGGTTTGAGGTTGAGACTAGGGTGTGGCTGCTGCTTGCAACAGGGTGTGAGCTGATTGGATTTGGCCTCCTATTTAAAAGAATAAAACAGGCTTGGAAGCAAGAGTGGCATCTACTTCCAAAAAAAAAGCTTGCCTCCAGAAACTCTATGAACTTGGAGAAAAGATGAAAGTTTTACGTTCAAGACTTTCGTTCATAGGGTCGCTATAGGTTGTCTTGTCTACGACTCTACAACACAATAATAACAACACATACATATGTGGAAATTCATGCTTCTATATGCACATAGATTTCTATCAGTATATGTTTATGTGTACACATATGCATATATGCATACTCAGAGCTCTGGTAGCGTTGTGGTAAGGAGTAGCACTGCCAACTGAAAGGCAAGCATTTCAAAACTACCCACAGCTTCAAGAATCAAGGGTGGACACTCTCCTCCCCTGCAGTTTATAGCTTCTGAAAACCTACTTGTAAGTTGACTAGACAGCAGTCAACAGAGTATGCGTGTGTGTGCATGTTTAGATAGACAGGTACAGAGAGTTAGGAGTTGCACCGGCGACCTAAACGCACACGGCTTGAATCCACCAGCTGTTCCACAGAAGGAAGATGGCCACTTTCCTCTCTGCAGTCCACTCTCTCTGAACAATCACTGAAGGGTCAGCTATGATTGGTTACTGAAGGAAGAATATGGCAGTTGCTCCCTCCCCCAAGCTTGACCACTTCCTGAGAAACGTGTAACCCCTAAGCCGGTCATATTAGAGACCAGACCAGAAAATGGATCCTGATAAGAGTCTGAGCTTGGTTAAAAATAACTAAAATCTATCTTCTAAATGAACACGCCAAATTCTGAGAAGTACCATCTTAGTCCTCCCCAGGACCACTAAAAAAAGGAAACCCCCCCAAACTGCCCACACGCCATTTCGATCCTGTCTGCATGCCACATGGCCGGGTCACTTGGTGTCCCTCTCAGATCACATAATAAAGGCCTGTTTGTTTCTTAGGACCAATTGCTTTGTTTCTCTCCCTTGCACGCTTGCGTTCTTTTTTTATATCTAATAGTTTACAACTTACTGGTACATAAAAACAACATATATAAAATGAGGGAGGCGGGAGTTGAGCCACAAGATGCTTTACTTTCCACGTCAGAGTGGAGGGAATGCTTGTCCATTTATTCTTCTAACATAAGACGAGTAGACAAGCAAGCTTGTGGATCCAGGGCCTCATGGGGATGGATTTCCCTTGGTTGCTTTTATATTGTAAGAAAACCAATACCTGGGATTATCCATGGGACCTCCGCCCTTCCCATTCCTTGTGAAATGGAATGAAGTTGTTTGAATGACTTGATTAAAGGCTGTGTGTACCAAGGCCATCATTTTTAGCAGAGGAGTATTTCATATTTCTAGCCAAATTCTCTTCTACATCCATTTATCATTTAAGAGGCATCCTACTTAATGCAGTGTTTTGTATTTTCAACACTAAGAGAGCAGTTGTGAGGACATAAAGAAGGCTGGCATTTTTTCTTCCTCAGCCAAACTGTTAGCTGTTTTTCTGTTTCCAAGACTGCAGTCCGCTTCAAGTGCTTGCAGGCACGTCTCTGAAAAGTTCACAAACTGTGTAATCTATCACTCATGGCCTTAAGACATGAAATTGGAAATTGTCACTAAGTATCTGGGGCTAATTAAAAAAGAATTTCAATATTCCTAACTTTACGAAGATAATTATGTTCGGAGGAGGATGACCCACCCCTGCATTTTTACCACGCCGGTTAGTGCATTGCTGAGCATCCCCATTGCACCCCAAAGACAGCAGAAGACTAATAGCACCTCCAGCCGAGTCCAAACAGCCTGCATCTACAAAGACACTCAGATGCCCGCTGCATCACAGGCGTAATCAGAGGCTCAATTATGCAGTTTAGCACTAACGACTTAACCTTCCTGTCTCCCTAAGATCCTGCAATGTCATGTTCATACAGCAGATGCCAGTTGCAACTGGAAAACTCACCTACGCCCACATTTCTTCAAAACGGAGTCAATAAACATGAAGAAAACCTGAGTTAGACGTGCCACCGTGCCCCCCTGCCACCCAGCGGTGCCCCTCAAACGGCCTATCATGGGGAACATCCTGTGTTTTAGGGCATTCTGTTGCCTCAGTGCTTGCTTTTTAGGAGCCATCAATTTTCCTGTTAGGCTGTGAAAAGCAAGTCCTCATCATAATTTATCTGCAGTCAATACAAATGTATCCCAAATGTATAGACACAGAGGAAAGAAATAGAACAGGAAAGGAGCACTCACTTCATGCTGTGTAGATGCCATCAAGTCAACTACAACTCCTAGCAACCACGTAAACAACAGATTTGAATAGTACCCTCTCCTGCACCGTCCTCACGAGAAATACACATAACATGTATCTTGTCTTATAGGTGAATATGTTCATTGGAACACTCTGCGTATAGTCTTATCAGCCAACACATGAGAAAGACTGTATAATTTTGTGTAATCATCATTGTATATATCTCTTCTCATTTAGCTTGTGCACCAGTAGCCAGGAAATTAGAAGACATATTGCGAAGGGAAAGTCTGCTGTTAGGGACCTCTCTAAATTACTGAGGAGCAATGGTATCTCTCTGGAGACTAAGGTGTGTCTGATGCAGGCCGTGGTCTTTGCTATCACTTGTTATGCATCAGAGTTGGACAGTGACTAAGGAAGATAGAAGGAGAATTGATGCCTTTGAGCTGTGGTGCTGGAGAAGAGTATTGAGAGTACCTTGGACTGCTAGGAAAACAAACATTCATCCGGGAAAGGGTTAAACTGGGCAGCTCCCTGCAGGCAAGGATTCTGAGGCTCTAACATACTTTGGACTTGTTGTAAGGAGGGACCAGTCCTTTGAGAGGGACATGATGCTTGGTAGGGTGTAGGGAAAGTGCAGGAGGGGAATGCCCTCTATGAGGTGGATTGATTCAGTAACTGGGGTAATCGGGATGAGAGTGTCTGTCAGAGACAGTGTGATTGGCACAGGACAGAGCAGAGTTTAGGGCTGTTGTGCATAGGGTCGCTATGAATCGCAAACGACTTGACGGCACATAACAACAACAACAACATTAATTGAATAATATTAGATAAAATAATATGAAGTATATTAGCATAGCTGATGAGGCATGAGATGATACAAAATAATCCTATGTAGAAATACTTCCTTTTTATGGAGCTGTAAATTCTAACTGTTCCATTTATTCTCTGTCACATTTTTCCCTTGTATGTTTTTGTGCTTTCCTTACAATGTGGCCCACACTCGAGATTGGTTCTCATCATAGAAATCTATGACATCTTGCGTGATGATTTTTTGTGTCCTGTAATGTCACTGGGACCTCCAATAAGCTGACAACATTTTGTCTGGTGCATTTGGTCACTATGAGTCAAGTCATCTTGACCGTGCCCAATGACTGTCACCTCAGGGCACCATCTATGTGAGGTCACTCTACATAGGTCTTTGACAGCATTAATTGCATGAATTGAAATATTCGTCAAAGTTAGAATAGTGGATCTAATTTAAGGGAAGAGTTATGGGAGAGAGGGTGTTGCTTTGGTTGGGTTTTGGCCAACCTTTCTTCATGAAGTATCAAGGTTGAAACAGATTTCCTTATTGTCCCTATCTGATGGTTGTTTTTGTTCCTCATTTATCTTCATGCTAAAAGTCATTTGGTATCTTAAATGTATCACCTAAGATCCTCTTTGGTGGTGTTTTTCTTTCTTTGATTTGCTATATAAAGCAATAGTCCACCTTTTAATCATTATCTTCTTGTTTTAGTTAGGGTGAAAAAGGATAACTTTGATTTGGCTGTCTGAGATTAGAAGATGTTGCACCCACAATGGCCAGACCTTTATTCTCCCAACAGTTAAGTTAAAAAATTGTTAGGTGCAAAGAATTTGTGGTGAAATGCTCAAAATATAAAACAAAAGATTTACAAGTATTTTAGAACCATCATGATAATAACAATTACTAGGCTAAATATAATTTTAATTACTTAAACTTTTTTTTCTTACAGATGACATTTTGATAACTTTCTTAACACACTTTTAGTGAAATGCGGAGCCTTTTAATAAACTAATTCTGGAAACATTAAAACATAAGCACATTAGCCAGGATTTTGAATGTAAATGTATACTGGTAGACATATTTATGAGGAAGTAAATAATACAGGTTATTGTAAAAGAAGATTTGAACATACTTGAGTAATCTTGAAAGTGATAACCAGAATTCTCTTCATCATAAATTATTAAGGTGTTGAAGCTCTTGTGGTTGTTGTTAAGTGCCATCTAGTGTAATACAGCTAACGCCTAGCGACTGTTTGAACAACAGATGTGCATCCCATTCAACCCAGTGCCATACTCACTATTCTTAAAGGAGACTCTTTTCCATATGAAATTGGAGATTGCCTTTTCCATCTCGTTGAAGAATGGGGTTGGTATTTGTATTGGGATTGCATTAAATGTGTAAATTGCTTTTGGTAGTATTGCCATTTTCACAACATTGAGTCTTCCTATCCATGAGCAAGGGATATTCTTCCACTTTTCAAGATCTCTTTTTCTTTCTTGTCGTAATGTTTTGTAATTTTCTTGGAAAAGGTCCTTTGTATTTCTGGTTAAATTTATTCCCAAGTATTTAATCTTGTGAGGGTCTGTGGATATGTCTGTTAAGTCTGTCTTCACCTTGTTTATGAGTTTAGGTAAAATTAGCTTTCTTCCAAATTTTTTTTCTTTTTATTGATATTTTAATGAAAACTTACAAAAAAAAAAAATAAAGGAGACTCTTAAACTCTTCAGAAGATGCTCTCCTGTTCTTATCATTCCATTTTCTACATAGCCGTTTTCACTCTTTGCTCTCTGAAGCTCTTTACATACTCAAAATCATTCTTTATTAAGTTATTAAAACAAACAGCAACAAACCCCTCACCTGTTAACAGAACCAGTATGTACTATATTGACAAGAGTGTCCTTCCTCCACATATTTTGCAAATCACTAACCTGTGCATTTCACCACATAATTGCTGTCTGTTATTTGAAGTTAGGCAGCTCCCTTGGTAATCTAGTGCTGCTGTAATGACAATTGACACACTTGCATGACTTTAACAAACAGAAAGTTTACTCCCTTTTAGTTTAGGACACTCTGGGACCTCTTTGTGTTGCCTCCGGAGGAAGAGCCTTGTTTTCCCAGCATCTGTAGGTCTGGCAGTCCCTGGAGATCTTTGTATGTCATGGTCCTCCTCCACATGGAGTTTCCCAGTGCAGGGGCTTGGGTCCAAAGGACATGCTCTACTTGGTCTTCTTACTGGTTGATGCTGAGGTTCCCCTCTCTGCTAACTTTTCTCTTATAAGATAAGAAGTCTTACAGGCCAGCTCCCAGGGAAACGCCTCTTATGTAGGATCAGGACTGTGGTGGAACTAGGAGTGTTGCATCCTACCCTTCATCCACTTAGGACTTCTTGGCTTGTCAGGTAATTCGAGATCATCACAAAACTTCCACTCTAAATTGTAATGCCCATGTATTTTGGGAGTACAAAGTTCAGTCTGAGAAATCATGTGAATACAATTTGACTTCACATAAATTTGTAGAGAAGGTTGAATGTTATGGATCTTGGACCTTGTGAATGCTCAGATATTCTTATCCCTTTCCCTTTGAGAACCACTGTCTTCAAGAAGCTTGAGCCAATGATAGGATTAATATCGAGCTTCCACAAAACAGAAGATCTGAGCTTGTTTCTAAAGTTATGACAAACGGAGTTTATTCCTTTTGTAAATAGCCCCATTCCCATATTTTACCAGTGGAAGCCCACCCTCAGGACCAGAAACTCTCAAAACTCCACATTCAGAAAGTTCAGGATGCTGATTAATATGCTGGACTTCTCCAGTACCCTTCTCCAACAGTTTCATCATGATTGACTGCTCTATATAATGATAAACTATTTTTATCCCACTTCAGAGATAGCTTCCCTTTATTATCACTGTAAATCCTACAATAACACACATCTAATACCATGTTTGAGTCCTTGCTTCAGGTAAAATGCCCAAAATGTTATTTCTATCTCAAATGATGAATCTTGGCAAAAGACTCTTTCAAACCAGTTAAAAGGATATCAGGAATGTGATGAGAGGAACTCTCATTGCTTCTTTCTGTGCTCCTAAGAGATATAGTTACAGTGACCACAATAGAAGCCACCAAATTTCTTTGAAATCTGTATCTCCAAATACTTCGAGAAACAGATTTAAAAAAAAAATCGAACTGGCATACCAATTTCCAAGATGACCAAATTTTGAGACCTGAGAAACTTCCTGGCTCAGTAAAAGTAGATTTACATACAAAGGAAGACGTTCGTTCATTCATCCACCAGCACACACATATACACACATACACCAAGTTATTTTATCACTTTGTTCAATGATATTTTAAAGACAATGGAATCAAATGAAAGAAGGGATGCCTTCCTGCTGCAATGCTGAGAGTCACACCAATGTTGAAATTGTTTCTGAAATTAGGTTAATTATGTTAAGTTTTGGTCTGACTCCTCTTTGGTCCACCAGTGAGGAAAAAGATGGGCAGTTTCCTCCTGAGCGACTCACAGTGGCCTGAAATCCGGTGGAGGATCAGCTATAAGCAGGTTCTGATGGGACAGCA
The DNA here is from genome assembly GCF_000299155.1 of Elephantulus edwardii. Lineage (NCBI taxonomy): Eukaryota > Metazoa > Chordata > Mammalia > Macroscelidea > Macroscelididae > Elephantulus > Elephantulus edwardii. The sequence continues at coordinate 8,441,295 of NW_006399841.1, read as the reverse complement.
AAGAATTTGGTTTTGGTTTCAGGACTGTTTGGGTTTCCTTGAGAAATTCTGAATACTAGTAAATTATAAGTTTCAAATCTAAGAAGATGATGCCGTTTCACCAATTTTTTTTTATGCTGTGCTTTTTGTCTTTAAATGTGAAAGTTATAAATGGATCAGAGCGCCGTAGCTTTAAACTCGATTTCGCTCTCATAAAACCTTCCTCAGCCCTGAACTGTTGAGTCAGTAATAATACCACTAATAACACTTGGTTTGAGAACTATTTTCCCTAATATTTGGGCTGTAATCACAAGTTAGAGATAAAGCTGCCAAACAAGAAATTACCCGGCTAAGTACCCAGATGTCTAATGAAAGTGTTAAGATCTTATTTTAAAGATAAAATTTCTTTTCTTCTTTTTACGTTATTTGCCGTTCTCTGCTAGAGTCAATTTAAAAGCAATGAAAAAATAACAAATATAGGGCTTTTTTTTTCTCCATTTGATGTACTGATGATATTGTTCTTTACTATGAAAACATTTAACAGTATTGATTTGACAGTCTGCGTATGAAAATGAACTAAAGAATTTAATATTTTTGAAATTCAATACTCAGGTTCTCAGGAATAGTTTGCACATATGTTGGTGACAAAAATCAAGGAGATGAGAAATGTTGGGGTTATTGAGGTTTGAAATTCCTTAACCAATAACCAGATATTGTTGAAGCGACAGACAGCAAACCATGTGCATCAGGGTAGAACTGTGTTTTAATGGAGTTTTCAGTGGTTGGTTTTTAGGAAGCAAATTTCCAGGCCTTTTGCAGAAACTTCTCTGGGTAAATTTGAATTTTCAACCTTTTGGTTACCAGCTGAGTACCTTGACCATTTGTATCACCCACAGACTCCTGAAGTTACTAGTCTATTCCTAATTAAGGAGCAAATTTATTTCTTGAGAAAGAAATGATGTTAATTATAAAACAGAGTTCAGGTCCTTTATTCACAGTGTTGCCATGAGTCATATTTGACCTGACGACACTTAACCACTGCTAAGTGAGACTAGTGTTGCTATATTTTGGAGGAAGAGTCTTCTACTTTGTACATCACTCTTTGCCAATTTGCTGTACTGAGATAACATGGGTTTGCTGTGATGCTGAACTTTGTGCCATTGGGTATCAAATACCAGAATGACTTCCCACTGTGGATAGTGTTGGGTATTTCTCCCAGTTGTAAAACAGGTTTGGAAGCTGGAATGGCATCCACTTCCTAAACCACATACCTCTGGAAACTCTATGAACTTGGAGAAATGGCGACAGTTATGGAAAGACCTTTGGTCTTTTGTTCATAGAGTCATTATAAGTTGCACTCAACTTGACAACAATCAACAACGTCAGTAGTATTTCTTGAGGACACTTTACTGAAATACTGTTTTGTTGGCTCAATATCAAGGTCACTTCATCAAGGCACAGTGAAGGACATGAGCTGTACAACTCCCAGGAGCGCCATTCACACAACCTGAAAGGGAACGGCACCCCCTGAGAGAGTCCAACACTATGGAGTTAGGGCTTTAAATAGATTGTTAGTATGAAAAAGCGTAAATGATACACTATCCTGACCTAGTGTGCTTTAAATCTCCTCAAATGAGTAGGTCACCATATCTACTATTAGCAAGCTGAAAGCTCCCTCAATAGTTACTGAGGTTATCAGTTTTAGCACAGCCAATTTTCAGCTTAGTGATTTGTTATAACCTATCACCCAATCATATGTTGTCTATTTTCAGACCCAGAATCAACTTGTTCTCAGTGATGGATGGAAGCTGACTTTATGCTGTAAAGTTTTCTACCTCTTGCCCACTTAGTGCTACTATTAATAAAAATCCTTCTCAGTGGCAGTAAGAGAACGAAGGCCTGTGAAGGTCGGGAGGGGAAATGGGATTTCCCAGGCTATTAAGAAACTCATGGCCAAACTCGAGACAAGTTGATAGACCTAATTCTACACACCTAGCTTCCTCCTTGTTGAGCCTCAAGGCATGAGGGTTAATTGTTCTTTCTGACTAAATGAGTTTATGATTGAGACCGAGATGTCTTTTCAGTGTTTGGATCGGCAGAGAACTGCACTCCATAATATAGTCGATATATCCTAGATCCACAGCCCAGATGGGCAAACACTTTCTTTAGGAGATTATTTTCTCGATTTGTTGCTCGTGTTATTTAAAGGAAGCTGGACACACAATACATGGATGTGTTGTACTAATTATCTGTTTCCACTGTATCTTTATCACTGTCATCATTAATTCTATTATAAAGCCCCTGCTTCTTCCACAACTAATATTTTATGTGGAACTCTGAGGATGCAGAAAGATGAAGGAATCACTTTGACAGCAAAGAAAATACCCTCAATTCCCTTCTGCTCTCTGTTTGATTGTTTATTATCATAAATGTATGATGATTTAATGCAGAAAAAAAAGTCATAACTAATTAAGGATTCTTTCATCAGACAATTCTGTTGGAAATCCTTTTTTTGAAGGGCGCTATTGAAGAGTAGCTATGAACAGTGTTCAGTGAGTGAGTGCCCACTGCTGAGAGACACAGGCCTGGAATGAGTGGTCATGGTTGTATACACCCTCGGGAATCTACAATTGCAAAGATAGTCTCTGATTTGGAGAAATGCAGAGGAAGACTGTAGAGTAGGAGAGTAAATTTGGAATATATTCTTGTTGTTGTTGTTGTTGTTATGTGCCGTCGAGTTGTTTGCAACTCATAGCGACCCTATGTACAACAGCCCTAAACCGTGCTCTATCCTGTGCCAATCGCATTGCCTCTGACATACCCATCCCGATTACCCCAGTCACTGAATCAATCCACCTCATAGAGGGTCTTCCCCTCCTGTGCTGTCCCTCCACCCTCCCAAGCATGATGTCCCTCTCCAAAGACCTGTCTCTCCTTACAACATGTCCAAAGTATGTCAGACAAAGCCCCAGAATCCTTGCCTCCAAGGAGCAGCCTGCTTTAACCCTCTCTAGGATGAATCTGTTTGTTTTCTTGGCAGTCCATGGTACATTCAATACTCTTCTCAAGCACCACAGCTCAAAGGCGTCAATTCTCCTTCTGTCCTCCCTAGTCATTGTCCAACTCTCTGATGCATAACAAGTGATTGCAAAAACCATGGCCTGTATCAGGCAGACCTTAGTCTCCAGAGGGACACCGTTGCTCTTGAGTACTTTAGAGAGGTCCTAGTGTTGCAGTAATAAAATCCCTGACATAGCAAGCTATCCAAATGTATACAGTCTCCCTCTCACTCATAGCCACCGTGTTGGAACAGACTCAAAGCTCCAGAGTTTAAAGAGGCTGTAAATCTCATGGGAGGTGTTTTGTTCCTCTTTCTCCCATGGGCAGCCAATGGACTGGAACCTTAAACTTTGGGTTGGCAACACAACTCCCTACCCAGGGCTTCATTACTGGCTACAGATCTATACAATGCTGAAAGAAAACCAAAGCTCAAATAACAAGAGAAAGGTAACAAGAACAGCAGCTACAGAACACTGGTTCACATTTATCTTATCACAAGCAGCCCTGCCTAATTCTGAGAAGAGTGGGAATATGAGAACACTTGATTGTGTTTATGCAAAATGTATACTTGGACGAGGAGGCAGTCATCAGAACAATGCAAGGAAACATTGCATAGTTTAAAATCAGGAAAGGTGTACACCACGGACACATCCTATCTCTGTACCTTTCCAATCCATATCAGAGCAGATCATCCAGGAGGCTGGGCTCTATGAGGAGGAGTGTGGCATCAGGATTGGAGGAAGTCTCATCAACAACCTGCGTTTTATAAAGAGCATAAGCTTGCTTGCTGAAACCAAGAAGTACCTGAGGCAATTGCTACAGAAGGTCAAAGACTGCAGCCTTCAATATAGATTGAAGCTCAACATCGAGAAAAGCATGATTCCCACCACTGGGCCAATTGACTGTATCATCAAAAAATGGTAAAGAGATTGAGATTATTAACAGCTTCAGCTTGCTTAACTCCACAATCAACGCCGTTATTACCAGGAGCCAGGAAGTCAAAAGAAAATTGCACTGGGAAAGTCTGCTACCAGCAACCTCTTCATAGTCCTGAAGAGCAACAGTTTGAGTCCAGAGACTAAAGTGAACCTAATCCAGCCATTGTCTTCACAATTACTTGTACTTCTGAGAGCTGAGCTATGACTCAGGATGCTAGAAGAATCAGTGGCTTTGAGTTGTGGTGATGGAGAAGAGTATTGAGTATATCTTTGACCGCTAGAAGAACAAACAGGTCTGTTTAGGAGAGGGTGAAAGCACACTGCTCCTTGAAAGCAAGGATTTTGAAAGCTCTGTCTTGCATACTTTGAGCATGTCGCAAAGGCGGACCAGTCCTTGAAGGAGGACATGAAGCTTGAAAGGGTGGAGGGACAGCACAAGAGAAGAAGACTGTGGATGAGATGAATTGACTCAGTGACGAGTAATGGAGGTAGATGTGTCAGAGTTGATCAATTGGCTCAAGATAGAGCAGGGCTCAGAGCTGTTGTACATAGGATCACTATGGTTTGGAGTTGACTCAACGGAACACAGCAACAAGAAGCTACTAAGTGTGTTTGGTTTGTTTGTCTTTCAGTGTGGGTGACTTAAAAGAACTTGGTGTATGTACATTTGCAAACCAGAAATGAACAAAGGCCAAGACTCTTGAGAAGATCACTTTTGCATTTGGCCAGTAGAGATTTTTCTACCCTTGAGTGGCACAGACAGTAAAAAAGAATGTATAACAGAAGCAGCTTGAGCTTTGAGTGTTAATAATTACTAAATCTTAAATCTTCTAGCATACCTTTTGTGAATAATAATTTTATCACCATCAGCGATGTGCTTGATAATGTTTCAAATTGTTGTATATTTAAAGGCATGCTGTCTTTGTGTACCATAGAGCTGGAATCAGCCCTCCAGCGGATTTTCAGAGACAGTTAATCACATGGGAGGAGATTACCCATCCTTCCCCGTGAAGCTGCTGGAGGATTCAAACCCTGTGCCTTTGTGATTGCAGCGCAGATTCTTACCACTAGGCCACCAGAGTTCCCTATTTAAAGATAATAGAGTTTTTAATGTATTGAACTAAATGTCAAATTTTCTTAAGGAATTTGAACAAATCATTATTCTATTCTCCTTACCTTAAAAACTCTAAAGTGACAGTTGATTTAAAATCAACATTTCATAAAGCTATTAAATATTTGACTCAGTAAAAAGAAGTACAAACTTTTCTTAAGTAGAAAACAAAACAAACGTCAAATTAACACACTGAATTACTCCTATGATGATTTATCAAATGGCTATCTCTTCATTGTGAAACACTGCATTAGCACGGAGGCTGGTGTTGACCTTCCCTGACTTCACAAGGGGGAAGAGTCTTCACAAGGGGGAAGCAGCACAGTTCATGTGAAATTAGATATGTCCCCACTCTCCAAACTCTAAACCTTTTCTAACCTCCGCTCCCTTGGTACTCACTGTTTTTCTGTTTGGTTTCCTATTTTGTTACATTGGCCACGCAAACGCACAGGCAGTCCTCAAGAGCATAAGGTTTATTAGAGAAGTCAGGTTATAACTCAGCTGAAGGAAGAAGTGAGTCCAGCAGACAGGATGGCCTTTTCTCAGTTGTGCCAACAGACAGATTCTCTTTGATCCTGAGTTTTAGGGCCTTGCTTCTGTCCTATGTGAGCAAGGGACGCAGAGATGGCTAACTGTCAAGATGAGTTCCTTTCTCAGGCCTTCAAACACACAATCTTAGCCTCTGTCCTGCTGGACCGAGCAGTATAAGCTTTGTGTTTTACCAGCCATGTGTCCACTGGCATCCTCACTCTGCCAGCAAGCACAGGTGAAAGGCCTTCAGCTCAAGCCCAGTAGTTTAGTCAGCCTGATTCCCTGACAGGGTCTGAAGACACTCCATCAGCAACACAGCTTTTGCCTTCTGGACCGTCCCACGCTATTTCTGCCTCTGTTTCTGCCCTTTGCGCTCCCAATAATGCTGTGACCATCTCTTCTTGTACCACCTCATTGTCTCACAACCTGGAATCATCTCCCCCATGTTACAGTTCTTTTCTAATACATTAAGTGATCCAAAGACAGTGTATTTGGCCTCTCTTCTTTCTTGATGGTAGTAAGGTCTCTCTTATTCTTTTATTCTATATCTCAGATTATGTCCAGACAGTTTGGCAATCTCCATATTAGTGTTCTCATTATCTTATATCAAATACTTTATTTGCATGATCTTACCTTAAAGGGAATGTTTACATTATTCATGAACTATCCAATTCTCTTAGTGGATTAGAGACACCTCGTATCCATACAATATGTGAGGAGGTTTGGTGTCAATTAATAGGAAAAAAAAGAACATTTCAATATACATCATGAAGTACAAAGCTCTGAGTAATGCAATATCATTTTATTGTTAACAAGGAATATTGTTAATGCAATTATTATTAAAATACAACACTGACCACTAAAGCCAAAAAATAATAAATTCAAGACTATAACCATTTCTCGTGGTCTGAAATTGATCAGGCATGCATTAATAGTAATTGGTGACTAGAAATCCAAAGTTGGAAGCAGAGTAGAAGGACTGGGAGTTTGGGGTGGGGATGTATTTTGTTGTTGTTGTTGTTGTTGTTGTTAAGTGGCATTGAATTGACCATGATTCGTAGCAACCCTATCCTGTGCCATCTTCTTCATCTCTGGTATACCCACGCCCACCGTTATAAAGTCCTTCCATCAATCCATCTTTTTTTTTAAAAAAAAAAACTTTTTTAGGGGTTAGGGCGTATATGTCTTTTTTTAAATTTATACTCGTTTATTTACACAATTCAGATACATTCTTTCAATCCGTCTCCTGAGAGTCTTCCCCTCCTTCACTGACACTCCAACTTTCCAAGCGTGGTATCCTTTTCTGAGAACTGGCCCTTCTCAAAACATGCCCAAAGTATGTGAGGCAAAATTTCACCATCCTTGCCTCCAAGAAGCCCCCTGGCTGCACTTTTTCGAAAACATATTTATTAGTCCTTTTGGCAGCCCGTAGGATAGGGAACACTTCTCCAACACCACAAGGAATTAGTTCTTCTGTCATCCTGATTCGTTATTTATCCTTAGTTCAACTTTCAGCTACAGAGCAACTGATTGAGAAGATCATGGTTGGAATCAATTGCATTTTAATCTTAAAACTGCTATCATTTCTCTTTAGCACTTTGGAGACGTCTCTGACAATAGACACTCCCAACGCAAAGCCTCTTTTGATTCCCAAACTAGAGAGCTCTGGTGACTTAGCAGTAAGGAATTGTGCTGCCAACCCACTTGCTTATAGTTCAAATCTACCGGCTGCAAATGAGGGGAAGACAGTCTCCTCCCATGCACCCAGAGCTTCTCAAAACCCGCTCTCGAATAAGCTTGTCTCCTCCGTCTTGACTGACTGATCAATGGCTCAAAAATTTTCTTTAGTAGTTTGTCTATGTTTTGCTGGGGTTTTTTTTCTCCCACAAAAATATGTTACTAATAAGAAAAAATTAAAACACAAATTCTATTTCAAGTGAAAACTTAAAGTCCAAATTCTGAATTTTTCTTAAGACACCAATTTATCAACTCATTCAACTAAACAAGTTTTTTTAATCCCTGTTATGTTCTAAATACAAAATTTGGAAGAGTAGATACCACGGTGGACACAACCAAGCATCTAGTTTGAAGAATCATGTGGCAGAGCAAAGTAATAATGCCTTCTTCCCTCCTCGACTTCACAAGAACGTGACTGATGTGACCTGAACGACAGGACTGCTTTGTATAGGAGCTTTATGAGGTCATGATGTTTATCCTGAGGCCGGGAAAGAGAACTGAAATTTTCCCACCAACAAGATGCATTAACAGTAATTGGTGACTAGAAAACCAAAGTTGGAAGCAGAGTAGAAGGACTGAGAGTTTGGGGTGGGGATGTATTTTGTTGTTGTTGTTGTCGTCGTTGTTAAGTGGCATTGAATTGACCATGCTTCGTAGCAACCCTATCCTGTGCCATCTTCTTCATCTCTGGTATACCCACGCCCACCGTTATAAAGTCCTTCCATCAATCCATCTTTTTTAAAAAACTTTTTTAGGGGTTAGGGCATATATGTCTTTTTTTTAATTTATACTTTCAGCAAAAGAACTTCAAATGCTGCAGCTCAGAGGTTGTGCTCAGGTTCTGAGGTGCCTAAATATGGACAAGGATGAAGGCCCAGGGCTGCACAATGAGGTTGTTGAAGATAATAGTTACATCGGGACTTAATCATGAAGGGTGCCAGAGAGAAGAAAGACCATCATGAGGTTACATATGCTTTTCTCAAGACCAGTTTTTACAACCCCAACAGCTCTGGTGGCCTAGTGGCAAGAGGCTGTGCTGCGATTCCGAAGGCATGTGGTTCGAGGCCACCAGCTGCTCCATAGGCGAAGGATGGACAATCTCCTGCCATGTGATTAACTGCCTCTGAAAACCTGCTGGAGGGTCAGCTATGGGTCAGTTCTGACTCTCCAGTAAACAACAACAACAATACGTAAAAAAGGAATACATTGGAAGGAAGTTATGAATGAAGGGAGAGAGATTATTTATTATGAAAGGATATTAGGGAAAATTCAAGGAAGGAATGGTAATAGCTTTAAGAGAAATCACTGACCAGAGAGAAGTGGAATCAAGGGTACATATTTGAGTTTGAGACAAAGATGTGTTGCCTCATACTGTGATTTTACTGACAGACACACTTCCTAAGTGCTCAAAATAATCATATAGTATGGTTTTTACCATGTAAATGTCATATAAACATATAGTTGGTGAGAGGCTTATTTTGGATTATAGTGTTGATCTCTTTGACTTGAGGTATGTTTCCATATTAAATATATAAAATTATTTTAGTCTTTAAAAATAAATTAAGAAATTGAAATTCATAGAAATATGAGTAATATGTGACATTATAAAATTAATAGCACTCCCTGGTAAGCATGTATAGGCAGGGGAGCACAAACATTGGCTGGACTATGGCATCTCGAGGCTTCTTGGAACAAGGTATGTCAAAGTGTTCTCGGAGGAGTCAGGAGAGAAATTAGAAAGGCCACAGAAAGTTAAAGAAAGGACATTTGAGGGGAAAAACTTCCCCAAATACATTAAAAAAATTCATCAGTCAAATGATGGCTACTTATCGAAGATAATTTGGAATGAAAGTCATTTCTGAATTTCGGAAATTGTGAAAATTAAGTGTTGTATGGAGGTTGGCATCTTTCACAGGCAGTAAGCCAGTATTTTCCTATTTCATCTCAGTATTTTGGACCATAGCCCTTCTTTTATAGACCTTATGAATGGCCCTGTCTACTGTTTCTTCTGACCCTTTTCTCATCCCTCCTCAGCCTCTCCTGGGGGAGACAAATACCCGATAGTCCCCTGACCAGGTTAGAGCCAGTTAGAGCTGATCACACCTAACCCTTGTCTGCTATGAAACCAGGAGCTTATTCTCTCTGCCTCCACATGGCAAGCACACAAACATCCTCTCCTCAGTTTTACTCTGAGGACATTGTTTCCTAGGATTAGTTCTCTCCTTAAGGGGATATAAGTAAAAAGTTCTCTTCTTGGTTAAAAACCCTGCTACAGGTCATGTTATAGATTTCTAATTAGTGGTATTTTTTTAATAGATGCCTTGGTATGTCTTGAGTTTCCACATATCTGAAATTACATATGGTACACGCAATTCTTGATTAGGTTGACCATTCATTCGTTCCAAGCTCAGAATTCTTACTAACTTCTGAAATCACTGAATTGTCTGTCATTCTTTATTCTTGACCTCCTACCCATTAATTTCTATTAATTTTAATGAAAGTTTACAGAGACTTTGGACTTCCATTCATTCATTGTTGCACTTTTCTCATTGCCCAACCTCCATCCCCAGCTCATTCTTCTCTTTGAAAAGTAAAAGAAAAATTCTTTCATTGTTATGTAATCCCTCCCCTCAAGTCCACTCCATTATGCAGCCTTCATTCTGGACTCTTGTCATGACAATAATACCTAATCATATATCCCTTTTAAACAGTTCTCTCCCTCATCTGTTTCAATGCAGTATACATTATTTATCCCATCTTTCTCAGTCTCCCCCCCCCACCTCGATGTCAGTCCTGTTTTACAGCAGTTACACTATGCAATATTTGTCCTTTTGTGACTGAGCTATTTCACTAAGCATAATGTCTTCCAGGGTCACCCATTTTGAGTAATATTTCATGAGTTCCTTGTTTTTCAATGCAGCATAATATTTCACTGTGTGAATATACCACAGCTTCTCTATCCATTTGTTTGTTGATGGGCACTTAGGTTGTTTCCAACTCTTTGAAAAGCCGAGATACACATGGGTGTGCTTATATCTGCTTGGGTGGTGGTTATGGTTTCTTTGGGGTACAGTCACAGTAGTGGAATTGCTGGGTCAAATGATATTTCTATTTGCAAATTTTTGAGAAAGCGCCATACAGCCTTCCATAGAGGTTGTACCATTTTACACTCCCACAAACGGTGAATAAGGGTTCCAGTTTCTTCCAGATTCATTCTATAAAACAAACATATCCTTGATACCAAAGCCAGGAAAGGATACCACCAAAATAAAAAAAAAAGCTATAGGTCATTATCTCTTATAAGCATAGTTGCAAAAAAAAATCTTTATTGTGATTTTAATGAAAGTTTACAGGAAAGTTAAATTTTCATTCATACATTGTAGCACTTTTTTCTCCCCACTGCTCCCTCTTCGCTTAAAAAAAAGCCAAAAAAAAATCCAAAAACCCTTCACTGTTACATAATTTCCTCCCTCCCCCAAGCCCAGTGCACTTTGTTATGCACCTCTTATTTTGGACTGTTGTCATTCCATTTTAGCCTTGACTCCTCTGTAACAACTTCATTTCATCTCAGTTCTATTTTCTGGTCTCCCAGTAAGGCTAAGACTTTTTGACTTTATTTATACTGACATTGACTGGTTCATAGTACTAGCAGAGAGCAGCTAGTGGGCTTGAACTGCCAACCTTTTGGTTGACAGAGTAATTCCTTACCATAAAGTCACAAGAGTGCCTCATGAAAATAGATTCAATCTCATTTAAGTAAAAAGAATTTCAGTTTCAATTATTTAATTTATTTAGGCTCATTTCATTAAAATCTCACAACAAATCTTTCAGTAAGTTTTGTTATATAGTTGAGGAAACTGAGGCTGAAATTGGTTAAATCATTTTAAAGTTTAACTAGGTTAAATAAGTTATCCAAGGTAACACTTTTCTTGAAATAATTGGGCTAATATTCTAACTCAGGCCTGTTTCACTCCAAAACATACATTCTTTCCATTCTACAGCTAATTGTTCATTACATATTTGTCAAAGGAGGTGGGAGAAAAGAGGAAGTAAAAGAAAATTTAAGATTTTATGATTATTAAATATGTGTTCAACAAAGAACTAGAATTTGCTGGATTTCTTAGTTACACATGATTTGTTAACTAAAATTCGTGAAGAATTCAAGTCCAATTTGAAGGGATAAAATTCTTCCTTTTGTGAAGATGCCATCTTTTGTGAAGAGGCATGACCAAAGAAGCGGCCTCATGACGATGTGAGATTCACAATGTACAAGTCAAGGCTGGCCTCTGAACCCTGTTGGAAAGGAAAGGCAGGGAGAGGAGATTGTGAGGAGTTTTCTGTGAGTCTGTCAGAATTTAGACAGCTTGTGGTAGTGAAGACACTGGAGATACGGCTTCCATCCTGAATCCGTCATGATCTAACTTCTGGTGTGGCATCAGTGGACAAGTTAGAGGGGAGAAGCCCATTGTTCTTGAAAAGGAAACTCCTCCCCAAATAAGTGACTTTGATAACTGCCCTCTCCTGTAGCCAGGATCCTGGAGTCTTAGCTAAGTCCCGGACGGCTTCATTCCAGACAATCTCTACGAGGGCCAAGATCCTATTATTTATGTGGCAAAAGCTTCCTCTCAGGGCAAAATTTAGACTTCACATCTTCATGTGTTTTTGACGCTGCTACCAGTAGCTTTCCAAAGAGAAAAAGCAAAACCTCCCTTCATCTTTTCCCCCCTTCCTCTCATTTCCTAAGTCTCCAATCTTACCATATTTTCAGGGTTGTTGGGGTTTTTTTTTCCTTTTTAGTAGAATTGAAATCCTTATATTTAGAGAGTTTATACTGTTAAGTTAAATAGATGTTCTCAAGACTGTTCTGTTCATTGCTGACAGTTGTCTTAATTTTATTTGCCAACTCCTTTAAAAATGATGTGTTTTATACTAATTTCCATTCATATGTAGATACACATTATTTTTATTTTCGTGATAATCCTTAAAATATTTGTTGTTTATACATAAGGAAATTAATGCATGTGATTTAATCTTGAGTATAGCTAGTCACAATGGAAGTCAGGTTCAAGATTAAGAAGCCAACACATTGTATGGTAGGACGGACACCTGCAATTTATCGGACAGGCCCTCTGTGGCTCATTAGATACCTGAAACATACCACTGATTTTAAAATAAATATTTCTTAACATTTTCTTCTAAATGCTCAAATATATTTTAAGTGGCATTTGCTTTTATTCTTACTTTTTTATAAAAGTGTGTATGTGTGTGTGTGTGTGTGTGTGTGTGTGTGTGTACACACTGTCAAATCAGATTGACAGGTACAGGAGGAAATTATCCCTCCTTCTCCAGCAGAACACTTGGTGGCTTCAAACTGCTCACCTCTGAGATTGCAGTGCAGCTTCTTGCCACTTGGCCACCAGAGCTCACCTATTCTTACTTTTTAATGCCATGAACTGTATGAAAGATGCTTTTGACTAGAGTGCAGATTCTATATGGGTGACATATTAAACAGCAGAGTGTTTATGAAGTGTTCCTATTATAAGTCATGGAGTTGAAACCAACTGCTAGCTGACCAGTGCATTTTCAGAAACAGTAAATCTCGTGGAGGACACTGCCCATCTTTCTCCCACTTTGTCAAGCTGTCATTTCTGTGTTAGGTGCCTTAGAGTCAAGTTTGACTCATAGCGACCCTATGAACAAAAAATCTGAACCCTGTTCTATCCTGCACCATCCTCACACTTCTGACACACAGAGCCCGTTGTAGCAGTCACCATGTCAGTCCACCTGGTAAAGAGTCTTCCTTTCCTTTGCTGACACTCCACACTTCCTAGCATCATGTCCCTCTCCATGGAAAAACACCTCTTAGCAACATACCAAAGTATGTGAGGCTAAGCCTCATCCTTGCTTCCAGAGCACTCCAGCTGCACCCTCTCTTGGCCATCCATGGGATGTTCAGTGCTCTTCTCCAACACCACAACTCAAAGGCATTAAATCTTTTTCTGTCATCCATATTCACTGTCTGCCTCTCAGATGCATAACAAGTAATTGGAAAGACTATGGGCTAAAATCAGGTGCACCTTAATCCTTATGTTGATATCGTTACTCCTCAGTAATTTGGAAAGGTCCCAAACTGCAGATTTTCCCAGTGCAGTGCATCTCCCTATTTCCTGATTGCAGGTACAGAAGGTGTTAACTGTGCATCCAAGCAAGATCCAAGCAACTGTTGACAGTTGTGAAGTAGGAATGGGAATTACTCAAACTGTATTGTTCCTTGGTTTGGGTCTATACAATATAAACTACCCAACTCTTTGATGGGCCTGGCACATAACCAGTCAAAATACTAGTTTATTGATAGTGAGAGTTGGGAAATATGCAGGAGAAAATGAACTTAAATGATACTGTGTAAAGATAACTATCTGTGTATATTGAATATTTATGACAGCACAGTAAAGTTTTAAAATGTGTTTTCTTCTCTCCCCCCCACTGTACACAGGCTGGCATGGCACTGACCTATGACCCCACGGCTGCCATACAGAATGGGTAAGTAAACCCCACTTTTTGAATTCTACTTCATAAAGTATCTTGCTGCTCTTATAATGAATAGTTTAAAAAAATTATATCTTTTACATCGTTAAGCAGGAATTCAAATATTTCTCACCATTGTACTTTTATTTTTCCCCATGACTCCAGCTTCATAGCATATTGTCTGCCACGTCTTCTCCATGTATTGAGCATAAATCTTTCACTCTACCTCTCCCTCTCTTTTTCGCTCACTCTCATTCACTCTTGCTCACTTTCACTGTATTTAGCTTTCAGAGAGAGAGAGAGACAGAGACAAGATGTAAAGAGGCAGTGAAGAGTTAGGCTTGGGAAATGGTCTGTTGGGTCTAAGACCAAAGTATTACCCTTAGAACAGTTCTGGAGTTTAACTTTGAATAATCTTTACAGTGTACTTAGGTTCACTTCTACAACAATAATACTTTTACATGCTGAATAATAAGAGAAAGATTGTGGACAAGAGTAAAGGTAGTAACTCAAGTGGTTGTTTCTTAATTCTTTAAGCATCAATAAATCTGTGCCTTTTATCTAGAACAAGTCACATAGCTCCAAATTTTTATTTTGAAAAAGAATATTAATAAACTACATCACCTGGGATTTCTGAAGTTCTGTGAGTTTTGAAATCTTTGGTTGAAGCTTTCCAATTCTTAATCCTTTGCTTTGGTTACCCTTCAGCAGACAGAATCAGTCTTGGGTAACTGGTTGCTTTTATCTTCCAAGGCTTCTATCTTGGACTTGCCCATGGTTTTCATTTGATCACCTTTTAATCTTATTTGAACAACACGAAGGCTCCATTGCAGAAAACAATACCTAGGAAGTATGCGTATCAAAGCACTGAGTTCTGTAGATCTGTAATAATAACAGAAGAATGGACACTTTTGGATTGTGGTGGTGAAGAAGATGATGGACTAATCTCATGTGTTGCCCAAAGAACAAACTCGTCTGTCTTGGAGGAAGTGCTTCCCGGGTGCTCCTTCCAGGCAAAATTGGAAATCCTTTGGGCATTTTTTCAGGAGGGCCCAGTCCTTGGAAAAGGATGTCTTGCTGTTAAAGGTGAAGAAGGGTCAGAGAAAGAGAGGAAGATGTCCAACAAGGTGGATCGGTACGTGACTGTGACAATGGGCTTCAGTGTATCAGAGAAGGTGAGGGCTGTCCAGTATAGGATGAAGTTCATCTCTGATGTTCATAGGGTCGCTAACAGTTGGAGTTGACTCAGTGACATCTAGCAAAGAATCCCACGTGCACAAGAAGCTGACAGGGTTACTCACAACAAAGATGAGAAGATTAGAATGCAGGGGAATTAGACATAGAGGACACGGACACAATTAAAGAGAATGTGTGAACACAGGAAAAGTGTAACTAATGATTTGTACGGACGTTGTCAAACGGGAACCTGACTCGCTGTGTACACTTTCACCAAAACTTCAATTAAACACTATTTTTTTAAAAAGTGTGTCAAGTTCTTTAACTGCATAGAGCTGCCCATCAAGGATTATGGGCATGCTGGTGAACAGGATGGACTCTTTACTGTCCGCTACGTAGCGACTAAGACACTAACCCTTGTCTGTTACCTATAAGGAAAAATCACATGATGGTGAACAGCGTGACATCGTGAAGAGCCCGGCCTTGTGCACATGTTAGCTGAGACTTCACTGACACGCGATACTTGCCCTGAATTCAGGCAGCACTTAATGACTATTGAGATATTACATTTGATGGCAAAGAGAGAGAAACCAGAAAGACTGAAACTTTAATACTGGAAGGAATCTCGGTGTCATTAGCAGAAAGATGAAATAAAGTGGGGAAAGATGATGTGCTTAACATCAGCTGTGCCGGACTCATGAGGCTCGTGAAGGCAAACTTGATCAAGGCCTGCCTGCAATGTGAAGTTGAAGTCAGAGCGAGTTCCTGACTTATGCGTTTTCATAGACTTTCATTTCCCCCTGTGTGCAATTTAAGATCTGGGTTTCTTCTCTAAAGACATAATTCTCTAGGTATTCATCCCTGTTCATTCCAAACCTAAGTAGTAGAAGAAGAAAAGAAAAAGGAATGAGACTCTCAGAAACCCTAGACTTGTAGTCGCAGATGTCCCGCAAAGTGATACCACAGTAGAGGCGGTGAGGACAATTTGGTGTACAGTGAGTTTTCCTCTCTCCTGTGGATGTCTACCTCACATTTCAAGTCATAAATTTAAAATACTATAAAAATTTGACTGTAGGTACACCTATATATTGTACTTAACTCACCTGATATGCATAGTTATGGATAGATACTTGTTTGCATTGTTCAACGAACAAAGATGAATGCCTCGAGAATTATATCTTTAGAGAAGAAACCCAGATCTTAACTTGCACACGGGGGAAATGAAGACCTATGAGAAAACGGAAGAAAGAAATATGCTCTACTTTCAGCATCACATTGACAGCCAGGCCTTGATTATTTTTGCCTTTATACCTGATATTGCTTCACTCTCAATTGCCGTCAAATCAGAGCCAACTCATAGCTGTCCTTCCAGCTGCTCTTCCAACCTGTGGAGCTCTACATAAAGTTAAATCATTGACAACTTCCAGCTTTTCTCAATTTGTCAAAATACTGTTTGTTAGTCTACTTGTGAGAACATTTTTCTTTATGTTGAATACAAGGAAATATATTGACTTGAACAAGACATGGTGTTAGAAAAGCACAAAGCATTCTCAGAATATCTCAAGGTGAAGCAACAAAAGGGAAAATTCAAGTGTCGGGTTACATTCCTGAAAGGATTCTATGATGCAAGAAGCATCAAAAGGGGATGGAACAAGAACTGAGAATGATGTGGTTGTCTGTTTCCATAAAAGTTCTCTCACTTGGCTTGACTTGCGGTCAAGTCAGAACTGACTTAATAACTGACCTCTCGGTGGGTTGCCAGGGCTGTAAATCAAGCGGGAGGAGATTGTCCCTCTTTCTTCACTGGAACAGCTGGTAGATTCAGTGTGCTGGAGAGATGTGACCTGTAGGTTAACAGCACAACTTCTTCGAGAGTAAGGAGTTAGAGTAACCTAGAGGTTTACTTTGTAAAGATGATAGCCGGACGTCTGGAGAGGCAGTTCGCCCTGTAAGGCTGCCCTGACGTCAGAGCTTCTCTGAAACAGTCAATGTGTGAGTTGTCCCACTGCTAGACTAGACTACAGGATCTCCTCAATAAACACATACGTAGCTCAGCTTTAAGCTAGTAGTTTACGCTGTCTGTTGTGGTGGTGCGCCATTGATTAGAATGTGATTCGTTGTGATCCTGTAGACACCAGATCTAAGCCTGTCCTCGTGGCATCCTCCTCATCTTCAATACACTTGAGACTGTTATCATCACTGTGTCAATCGATCCCCTGGAGGGTCTTTCTCTCTTTTGCGAACCCTCCACCTTTCCAATCTCCTGTCCCCCTCCAAGAACATGCCCAAATTATGTGAGATGAAATTTCCTCGTCCTTGCTTCTAAGAAACACCCGGGTCACACTTTCTCCAAGGCACGTTTGTTTGTTCTTTTGGCAATGCATGGAGTATGCAGTACTAAAAAGGGTTTACTGTTCTGAATTCTAAGAAATCCATGATGATACAGTAGCGTGAGGTGGAAATAGAGAAAGATCTTCAAATTTAACTTAACTGTTGAGTAAGCAAAACAAACATCATGCAGTCATGGGCCATGATGGATTCTGTGCTCTTGTCTTGAATCTAAGCATTAGGTGATATTATCGGTTCTACTCTCCTTTCAGTTTTATCTAAATTACTGTGTGGTGTTGTTTTTCTTTGAAGTCATATCTCTGTCACTTCCATGTGAGCTTTTGAAGGTTCTAATGAGAAAGTGTCTTCACTTATAAGAATAAAAATGTCCATTCTCCTTCAAGATCCCTCTTGCAGAAGTCTGTAATGTGGTATTGCTATTTATTGCCCTGTTGTTCTTTCAGTAGGCCAGTGTAAAATTCCATGACTAAAATAAAATTTTGGAGATGAGAAATAACACTTCCAACACCACCATTCACAGCCTTATCTTTCCTCTGCCCTTTTCACAAGAGCTGCAATGTAAAAAGCCTCTCGGGTGGTTTTATTTGGATAAAATGCATTCTTGGGGCAGATGTGAAGAAATAATGTTTTTCTAAAGCATTATTGTGCCAGCTTCTTTATATGGGAATTTGATATTAAGTGATACAGTAAGCCTTATCTTATTACACTAAGAAAGGAATCCAGAGTGAAGTGTACACGGATATTGCAATCAAAATGACCAATAGCTTATTAATCTTGTGCTGTTGTGCTACCCTGAGGATAATATTCACGGGCCTAACTTTAACAGCATTGCCTGTGGACATGAAACACAGGCCATGTTGTTTATTTCCGTGCACAAATAGAGTTTCTTTACAGTTAAAAAAAAATCCAAAACATTCTACCCTGGGGTGATTGATAGATTTATGTTATTTTTATTGTCAGAGAACTACAATTTCATTATATTACTATTGGCTATCAAGTCCCTTGAAGGTAACTTTTCTGTAGACAACATAATGGTCTGTTCATGACCTAGACCAGGATGGGACTCAGATTTCCTTAGAGGACACTTGCCTAAATATCTGAGACTCAAGCACTTCTTTTCAGTCCTTAAAAATATTACATGTTTCCAAGGCCACCTTATCATTCCCTAGAGCACATAGTTAATTTCTCTTCTCCAAGTTGTGCTGTCTTGTGTGTGTGAAATCTCTCCAGAAGGAACCACGTTGTATGCCTCTGGCAAGTCTTCTCTACTTGACGCTGGCATTATACACCAGATAATTCATTGCTGTGGGGCATTGCCCTGTGCTTTGTAGAATATTCAGCAATATCCCCAGCTTCTGCACACCGGATGCTCACAGCACCACCCCGCAGGTTGTGGCAACCAAAAATGCCCTCAGGCATTAGCCAGTGTGGCCTCGGGTGCCAAATCACCTCTGGTTTAGAAGCACTTGACTAAGGATAGAAAGATGCTCGTGGGGTTATGTGAATTCTGGCAAGGAAGCATCCCCTAGGAAAGCAAACTATTCCCAAGGAAATAGTTGTGAGAGACTTTATTCCTAGGACTCTCTAGCAGCGTTTGCACAGCATGGTACATTTGTTGCCAGATGTAAAAAGATAAAGTACTTAAAATTGCTTAGCTGTGCTGTTTGTTATGGCTGACAAGTTCTCTAGCCTCTTCTCCAATAACATAACATCTGTGCTTAAAGTATTCATTTGAATGGTCATCCCCCCGCCCCCATAATAAGCCTGAGAATGTGACAGTTTTTAAAGCACAAGAGAGAGCACAGACTGAGAAAAACCCAAGAGATTGTGAAAATATGATTTTCAGTTCCTTCAAGAAGGTGTAGTCTTGTATGTTTACTTCAGATCTGATACTTCTAAGCCTCGCTTGCCAATAGCAGGCTTTCCTGTCATGGCTTAAGGAAAGGGTTTCCTGTAAAGGCATCCAGTTTATGTTTGGATTTATGAAGAACTTATTTCTGAATAACAGCACTAGAGGATCAAGACAGCGTGCCCAGTGGGTTCTGCCCAGGACATCCCCACTCTAAATGACTCTCTGACTCGAGGGGCACTACTGGCACTCGCTGGGAAGTCTGAACCATCATTCTTGTTTGATGGATGGGATTAGAACAGAGAATGAGAATGCATTAAATGTTCCCTAAGGGTTCTGCTTGCTGGTATCGGTTTACATGATTGGTTTCCCTCTGTTTATGCTGTCTGTTTTCCCCAAAGAATTTCCCGTAAACTCTGCCTGTCAATCCTAACCTTAATTGCTTTCATTTTCAATACCCTAATTGGTGCGTTTTACAAAGCAGACCAACCACGCTAGAGCCTGATGTGGATTCAGCTCGCGGGAGAGACTGCATTCGGCTCTGTAACAGAAGTGGAGTCACTGCAGTGAGAAGGGCCCGTCAGAGAGCCTGGCATGTCATTCGGCGATGCAGAGTAAATCCTTCCGTTCACTGCCTCATAAATAAAGTCTGTCAGGGAGAAGATCTAAGTGTAATACAGTTTGAAAGTTTTGAAAGGAAACCAATTTTTTTTTCTAGAAAAGAACCTTAACTCTAAAGAAACCAGAACTGTCACTCAAGCAGATACACAGCCCCCCATGTTTATTGCTGCTTTGTTCACAATAGCAAAGAGTTGGAAACAACCCACGTGCACATCAACAAACAAATGGATAGAGAAGCTGTGGTATATTCACACAGTGGAATATTATGCAGCACTGAAAAACAAGGAACCCATGAAATATTATACAAAATGAATGACACTGGAGGACATTATGCTGAGTGAAATATCTCAGTCACAAAAAGACCAATACTGCATAATACCACTATTCTATAATACGACTGATATAGCGGCTGAGAGGAAAATAAGAAAAGAGGGGATAAATAATGTAGATTGAAACAAAGGAAAGACCTGTATAAAAGTAATATATGATTAGGTATTATTGGCATGACAAGAGTCCAGAATAAGAGTTGCATAGTAAAGTAGCCTTGTGGAGGGGGGGTGGGCTGTAAAACAATGGAAGAACTTTTTTTACAAAGAAAAACACAGACTGGGGAAGAGGGGGGACAGGGAGGAAAATGTGCAACAATGAATGAATGGAAATTAGAAATCCAAGTTCTTTATAAACTTTCATTGAAATCTAATTAAAAAAAAGAACCTTAGTTGCTGATATATGCGTAGAAAGTACATGTTTCTTAAGCTTCTACATCAAGTGTCTATGAAGGCCTCTGAATGACATGCCAGTTAGTGAATGGTAAGCCAAAGGATGGTGGTTCAGATCCACCTTAGAAGCACCGGGGAAGAAAGTCTTGCCCATCTGTTTCAGTAAAAGAGCAAACCCAAGAAATCGCCGTTGAACTGCCTTGTTTTGTTCTGTAACACATGGGACTACAGTGGCTTGGACTTGACTCAACAGCAGTAGATTTGGTTTGGTTAGAGGATGTGATGCCTGATAGCAGAGTGTGTAAGGAGCTGGACTGCTGGCCCAAATGTGGTACCTCTCTGGTGGTTCAAAACCAGTAGCACTGAGCGAGAACGATGGGTGGGCTCCTTCTGTGTGATTTATTGTCTCTGAAACCTTCTAGGGCAGGGGAAAGGGTCAGCTATGTGTTGGTTTCAACTCAACAGTAATAATAGAGAAAGAGGTGTGAAAGGTAACTTGGATCTGACCTTGGAATCTCACCTGCAGTTTCCTACACCTTGTAGAGGCCCATCTTCTATGCTGTCCACTTCATGGCATTGCACCCCCTGTACTGTAATCAATACTTATTTCTCTAAATTACTCTGCATTCATTCATTCTTTCATTCATTCAGTAAATCGTTATTAAGGTTCTACAGTGTCTCAGAATCTCTCCTGCACAAGTATCATCTGTCCTCATCCTTCTTGGAACTGACATTCGAGAGGGAGAAAGCAGTCACTGCTTGAGTAAATTGATGAAATGAACATTTCAGTCTGTGGCAAGAGAAATGAAGAAAATAAATGGGGCAAAGCGACAAGGAGCATTTGGAAAAGAAATGGTGGTGGCACCATTCGTGGTCTGCTGCTCTGAAAAAGGGATACTTTATTTAGTGTGACCAAATAATGAGAAAATAGAATCTGATGATGACATGGGAAACGTGCATTCTAGGGAGAGAGAATGACGAGTGGTCCCAGGTGGAAATGAAAAGAATGTGATCTTACTATGAAAAAAAATCCGTGTCCTTTCATCCTGAGAGGAGAAGGAGAAGCTGTCCGAAGGATAGGAAGGATCCAGACTGGACTGGTTGATCAAGATGTTGAAATGTTGTTCTTACTGTATGTAAAGGAGCATATTGATAGGGAAAACTTAAGTAGCTAAAGAGAGCAGACTTGTGTTACCCATCTTTGGAGCACATGGTAAATGCAGAGTTTATTTTTTAAATGATGGTTGTGTGCTATCGAGTTGAGATCACCAACAGCTGATCCTCTGGTGGGTTTTCAGAGGCAGTAAATCGCATGGGAAGAGATTGTCCATCTCACTCCCTTAGAGCTACCGGTGGATTGGAACTGTGTACCTTTGGATTGCCAGCGCAACTTCTTAACCACTAAGCCACCAGAGCTGGTAGATGTTTATTTATTCTTATTTAGTAATTTACTTTCTTCTAAACCGTTTTATTAGGTAGAATTATATAGATGCCCACTTTTTACTGTGCATTTTTATGAGTTTTTACAACTTTATGGCTTGTTAAGCTACCATAACTATCAAATTACATTATTTCCTAAAATTTTATTTTACTACTTTGTAAAGAACCCCTTCTCCAACTTCAAAACCTTGTGTTTTCTGCCAGTATGGCCACAGAAACAGAATCATATAGTATGCATCCTTTTGAATTTGGCTTTTCACTTATCATAATGGTTATGATGAAGCCCATTCTTAGATTGTATCAGTAGTTCCTTCCTTTTTAATTGCTGCATAATATTCCGTTGTATGGATGTACCACAATTTATCCATTTTTTTAAAGACACTTGTATTATTTCTAGTTTATAACTATCATGAATGAAGCTACTATATACATATATCACATTTACATTGAGATGTTTGTTTAAATATAGGTCTTCATCAATCATACGTGAGATTGCAGGCTCATAGCATATGCATATATTTAACTTTAGGAGAAATTGCCAACCTGTTCCCTAACATGTCTCCACCACTTTGTGTTCTCGCCAGCAACAAATGAGTTTCTTTTTTGCTGCATATCCTCCAACATATCAGATTCTTTTATTCTTATTTTAACCATTTAAATCGTTACAGAGGTAATATATTTTTTTAAAACTTAAAAACAATAAATGTAAGGATCTCTTTAGTGTGGAGAGGAAGAAGATAATGTGTAGTGGACTCATTTCAGGTACTTTCTGTATTAACCAGAAGAGACTGTATGGTCTTTGTTGAGAGCCAGATAAAATAAAACTAAAATTCAATCTTTATTGGGAGCCAGATAAAATAAAACTGGTATTATAGGCCTGTGCTTTTAGATTGAAGGCTTTTCTAGGAATCTAAATTTGAAGACTTAACTTCTTGAATTATGACAATCTTAATTTCTACCACTCCTGTGTTCAATAGTTTACTCCTAAAACTGTTTTGTTAGAGATTTCCCGGAGCACCTCTAGTCAGGATAACAGCGTAGTGAAGTCTTACCTCCAGACTCTTCAGCCTCACGTAAAACTATGTGAATGTACTGATTCGAAAGTGACTTTTACTTCTGCATTAGATAATTGTTAGAGCCTAAGGAATAGACTGAATAGAGATAAGATTTCCATACTTAGAGATTGCTTTTGCCAGATCTTCAGAAATATCATCCTCCTCTTGGTTTATTCAGTGAAGATCTTTGAAGGACTAGAAAATGCAGAGCTGTTTCTAGAAATCGCAGAGAAGCATACCATACAAGACCAGAAAATCTACTAATCCCTTGACTGTGTTAAAACAACAACAAACCACTTAAAAAAAGCCCAAACACACATACTTCTATCCATATGCTAATTGCCCGTTATTCTAATGGAGAAAATATTTAGCTTACCTTTCTATGTAAGAACGTGGACTTCCTACTATGACAAAATATCTAGACCTTTCTAGGAGCCGGTACTTAATTTCTTGCATAAAGAAATGAATGTCATTAATGTAGGAAAAGCTTAGCCACCTTAATGAAGCTCTTACTGTTTTTACTTTTGTTTTTCCCTCAAAGAAATGGAGAGTTGCTTCTTCTCTTCTTTGAAACTATGCACAGTGCTTCCCCCCCAACTTGGTTAAAGGCACTGAGTAATATGCTGTTGGCATAGAGAGATATTTTGTACGGCCAATTTTTATAAAATGACTCCAAGTTGTCATTTTGTTCAGAACGATTGATTTCCCTGAGTGAAACCAGATAGATACTATAAATCTCCTGGATGTGCCTGCTAACAGTTGGTGGGAAAACACGAGGGTGGAACTCTGTCTTTCCCAGAGGTGCTGGGCAGTGTTTGACTAGCAGCCAGGCACACAGCCTCTTCATGATTCTTCTTTTTTTGTTTTCTGTTTGCAGATTTTATTCTTCACCGTACAGTATTGCAACCAACCGCATGATTCCACAGACATCTATCACGCCATTCATTGCTGCTTCCCCTGTCTCCACATACCAGGTATGTCCAATTTACCTGCACCTCAGGAGAGAGCTCCCTTGCCAGCAATAGATGCTAGAGGACCAGTAGGATAACGGTTGGAGGAAAAGCTGCTCTCCTAGACTTCAGTTACACTTCAGTGTACTCACTTTCTGGTTATGAATTAGCCTATACTTTCAAAGAGCTGTTTGCATCTATTTCACTAAATAATAAAACCCACCATATGTTTTGTTCTTTCTGTTGTGTGTTTATGATTATGCTACTTTTCCAGCTTTCTCACCATGGAGAAATGATTGTGTTTCTTTTTATGCTATTTTGGTTGTTTATGTTTTCTCTTTTGCCTTTTCTTAGAAGCACAATTCTAGAATTTCTCTCCCTCACTCCAGGATGTTTTACCATTGCCATCTCATTTTGTCGTGCTGTCCTGGTGAAGTTATATGGAGAGATGTTAAATCCTATTTCCTAATAATAATAATAATAATGGAAGTTTATCAGAGTTGTAAAAATAAAAAAAATATTCCCAATCCCTGTTCTCATTTCATTGTCAGCTCACAAGAGGTCACAAAAGACCTCAGGGGACCATGAGCTGAAAACTTAGAAATTCTCTGAGTCTCTCTGTGTCCTTAACTAGACGTTGCAATCAGCTAATTTCAAATGTGCAGGTGGGCTGAAGGATCACACTCTTTCATCTTTTATCTCTGAGTTAGCAGATATAGTCTCCTCCCTGTTCCACTCTAGCCAACACGGTTCTGCAAACAATTATTCGTCTCTACTTAGAAAATGCCTATCAAAACAGCCTGCAAGGAGACAGTGGCTAGGGTTGGTTTGCAACATTTTGGAGCAAGAACGAGAAAGAATGGTAGAACGCAAGCGTTTGCCTGCATGTACTTGTAGATAATTTGCCGAGGGTGGGGTGGCCGTTCTGTGGGGGGGGGTAATGTGGACTGCTGTGACTTCAGTGAAGTTTCACCTTACTCAGCCACTACTTACCACTCTGTCGGAGCGTCAAACTTGAGCCTATATGCCTTTTTCCTCATTAATGGCCCCTGAAGCACATCGTTTTCACTCCTTTTCTGCACTTTGACTCTTGAAATACATTGATAGGTAACGGCGTAGACGTTTGTTGGAACTGCATTCGGTGGTCTCACAAGAGCTCGAGTCTTAGTTGCCTTTCCTATGAGGCTGCTTGCAGGTGCTGTTGAATTTTTGTTCCTTGTGCAGGCCTGCCTGGTAGGAATGTGTAATTCTCCCCTCCCACCCTCCCTCCCCCTTGGCCTCTGTTTCAGCCAAGACCACCCATTGAGCTCTGGTGTAGAGCGCTTTGGTGACATGAATAAAATATCCACAGAAAAGTGATTTCACTTGGGAGGGCTCATAAGTAGAATTTAGCTCCAGCTCTCTTTTCTCAAAAAGGGAATGAGAGCAAGTTCACATGTTGTAGATTCTCGCCTCTGACCACTTCTTCTCCTTATTTCTTGCCTATTTTTTTTAGTCTAAATTGCATTAACAAATCCATCAGCATGAGTATATTGAAAAACAAAATCTTCACAGTTCCCCTTTTGACACTTCACTCTTATAATCTGATGTTCTCATTTGGCTGTCGCATGGTGTATCTCAAAACAGTTGGCTGGCTCAAAGAGTCACTTAATTACTGATTGTACAAAGCACTGTATGAGGGGGCAAAAACCCTGCAAAGTTGGTTAACTTGGGTTTAACCCAAAGCCTTCCCCAAAACTTCTGAATGTTCTGTTTAGTTCTTATCTCAGCTTTTCCCTCTTGGACATCTTTCCAAGAAGAGATCACCTGAACCTTTGAAGGTTCCTTTGAAGTAGAACCAATAATACAGAAAGGGCAACTCTAGCAGCCAACTCTTGCCTTTTTTATACGTAAGAGCATCTCAAGGACTTCACCACCATATAATCTCTAAAGTCTCCTAAAACTAAACCTCTATCACTAACCTTAAAATAGGGCTCAAGACCCAGCCTGGAGTGTAAGGGCATTGGACCCAGCTCCTGTGAAATGACAAGTTCCATTTTTATCCTATTTCAGAGACCAAACTAATGAGGTCTAAGACTTTCTTTCCTAACCTTGGCTTTGAACACTAACTAGCTGTAAAGTCAGATGGACTCCACTTTCTTATGTCCTAGTGTGACTCCACTGAACACAAGAACCAAGTTCTCTCTGTAATTGCCTTGTGCTAATAAGTGCTGTTTGATGCATAGGTCCAGAGTACTTCATGGATGCCTCATCCGCCATACGTTATGCAGCCAACAGTAAGTGTTCTCAGTCTCCTGAGGCTAAATATTTCTATTATCCAAGTGCAAGCGTGTGTCATGCGTAGAAGCTTTGGGGTAATGCTTTTGTTATATCTTCCACCTCTTTCAGGCCACTATTATTTTTCCCCTTAAAATTCTGGGCCTGAATTTCTAACAAAAGCATGAAGAGAGAAAAGGAGAGAGAGAGAGAGAGAATAGAAACAAACTTTTTGGAAGAAATAGCATTCACTCTCCAAAACTGATGCCTGGAATCCGTTTAGTAGTGGGATGTTTCGGAATATAGGGACTTGGAACTCTGGGCAATGAAATCGATTCTGGACAGAAAGCAATTCTTTTTGTTTGTGTTCCTTTTCTTTCTGGAATTACTTTACTTTCTTTGGATACAGTTTGATATGCTCTGGGGGAAATTTGGATGATCATATCCAGCTTTAGACTAGAAGGCAATAGATCTGAACTTGGCAGGTAGTTGTCTGTTAAGAGATGGAGATAGACCTATAGCAAGGCAGAGAGATGGTTTTAAGTTAACGCTCACTAATATCTTTTTCTTTTATGAGAACTTTCTTCTAAAAACTTAAAACTCTGCAGTTAGTTCCCACTTAAAGGGATGCTGTGTCACTTCAAAGTTTAGAATGATTCCATGTTTGATTAGGTTATAGATTGAGGAAAGATGTGCTATCCGTCTCTGTCTAGGTCTTTAGAGGTAGAAAACAGTAGTAGATTTCAGTAGTGGCACATTCAAGGGAGCAACAGGAGAAGGTCCTCTGGACTGGAAATTCCCTGACGAGGACGTGGGTCCACCATCCCAAGTATGCTCACATCTGTGCTGTTCTTTCCATTTCGCTCTCTCCACCTAATGAGCTTATGGAAGGAACAAGTAAGAGCCTGGAGTAAAAACCATTTCAAAAGGAGCCATGCTGTCATCCTTCCTGTGTCAAATATGCAGAGACAGTGTCCCATTTTAACCCTTTCAAAGGCAATCTTTAAAAATGGTGACTCAAACCCAGTTGCTGTTGAGTCAACTGCCGCTCAGACCAATTCCACGGAACAGCGGAGGGGTGTCCCGGGGGGCGCTGGTCTGTAGGCAGTCACGCGGCCAAAGGAGCAAGTGTCTGGCAGTTCAAATGACAAGAAGCCCTTCAGGAGAAAGGTGGACAGTCTCTTGTGTGTAAAAACCCACCGGAGCTTCAGCCTCAACAGCGATGAGAGGGAGAAATATAGAGACAGCCTTTTCAGAAAGAAGACGACCACATTTTCTTCCTCTGAAGAAAATGGAGTGACTGAGGCTGCATTGGGTCAAATAATTAACTCTTCAATTCAAGGTCAAGGACTTTACTTAAGGCACCACCAGGTCTCCTTTGTAAAAAAATGATCATATAATAAAGACTAGTAAGCTTAATAGGACTGCTAGGGAAACAAACAGATTTGTCCTGGAAAGGGTTAAACCAGGTGGCTTCTTGGAGGCAAGGATTCTGAGGCCCCGTCTAACTTACTTTGGACATGTTGTGAGGAGAGACCGGTCCTTGGAGAGGGACATCATACTTGGGAGGGTGGAGGGACGTCGCAGGAGAGAAAGGCCCTCTATGAGGTGGATTGATTCAGTGACTGGGATAATTGGGATGGGAGTGTCAGAGACGGTGCGAATGGCACAGGACAGAGCAGAGTTTAGGGCTGTTGTACATAGGGTCACTATGAGTCGCAAGCGACTCGACGGCACATAACAACAACAACAACAACAACAACAACAGTAAGCTTAATGCCTAGATGGGTATTTGCTGGGATAAACCCAGCAACTAATTTCATATATGAGTTTTTTCCTTAAAAAAAAATAAGGAACATTCTGTTTTGCATCTAAGATTTCAATGTCTTATTTTCACTTTAAAAAAGAAAATGTATGTAGCTTATCATAGCAAAGGCCTGGGACATATTTTATGAATCTCTCTCTCTCTCTGCTATTGTGTACCCATCTTTGGGTTTCCTGGGCTTTTCTGGGTGATGCTCTGTGAACTGCAGCACTAGGTAAAGGCTGCACTTTTCTATCCCACGCACGAGGTAGGACCCAGGATGCACTGCCAGGCCAGTGGAGAGCTCCGACTGAGTCACCACAGGAAAGGGAAGGAGTCTTGTTCAGATTTAAAGATGAGACTTTCTAGACAGAAACTACCATTTTCTAAGAGGATAGCGAGTTCATCCATTTCATCCATCCGTGCAACAGGGATGCTGGTGGAGTCCTCACAACTGAAGTGAATAAGAATCATCTCTTTGCAGCGAAAAAGAATGCACATCTGGGAACTTGGGAGATTTGCCAGTCTGTTAGGTTCTCCAGGATTTCTGGTGCATGAAGGGCAGGAAGCGGGGTGGAGCGATCTTCCTTTCAGCTGCCACTCAGGACCTTGGCAACATTTTCCAAGAACATCTCCCTGCATCCAAACCCAACCTTAGCCTCATGCTTTGAACTGTTAGTTTGCCCACATCTTCTTCTGTGTGTGTGTGTGTGTGTGTGTGTGTGTGTGTGTGTGTGTGTGTTTGTCCCTTTGGCTTTTCTTTGCCATGGCTGTTGCTTATTGATACCATCTCACTTCCCGTCAGTAGACTATATATTACAGAGGGCCCACAAACATGGAGCATTTGTGTCTGGGTGGATCCTGGACAAAAGGAGTGGCCAAGGCTGTTGTCTTTAACATGGGAAGTTTGCTAAACAACATCACAGACCCAAGCTTTTCACCATTCGCCTGTATCTTTTGACAGTGTTGCTTGGCTCTGTATTCTAGAAATACTTTTTTTCCCAAAAGGCCCCCATCTCTCCATCATTAGCGTGGTGTTAAATTAGTCTTTGATGCTAAAATAGTGAAAGAATCAAGTGATCTACAGCCAAGTAGCAAAATAATTGAGTCTAAAAAGAAATCTCTTCATATGATCCCCATGAAACTGCCAAGTGGCGTAATGATAGAATGAAATACATCTCGAATTCTATGTGGCAAACTAAATATTTCCTGAAGGGTTGACTTGATGGCTAATAGCCTGCGGTTTGGGTTTTGCTTTGCAGATAGAAGTCTGTAGCAGATAAGTACGCTGAATAAGATTCCTAAGATTCCTGAGCTGTGGGCAATAATAGTCAAGTCCTGGGCTTTTCATATGCATCTTAAAAGTTGAACAATGAGAAACGATACATAAGAAGACATCGATGCTTTTTAAATGTGATATTACAATAGTGAATATGCCATGAACTGTCAAAACAACAACGGTGGCTGCCCTGAAGGAAGTACAACCAGCATCCTCCAAAGAGGTGAAACTTCATCTCCAATACATCGAGCAGTTTTTGGAGAGATGCCAGTCCTTAGAAAATGTCATCACCACCCTGGGAAAGGGAGGAGGACCAGCGCAAGGGGGAGAATTGACACAGCGACTCTAACAACAGACTCGAGCGTGTGGGAGATTGTGAGGCCGGCACAGCAGAGGACGCCTTTCAGATCTGTTGTTCCCAGGGTTGCTATGAGTTGGAGTTGACTTGACAGCACCTAACAACTGATGGTATATTTGATCATTAAGTGAGTAAAGTACAAAATCTTTAAAACTAGTCCCTAGCAATTAGAAACTCCTTTAACTTATTCTTAGTACTTGGATACTATTATGTATCTTATGTGTTAGATTTGACTTTACACTTTAGCAACTATATGAAATGAGTATTGATCGAGCACATTGAGAAAGAGCAAAAGTCACTTATTTCTACCACAGCCTTACTGCTCATTTCTATTACACGGCCAGTGTGGTTTTGGAGGTAGCTTTTGTAGTTGCAGATTAAACACATCACCTACCTTGCTTGGTATTTATTTTACTTCTTACTAAACCATTCAGTTGCAAACTCTGAAAGAAATGAAAACCCATTTAGACCAGTAACTAGAACCTGCTTTATAAATGGATTCAATGCATCAGTGTCTATATGTTTTGTACATGTTGCCTGCAGTATCTATCTCCTTATAGTTGGATGTGGGTTTTTTTCTTCCTCAAACATTTTTCTGACTCCCACTTAGGGGGGAAAAAAATCTCAGGTAAAACTCTCACCACACAGCTCTGCTTGGTCCCAAGCACCATGACTCAGATGGGCTGTTGCTTAGAGAAGGGAGCTTTGTGACCAGAGGAGCCTTGAGGTTCTCTCTCAGCCTTGATCTTGGTGCTACAGGATCCCAGTCAGTTCTGCACAAAGAGAACCTCACAGTCAGCAAAGAGCAGAATGGCCTTGGTCCCTCCCAGGGCAGAGGAATAGTTAAACCAGAGGGCTTGAAATAAGATAGAAACGATATGTGTGTCACAAACAAGGGAAGGAAGGGTAGGGAAGAATAGAGAGCATCAGCAGAGATCTTGCTTCGACTGGCCACTGAAGGTGCTTTTCTGGACATTTAATTTTCTGAATTGTGTGCAATCTGCTTTTCAGTAGACTTAGAACTAAAATCTGAGAGGTTTCTCCTGTTGAGGAGGACGTGATAATATAGCCGCCCAGCTGTAACCTAGTGTTTGTTCAGGATTTACATCCTCTCAGTTATTGGGACCAAGGACCTTGTCAGACCCTACAGAGTGCAGCAGGGTCACTTGAGTTTGCTCTTGTCATAGTGCCCTGAGCAGAGAGAACAAGCAAACTGAATTAGGATTCACTTTATGCTGTAACGAAGCAAAAATGCTGACTTTGTCTTTGCAATTGGTTTTTGTTTCTGCTTCTCGGCACTGCATCCCCAAGTCTTATCATTACGGTGACAGGATTTTAATAGATGATGGATGACACCAAATATCTTTTCTGCACTGTTGCATAATGTCACATTGCAATCCCGTGTGAACGTACAATGGCAGTTCTCATGTTGCCATATGTGGAACGTTTTGTTAAATCTGCACTATTGACAAGACAAAAAGATGATACATCTCTGTAGGAAGTGTGGTTCCATTTCTTTACGTTCAACTTAGGCTTGTTTCAATCATATGGCTTCTGATTGTCAAAGAGTAATTTCCTCTCAAGGAGAAAGGTCAGCCTTCATTTTTGCTTAATTGCAAACTGGTTATCTAATTATAATTCTCTAACAAATGTGTTGAATTATTGCCTACTTTATTGTGATGCGAGGCCACATTATTATTTTGATGATTAATAGTCCCCAAGTTGAAAGGTAAATGGAAAATATAAATTTGCCCTGTACAAAAAAATAATCAAGGAAGCTGCAGAATACCTGACTTACATATTTTTAATCTGAAAGCACATTTATAAGGAATTGATTTTAGAAGTTATGTCCATCGAAATTGCAGATGCATTTTCTATAAAAGCAGTCACTAAATTTGAGGAGAGTATTATAAACCATTAGAATTCTGTTCTTGAAAAAGCACAATTTTCAGATACCTCTGTTTTAGTTTAATACCCGAGTTGAGGAAAATATACAACTTTCAGTGTTTCATTGTCAAAGTACCAAGTGAAAATCTTTTGTTGTCTATCAAGCTAAGCTGAGAAATAGATATGCTTGTGACTGAATCTTGGTTAACAAGATAGAAAAACCATGAGCCTAGCCCATATCGAGTGAGATCACTAACATACATCTCAGGGAATTACAATAGCCTTGCGGGGAAGGGGCATCTACCATGCAATGTCACTCCATTAAAATGCACAGTTGTGTACAGAAGGTTTGAGGTTCTAAAACGATAAAAGTGGAAATATACAAACAACAACAAAAAGGGAAAAAAATAAAGCAAAATCTGAGCAACTGTAGCAAAACATGTGTGTACTTTAATTACTGTCAAACACAATGCCAGCTTTGGCATTTCTAGAAGTAACTTCCAAATTCTACAGTAAATTTTCAAAAATCATTTCAGGTGACTTTCATGGGGAAAGCCTACCCTTTAAGTAATGAAATGAAAACAAGCTCAGAATTTAGCACAGTCTAGCAGTTTTTCCAATCCTTCCCACCGAAGGACCCTCCCTCATCAACTATATTCTCCAGAAATAGTCTTCTCCAGAAGATAATACTTTTATTTTCTGTCTTCTAGCTTATCTATAGTAGTCTCCAGAAGTAGTCTTATTTGAACCTATATCTCACTATCCAGTCATTTTCTAGGGGGTACAGAAGTATGTTCATGTTTACACATTTTTAATGTATGCAGAGGGTTAGTCTACAATTATTATGTCATCTTGCTTTCTTTCCCCATATTAGTAGAATGTCCTGAATGTCTTAATTTATGAGTCACTTTCATATCTATATTATTTTTTAACATTATGCTCTACTTTTGTACAGATGCACCAAAACCTATTTAACCTACTTCCTAAGTTTATTTAAGTTACTTCTAGCACTTACTCTCTTATGAACTGGAATATTGAAAACTTGTGGGGAAATATTCTAGATTAATCGCTGAAACAACAAGTATTTGAATTTTTACACTAGCAGCTGTTATTATTAAATTTTAGTTTAAATGTCAGCAATAGCCTAGAAATCAAAAGATGTCTTATTGTTGAGAAAATTTGCCAAGGACATCGTTAAAGTAATGAAAAGCCAGGATGCCTGTTTAAAAACTAAGATGGACCAGATGCAAGCCAAGATACATATGTGGAAGTTGGACAGTGAGTAAGGAACATGCAGAAGAATTGATGCCTTTGAACTGGGATGTTGGAGAGGAATACTGAATATTCTGTGGACTGCGAAGAGAACAAACCAGTCCGTCCTGGAGAGGAAGAATCCAAGTTGCTCTCCAGAAGCAAGGATTTTGAGGCTCCGTGTCACATATCTTGGGCATGTAGCCAGGAGGGACCAGTCCCTGGAAAAGGACATTATGCATGGAAGGGTGGAGGGATAGCACAAGAAAGGAAGACCCTAGATGAGATGGACTGACACAGTGATTGGGGTAATAGGTGACTATGTGTTGGAGATAGTGACATTGGCTCAGGATAGAACAGGGTTCAGAATTATTGCACATAGGATTGTTCTGAGTCATACATGACTTGACAGCACATATCATCATCATCAACAACAATGGACTACACAAAGAACAAACAACTCTGTCCTGGAGGAAGTGCAACCAGATTGCTGCTCAGAGAAAAGGATAATGGCACTTTGTCCTCTATACTTTGCGCAGGTACTTGGAAAGAGGGATCACGTGGGGAAGGTAGAAGGTTGACAAAAGAGAGGAAGACCCTTAATGAGATGGGTTGACACGATGAGTTGCACAATGAGTGCAGCAATGAGTATGAACACATGGGAGATGGGTTGCTATGAATTGTAGTTGACTCCATGGCATCTGACAGTAACAACTTTAAATGTTATTATTTCCCCACTACCTAAATCAACAGGAGTGGCATCCACTTCTGAAATAGCTTGCCTCTGGTAACTCTATGAACTTGGAGAAATGATGGAAGTTATACAAGTGTTCAGGTCTTTTGTTCATAAGGTCGCTATGAGTTGTCTACGACTCATACAACACTTAACAGCACTCAACAACAAAAACCTAAATCATACTGGTGACCTCACATTTTAAGTGTTCTGGTAATGTGATAGGTCATAGTATCTTATTTATTTTTATGTCTATGAGTTCTACAAGAGTTGAGTTACTTTTCACATGTTTATCAACTGATTTTGTTGCTTTTTATCCTCTGAATTGCAAAGTCATTTGCTTTGCTCATTTTTCTTTTGGAGTATTCATTTTTTGAATTAATAAAAATATCTTTTCCTGTAAGTGAATACTGTCAAAATATTTTAAATATCTCTAGGTTTATTTTGATTTCATAATCTTTGCCATGCAGAATTTTATTGGTTTTAAGTTCAGAGTTATCAGTCTTTCTCTTTAAAATATTGGTAGACATTTTCTGTAAAGACAAGAGAGGACATATTTTCAGCTTCATGAGCCATGTGATTTCAGACTACTCAGTTTTGCCACTGTAGAGTGGGAGCAGATATAAACTATATACATAAATGAGTGGGAATTGCTGAGTTCCAATAAAACGTCAAGGGCACGAATAGATGGGTGGCCACATTTTGCTTTAGGCTAGCTATTTTTTACTGATTCCTGCTTTAGAGAATCTGAATATCATAGGAAATGCCTCGTCCACTTCCTAAACAACATGCCTCCAGGAACTCTATGGACTTTGATAAATTTCAATAGTTGTAGAGGGGCTTCAGGCCTTTTGTTCATAGAGTTGCTATGAGTCGTACTCAACTTGAAGGCATTCAACAACAATAACCTTATCCACTATAAAATTTTAAACAGCTTAAAATTAATATAATTAGAGGACCTTTTTCCCCCCCAGTCTCTGTTACTTTGACATTTATTTTGTGCTATGAACTGAGATCTTATTCCAACTATATAAAATATTTTCACCAACTAGATACCCAGTCACTGTAACTTCGACCCAAAAAGCCATCTATATTTTCACCATTGATCTAACATTTTACTAGTATTTATCACAAAATATACCTTGTTGTGCTTTTGGTTTTTTCTGGATTCTATCCTGTTGTCTTTTTTTATCGATCTCTCTTTGGCCATTGCTCTCTTAGTATCGTTACTATAGCTTTTACTATCTTCTATACCTGGTGGAGTCTGCCCCACATTATTGTTTTTCTACGTCTCTCAGCTCTTCTTCCTAAATACCTTACATTTCTGTGACAACAGAGCCGATAGGAAATTTGTTGGAAACCCAAAGGTCATCAGGGGTTTTATTAAAT
The DNA here is from genome assembly GCF_000299155.1 of Elephantulus edwardii. Taxonomy (NCBI): domain Eukaryota; kingdom Metazoa; phylum Chordata; class Mammalia; order Macroscelidea; family Macroscelididae; genus Elephantulus; species Elephantulus edwardii. The sequence continues at coordinate 8,406,298 of NW_006399841.1, read as the reverse complement.
GTTAATTTTATGAGGGGTTTTTTTGACCATTAAAATCGTCACTAATTTTTTTTATTGGGATGATTTTCAAATTTTATGTTAATTTATGGTAAATTTAACATTATAAGATTATTAACTTTTAATATGAAACAAGAAAGTGTGTATTTTCATTTACTCATTAATTCTTTTAGTGTCCATTAGATGCTTTAATAGATTGCTAACATTTTCCCATATATGTTCTGTACATTCTTAACCATCTTGTGTGACATCATAATTTGTTTTCTCTCTATTTATTTTTAACTGATAACTTTGATATATATACAAAAGTAATTTACTGCTTATTTAAAATGAATATCTTTGCATTATTCAAAAGAATTTTCAAAATGGGAAACTATATAAGTACAATAATATAAAAATAAAAAATACCACTTATCTCATATTCAAGGATTATCTCAGTTAATAATAATAATATATAGTCTCAGTCTTATTTCTAAATTTACTTAAAGTTCTCTAATTATTCACAGTTGCACTCACATACACACATAGGAAAAGGGTAAGAGTAGAACAGGAAACGTAAGCATATATTGTATGTCTGTATAGGATATTTTTTTATATATACAGACTAATAGATAATATTTCTTTCACCAAAATGAGATAACAGTGCATAAACTTTGTGAAAGTACTGTTTCCACCTGATAATATTCATGTTAGTGTATGAGTAAACTTTTATTTTCTCTAACATTTACATTTTCTCAGCTACTGTAGTTTGGAAAAACTAAGTTCATTACATCTGGCTTAACAAATAATGTTCTGATAAGGAATTAAAAAGCATGATCATTAAGTGTCTTTTACTGATTAATGAAAGCATGGAAGAATTTTTTTAAGATCTACGCAAGAAAAAAAAGCCAAAAAAATAGATAAAAAATTTTGCAAAGGCAAAAAAAAAGGAAAGAAAGAAATGGAAATTTAGAAGAAATACAAAAATATCAAACTGAAATTCATATTTTAAGATGGGAATTGCAAAGATAGATAACACCTTTGAAGGATTAAAGAATTGAAAAAAATGAAACATAGAATTAGTGAACTGAAGGATAAACCCGTCAATATTAACCTACTAAAGAACAAGTAGAAATAGTAGGTCACTAATTTGCAAGTTGTTGAAGTTCAATAAATACTTCAGGTCTTCTTTGATTCAGTCTTTCTTTTTTCCTTAGTTTATAGCTGTCGTAATCATTTACTCCTTGGGAAGGGGAAAATTTGTGTTCACTGAAAAAAATAACATTTAATCAACAATTTTTTTTATTGTATGTTGTATACTAAATGCTCTTACATTGTTTTTAGTAAAGGCAAAAACAAAGCACAGACAGATCTGTCGTCTTGATGTACAATCTAATTGTAAAGATGAATCCTTAGCTTAATATTAAATAATAATTTAATGCATTATTTATAATAATATAATCTATACTATATGTATCACTTATCAAGCTGTTGCATAATATTAAAATAAGAGATATCTATTCTGCACCATCTCATTTTCTCTGTCATACTCAAGCTCATTCTGTTTTTCAGTGTGTTGATCACTAGCTCAAACTTGGACAAAATTTAAATCTGTCCTTCAAAAACAGTACTTGACTCTATAACACTTAAGTAGCATAAATAGTAAAGGACAGAAAGAACCAAAACATAAATTCAAACTGAAAAAAAAATAAGTTATCTTTATTTGTTGAAGCGAACAAGAAAGTGTGTTACCTTAGGTGGGAAGAAGGTGGAGAAGTATTTTCCTGTAAGTTTTACAGAGGCTTGAGAAGTATGGTCTGCTGAAAATGAGTAGAGTCTGCTCAAGTATGAGGGAAAGATTTTACTGGAAAGGTAACCGTGGTCTGTTGGAGCACAATTTTTATTAGTCAAATCTGGCAGACTCCTATAACATGTTTCATTAACTTGACAGTCCCAAATCCTTTGTCAAGGATTTAGATTTACTTTGGAAAATGTAAAAAAGAGAACGCTAAAGTATTTCACTTGTGTGAGTGAGGCAGTCATACTTTCCAGTGGAGTAACGGACGAATCAATCTACATTATAAAAATGTCTTTATGAAAAAAATCTTTTTGACAAAAGTCTTTTTACATCCACAGAAATACTCTTGGAGATCATTTCCCGTTTCTAAGTAGATTTTTTGAAAACTCCTTGGAGGGAATGCTTCTTAATGTTTAAGATCTTTCCCTTCAAATCACAAGTGTGGCTTGAATTGGTTTCTAGATCCTTTGAAGTCCAACAGTATGCTTTAGTTTTCTTTTTTCCTCATTTTGAGATGTGGGTAGTTGAAAGCTAAATTGTCAGCACCTGACATGTACCCATAGCATAAAAATTGATGTCAACTGGAATATTCCAGTTTCTGTGCTGTTTGAATGTGTTGAATATGTTGGTGTGTTATATATGCATGTGAGCTATTTTTGTACAAATTCATTTACACTATTTTGCTGTACGCCTTTACAAAGAATACTTCAAAGAGTATTGTATTATTTTGCAGACACACGGACAATATTAATCACATGATTGGGATCTCCTAGAGACAAAACCTTAACTGTATATGACTCCTAGTGTGGCCTCAGATACTACTTAGAACTTCGTCACTGCATCATCAGTAATATAACAACACTACCCAGCTCCTACCGGTTCCTTTATAAAAAAACCAAGAACACACTGACAACTCTACTTCCTTAGTAGTTGTTTGTTGTTGTTGTTGTTATGTGCCGTCGAGTCGCCTGCGAATCATAGCGGCCCTAAACTCTGCTCTGTCCTGTACCAATCGCACTGTCTCTGACACTCCCATCCCAATTATCCCAGTCACTGAATCAATCCACC